>NW_006796259.1:491835-554601 GCF_000442215.2 Lipotes vexillifer
CAGGAAAAGAGTAGGTATTGGAACCTAACCCTGCCTGACTTGAGCATCCATCCTCTCTTCTGAATACCCATTGTCTACAGGAGTTAATGCCCAATGTCATTTTCTTGTGGGGAAAGGTCACTTCCCCTGTCTCTTACATGCTGTCAGACACCTGTCTGCTCAGCCATAGGAATCATGCAGTTTGTTGAAGGTTTGCCCTGCTGGGCAGTTGTCTACGTCTCATTGGAGCTGAGATGTGTTTGCAGTAAACAGTAAGCCCATGGGCCAGTTTTTTTGTTTTTCAAGATTAGCATTTTATTTTATTTTTTAATTATTATTTTCTTTGGCTACACCGCGTGGCATGTGGGATCTTAGTTCCCCGACCACGGATCGAACCTGTGCCTCCTGCATTGGAAGCATGGAGTCTTAACCACTGGACTTCCAGGGAAGTCCCCATAGGCCAGTTTTTTTAAAACAGTTTGTGGAACTTGTTCCAGATGTGGGCACTGCATACCAACCCTCTGCACTCCTGCTCTGTGCTGGTTGTCCCCATCTGTTGCTCTCTTCTTTCTGGGGGTAGTCATCTGTCAAATACTGCTCTCTATCAAATCAGTGCTTTCCAAAAACCCAAAGGGAAAGGAAGTTCTGAGTAAATAAGGGCAAAATATGTCATATTTCTTTCAAACTAGCTTCCATGTTAAAATTTACCTGATTTATTTTCATTCCCAGATGTAGAGAGGCATGGATGTTTCACAGCTGCTACTCAGATGGCCCAGAAATACTATTTGGGGCCATAATTTCAATTTCTCCTTGACCAAAACTTGGACTGTGTTTCTGGCTGACCAGAAAACCCCAAATAAACTTGAATTTCAGTCTCTTCTCTTCTGAGAGCATAGGCTCTGGAGAAAGATAGACATTATTTCAAATCCTGGCTCTACCTTTGTCCAGCTGTGTAACTTTGGGCAAGTTAGTTAAGCTCTCTGCTCTGTCAACATAAAGTGGGGATACAATAGTAATGGTCATATTTACTTGACAGGGTTTCTTTCTGAAGATGAAAGAAGCAGTGCATAAAGTATTTAGCTAATTTCCTGTCGCCAGCAGATACTCAACAAGTGTTAGCTTCCCTTCTTTTCTCTCCAACCGCTGTCCTCTTATCCTGATAAAATAGGTAACAGACTAAAAAACGTGTGTGTGTTTGTAGACAATAACAATCAACAGCTCTAGATTTTTACTGTGCCAGAGTTGTGGCAGTGCAGTTAGCATGTTACTCCCAGATTAGGAATAAATGGCAGTGAAGTAAAAATCCAACTCAGACACTCAGCTCCTGTTTGTTTCTGGGATAGAACTGTGTGTCTTATTAAATACCAACTACTGTGCTATTCTCTCTCCAGAAAATGATTGGTTGAACTAGGTAGCCAGGGAGTTAGAATTGAATAGAGCCAGGAAAACAGCTGTGTCTAGGTGGAGGCAGCAAGTTTCTAGCTCTTGCTGATTCATTTCTCCGGCAGTTTTTACTTAAGAGAACCATCCATAATGCATGGCTGCAGGACTGTATAGAAGGCAAATCGCCCAAACTGTGAGCATTGTAAGCATTGAACATTGACTTTTCCAATTCTGGGAACTGCGTGATGAGCTACCTATGATTTTTCTAGCATGAGCATGAGAGAAAAAGAAATGTAGTTATTCAAACAAAAAGAGACATGAGAATGACTGATTTACTTTTTTAGCATGCCTTCACCATCCTTCCAATAAGAGTTAATTATAATTCACGACTCTACAAACATTTGTTAAACATCTACTATGTGACAGACCGAAGGTAAAGTATTGGATATTCAGAGGGGAGCTAGACTACCGTGATCCCTACCCTTCCTGGAGCTTGCAGTCTAGTGGATCCAGTAAACATGTCACTAAAGAAATAAATACATATTTTCAATTAGATGAAAATGCTGTGAAGATTGAAAATAGTGGAAACGCACTTAGAGGTGCCAGCAACCATTTAAGTGGAGCCTACAAGATGAGAAGGATCCAGTCATGTGGAACGCCAAGAGCAGGACACCCTGTCAGAAGCATATGCAAAGTCTCTGGGAGGGCAAAAGCTTGGCTTGTTCTGGAAATGAAAAGGAAGCCAGTGTGGCTAAAGCAAAGCTAGCAAGGGATGGTGGCATAAATGGCAAGTTGGAAATGGAAGCAGGGGCTCGTTGGCCATGTACGGAATGAGGCTTTTATTATAAGGTTAATATGAAACCATTTAAAGTTTTGACTCAGAGGAATGGCATAATCAGATTTACAATTTCAAAAGGTCACTCTGGTTGCTTGGTGGGAGAAGGTTTGTGTAGAGAGGACACAAGAAGATTTGTAGCCAGTTAGTAGGCATGTTAACATTCCAGGCATGGAATGATGGAGTGGAGGGGAGGCAGGAAAGTGATGATGGTGCAGGTGGAGAGAGGTAGAAGTAGAACAGGGGATACTCACTGGAGGCAGAATTGATTCGAGTGGCATCACAGTGACAAAGAGGATAATCAAGGATAACTAAGTTTGGAGCGCTTTAATGGAATGGGTGTGTGTTGATGCCGTTTACTGGGTTGGAAAGACTGCGAAAGAAGCAGAAGGACAACCCAAACTTTCTCTGGGCCCCTTGAGAACTTTGTACCTATCTTTGTTATGGAGTAAACTGTACTATGCTTTGGTTTATTGTCTACCTGACTGCTTTTTCTGCCAGCTTTTCACCCCATTGGGTAAGAAGCACAAGGTTGATAGCATGGGCTTTTGAGTCAAAGAGAAACAGGAGTTAGATCTGTGCTCTATCACTTACTCACTGTGTGACCTTCAGCAGGTTACTGAACCTCACAGAGCCTAGGTTTCCCACTTTGTAATTAGGCTCTAATAACACCTGTCTCAAGGGTTAATGGATTAGATGAGATAAATTATATAATGTGTCCATTGCTTAGTATGGAATCAATGAATGTTAGCTATTGTTAGCTATCACTGGACTCTTGGTCCGTAATAGAAACTAAGTATTTATGGAATAAACAAATGAATGGGCTAGAAGCCATTTAGGTGCTTACTGAAAAAATAAATTAGATCTGGATTATAATCTTAAATCTATGATTATCCAACTAATTACTGTTGGTTTTAACTTACCTGGGTTAAACCTGAGCTCAGTTTCCTCATCCGTAAAAATGAACAGAGAGGTATGAGGGAAGGGTACTACACTGTTTCTTAAAAAGCTTCTAAATTTGAACTTCCCATAATATTCTTAGTTCTTTGTTTTACCTATTTAGTCAACTATTAAAGGGTGCCTAATAATCCATTACATGCTTATCTGCTTTCTCAGTTGATACAATATCAATGGCAGTTGATAGGCCAGATGATATGATTCTTGCTTAACAGATGAGAAAGTTGATGTTAAATGACACGTCCATGGCCAGTACTTGAATTCATACCTCGTCACACAGACTATAATCAGTTTTCCACTATGGCTCACTGCTTCTCAGACTAGGTAGTAGCCCTCATATGCAAACAGGAAGAATTCATTTCTAAGAGCCATACTATTTTTGAAAACAACAATTTAAAAATGTTGGGTCATCCTAGGCTTAGTATTCATTCTAGAAAAAATTCAAATGGAGTTTCAGAGCTATGAGAAATCCAATATACCAGTAAGACTTCCAGTATGCACTTGCTTCAATGTTCTTGTCTCTTTTAGGTTAACCAAGGGAAATATAATGTGAGCCCCACATGTAACTTAAAATTTTCTAGTAGCCATACTAAAAAGTTAAAAAGAAATAGATGAATTAATTTTATTATCATAT
Source organism: Lipotes vexillifer (assembly GCF_000442215.2). NCBI lineage: Eukaryota > Metazoa > Chordata > Mammalia > Artiodactyla > Lipotidae > Lipotes > Lipotes vexillifer. The sequence continues at coordinate 495,624 of NW_006796259.1, forward strand.
TTTATTTAATCACATCCAAAATATTATAATTTCAATATGTAACCAATTTAAACATTTTTGAGATACTTTACAATTTTTTTTTCATTCTGAGTCTTCTAAGTCTAAAAATCCAATGCCTGTTTTACACTTATAGAACAGTTCAATTCAGCCTGACCTCATTTCAAATACTCAATAATCACGTGTGGCTCTTGGCTACTGTGTTGGACAGCACAGGTAATACAACTAGTACAATTGCCCAATCACCAGTCAAACCTTTAAATGGTTTCATGTCACCCTTACAATAAAAGCCACCTTCTGTACAGGGCCAACCAGTCCCTGCTTTTCTCTCCACCTTCCCATTCATGTCACTTTCCCTTGCTCACTTGGTATCTCCCTGAGGACAAATACTCAGATCATAGAATGGTGTCACGGAGAATGGTTGGGCTGTGTGGGACATCAATTAACATGGCTGTATTCTTTAAAAAGACCAGTCCAGCTAGTTAAATTTGGTATTCCACTTGAAATGGATTATACTAACCCATTCTATCTCAAGTTAAGTTACCGGAAAAAGATCTTAATTCAGGAAATCTTCAGAACATTAGGACCAGAACACTCTATGTAGTAATTCTCAATATATGTACCTCACTGCAAAAAGACCCATAAACACACTCATGTATATGTGCTTGTATATACATAGAAAACATCTGAAATAATTTTCTAAGAAACTGGTCTCAGTACTGACTTTGGAAAACAGAAGTGAGGTGGATTGGAAGAAAGAATTATGTTTTTTACATATGTCTTTATAGTGTTTGATTTTTTTACCAGAATTTTCAACGAAAATGATAAAAATTGCTTTTTCAATCAAAATTATTATGATACAATAAAATTACCCTTTTAGTAAAAATAACTATCAGACAAAAAGATAACATGCATCAGAGAGGAAGAAAATTCCGTTGGTCTTTTGCTTTTTATTTTTCTCAGTGGGGCCCTTTCTTCAGCCAGAAAGTTAGAAATTGCAGTGGCATGTTATCCAAGGTTATAATCAATGTATAAACCCAACAAGGGTTCAACCATATCACTGCAGCATCAGAGGCAGACACAGTCTGTTGAAAAGTTCCTGTGAATTTGATGGGATTTGTAGCCCTACATCACCCATGGGCTCAGGCTGTCAAGCAACCAGAGAAAATCAATAAAGACTCCTTACTTGTGCTCGGAATTGCAGGGCACGTTTGATGTGTTACCAGCCACCTGTCCTAAACCATATTCTGGAAGATTGTGATCATGTCATTGCACTGTTCTAGATCGATCAATTCCTTTCTTTTTGGAGGTGACATAGTTTGTGTAGTATTTATTTCCCAAAGGGAATAATTCACTGAACACTAGCTCCAGGAGTTATTCTTTTTAAAAAATTAGTGAAAGTTTCTGCTTACTATATTACCTTCTTAGAAAATGACAATCAACCTCAACATATTAATGACTCAGAAAAGTCCTGTAGTAAAGAAACCTTCTGATGTTGTTTCATTCAGTATTTTCCAAGCTAGTGTGATCAAGCGACTTCTGGTTTCTTTGGGACATGTTTAACTGACACGTGAGCATATACTTTGGAAACCTCTGGCATAGTCAGAAGTGGACCTCACTTATTGTTTATGTGATCTTGGTCAGGTGACTTGATTTTCTTAAGCTTTCTTTATAAAATGGGGATCATAATATATGAGGACTACTTAATTTAATGAAATAATTTATGAAGGAAGGATCTTCATAATGGCCACACATAGAAGAGGCACTTGGGAGCTCAACCAACATTAATTCTTTTCTGCTCCCCTCCCCTTCCCTGTTCCTCTGTTATTAGGTGAACTCTCGTAGAAAGAATATGACCTATAGAAAATAATATTGCTAAAGCATATCAGAAAATAAGAAGCTTAGAAACTTATGACACACTTGTCCAGTAAGGCTAAAACATGAAGGGTTGCAGATGAAATGGACAATGAGAGTGGCCTAAAAAATGTGAACGACCCTTGTGTGTGTTACTTTAACCAGGTTTTCAGCACAAAAAAATATTTCAGTCTGTAGATAGTCTTTAAGTAGGATTTCTCCAATTTTCTGCTTTTTTTTTAACTGAAAAGAACCTTACAAATAAGAAATTCCTAAACTAAATATAAGAATATGAATTTTATAGGGTCCTGGATTAAGTTTCACTCACTTGAACTTAAGTGAAGGTCCACTTATGGGTGTGATGAATCATAGCATAATAGCCTAGATTCCCAACAACGTTTCCAATCTAAATTACCAAACATTGTCCTTTTGTTTAATACATATCCGCCTTTTAGAAGTGAAGTAATATATGTATATTTTGGATATTTTGGATTTTAACATAAGTTTAAGAGCCACGTGTAGTTTTATTTTAAAAAAAACAAATACGTGATATCAGTTGGGGTAACTGCTCCTTGATCTAAATAAGATCAAGTCATGACCCCACTGTGCATCCTGTGGAAGATCCAGTGCCATGAGTAAGTGTGTCTGTGCATTCCCAGCAGGCTTTGCATTTCATGGCCACCTGCAGCTCCAAGTCTTGCTTCTGCTGACATAGTTCAGTTACACATTTGCCTGTCATCCCAAATGAGCTCACTGTATCAACCCAGATGTAGAACTCAGTCCCTTTACTTGATGTTCAAACACAAACAACAAATAAAAATGCAAAACAAACAAACAAAAACCAAAAAAAATTCATTATAAGCATTTTATGGGTATAAAAGAATATTTAAGGAAAAGAAGGAGATTTACATTTAAGAATCATAAGCAATATAAAAATTAAATAGTAAGCATTCCTTTCTTAAAATCTTGTGGCCATTTCTGCAAAACGGCTTTGGGGTCCCTCCATGTGGCGGAACTCTGATTTCGCACACTTTACTTTCTCATTTTCTCTATTACCTCTCCTGAGGAACAAAGGAGAAAAAAAATCCTTATTCCCCCCCACACCAAATAACCCGATATTAGGTGATGTCCTTATTGTTCAGGCAATCAATAAATCTCTATTGCCATTTGCCCTACTTAAAGGAGCCCATGTGAGAAGCAACTCCAATTGGAAACCAACCCCCGTGATTGCAGCATTTGTCCCTTAGATGTTCATTTTCAACTTGGGGTTCGTATTCGAACCCATTGTCCGTGACACGTCAACATGGGAGCTCTGTCTGTACCAAGGCAGTTCTTAGTTTGAAGGATAACTATTTATTTAACATGTCCCCCAGGACTCTTCACATTGAATTTTATAGGAGTTACATAGCTTATATTTTAACAATCCTAAATTTACTTTTCCAACTTGGTGAAAGTTTATCCAATTATTTTAATAGGATATAGACACCATTGGAAACTTAATTATATATATACATAAATATATGTATGTGTATATGAATAATCAATAGATGTGCTAAATACTATAATTTAAACCATGGTTATTTAGTTTTGTTGCATCATTTTTGTGTTCATATTTTATTTATACAAACTTATTTTTCTGACATCATAAGGAAATGAGGTATTTATTATTGCCAAATAATTAATGCTCCTCTTTGATAAGAAGTGACAAAATTTTATTAAAACATTCTCAACTTATTTCTAAAGTATATGTGTCTCTCACGGAATACAATGATCATATTGTAGTAAGTTGGGATGAAAACAAGGGGAGATTGGCGGGGGAGACATACCACTGGAGGAATTTTTTTTTTTTTTGGCGGTACGCGGGCCTCTCACCGTTGTGGCCTCTGCCGCTGCGGAGCACAGGCTCCGGACCCGCAGGCTCAGCGGCCATGGCTCACAGGCCCAGCTGTTCCGCGGCATGTGGGATCTTCCTGGACCGGGGCACGAACCCGTGTCCCCTGCATTGGCCGGCGGACTCTCAACCACTGCGCCACCAGGGAAGCCCACCACTGGAGGAATTTTATAAAGCAGCATTATTCAAAATTGCAGTTGGGGAGTCATTTTGGTGAGTCTCTATCAATAATGAAATAGAATGGAATAGAGTGTAAACGACAAAAAAAGGAGTATATTACATATTATATGATTAAGTACTTTCCTGTGAAGTTTTGTTTGTTAGGGGTGTGTGTGTGTGTGTGTGTGTGTGTGTGCACGTGCACCCTTGGATGCAATGTAAAATGTATTACTGTGAGTCACAGTCAAAGATGTTTGAAAGTCATTAATATAGAGGCCAAGCTGCACTGGGGCAGCATATGAGTGTGACCACCACAATACAGAGTGTGGTCCTCACTCTTGCAAGTAGGAGATGGAATTTTCTTTGCACATTGATCCTTAACTTAATCCTGTTTCCTGAAAAAAAAAAAAAAAAGTGTAAGATCAGGCTCAAGTTGAGGGTTGTATGAATCAGACCTGGTATCTCTCTGTTGGGCCAGCCACAGTGGGCTTTGAAATTGGACCACCGTGGTTCAAATCCTGGCTCCACCACTTACTAGTAGTGTGACCTTGGGCAAGATGCTTAACCTCTCCAACTCTTGAATTCCTCGCCTGTAAAGTAGAGATAACAGTTTTTCTTATTCCCAAGGGTTACTGTGAGGGATATATGAGATCATTTATTAAACTTTTAATATAAAGCCTTCACATAGTAAACTATGTTAACTATTACAATAATTATTCCACAAACAGTTATAATAAATATGAACATTGGTCCTTACTCTGTGTGTGTGTAGGATTAAAGGGGTGGTGATCTTACTTATGATAGAAAAAGTCATAAAATTTACCAGCAAACCACTGCCTGTGGCACTTACCATATTTTGCCATTGTCTTTCCAACATCTGTCTTCTCCCTTCAAGCACTGTGAGCTTTAGTGGGGGAGACAGACAGTAGAGGAATAGTGGAAAAAAGAAGAAAGCACAGTTTAAAAGTAGGGATTTTAATCTCTTACATCAAATACTCTGTCCATGAAATGCATGAAATCAAAGGATCAATGAAAAGCTGCCTGCATATTCTTTCTGCTTGGAATAGACCATCTGAAGAAATAAGTACATATGCATTTTGACAGTTGTCTTAAGAGGATAGGTACATTCTTTCCCATTGCATATTGCCACTTTGGCATCCAATGCAGTCAGGGAGATCCCTGTTAAAACTAACCTAAGCAAATAAAGTGTACTTCCTCTCATGCTGACTAAAGTTAAGACTAAGTCCAGATAATCTTCATCTTTAAAAAATTCTCTCTATTAAAATAAGGACCATTATATGCTCACTTTAAATCATTTCTCTAATCTTATTATTTTTAACTTTCCCCTACTGAGCTAATTTTCAACTTTATTAAATTATGACTCGCTCCTTAATTAATACCAAAAAAATGTTAATGCAGAAGTGATTTTAGAAATCTTATAGTCAAACCACCATCATTAATAGAGAAAAAGATAAGACTCAGAGAAATGAAAAAAAATATTGCCAAGATTATACAACTAGCTGTCAGCAGAGCTTATATCACAATCCATGCTTCTTGAATACTCAATTTGGAGTTATTCCCCCTTTTCTCATCTACTTTCATTTTAGGACTGTAGTAGTTAGAAGAACTAAGGAAACATTACTTTAAACCACTATTTTCTATGAAATACTTGCTTTCTGAAGGCACCATATTGCCTTGCTCTCTGGGCAGAGCTAGGGTGCTTTGAGTCTCCCTGGAGTTTTCCTATGTGAACAGTGGTGCTCCAGTGCCTTTTTCTGTTTGTTGTCTGTCCTGCTGATTCATTTTGATTTCAGCTTCATCTTTTGTGTAGCTCACGTGGCTCTGCTCTAGCCAGCAGGTTCTGCTTTCAACATTCTGGAAATAATAAAAATGCAAGAATAATCTTAAGGGGATTGTGCTGGGGGTTAGTAAAGGGAAGGGTGAGCTGTGATGGCAGAATTAAATGCAGATGTTGAAAATGCAGCTGGATGGAGAGTGTCAGGTCACAGACAGTGCACAATGGCACACACATATACGCATGCACATGGACACATTCTCATTGCTGCGCAGGGTAGTGTTTGTCCTGTGGCAGGCATTGTGCACGCAGAGGGCAACTGAGACATGTTTATGTGTATGGCTGGAGTAGAGTAGCAAAAGGCAGAGACTAAGAGGATGGTAGCTGGGTACACAATTTTTTTGTAATACTTGTTAAGGCAAAGGTTTGGGAAGTGCAATGACCAAGAGGGTAGCAGAGGATGGAGAGTAGACAAGGCAGCAGGTATGCTTGAGCATGACTGCCTCTGTTCTAAGTATACATACCTACATACATATTTTTTTCTCTCTCATCTATTTATCGTGAGTCATTTTTCTTCCTATCCTCTTTTTTAAAGTCCATAATTATTTATAAATTTAATATATGGAATGTTTGTTAATTTAAACCTTATTGAGTATTATTATTATAGGAGACACGTTACCTCTACCTCAGAACGTTGTAAAAACTATAAAAGATGTCACAGCCTCCCTATGATGTCACAGGAGAAGGAGACATTTACTGAGGGTATATTTTCTGTAAGGTTTTAAACATATGAAATTGCCAGTATTCAACTTTTTTTGAACTATAATAACGACAGTATCACATTGTCTTCCTTTTACTTGTCCAGGGTTGGTGGGAAAGAGATAACACATGAAAATTGTATTTGTTCTCTCTTGATGGATAACAAATTCTCCCAGAACTTAGTGAGTTATAAAAAACATGACCATTTATTATCTCATAGTTTCTGTGAATCAGGAATTCCAGAGCTGCATAGCTGGATGGTTCTGGTTCAGGATCTCTCCTGAGGTTGCAGTCAAGATGTTGGCTGCAGCTTCAACCATCTACAGGCTAGACTGGGGCTAGAGGATCTATTCACTTGCGTGATGATGAGTTGGTGTGGCTGTTAGCAGGAGGTCTCAGTTCCCCGCCATGTGGACTCCTCTGTAGGGCTTCCTAAGTGTCTTCACAACATGGCAGCTAGCTTCCTCCAGAGTGAGTAATACGAGAGAGAACAACATATTCAATGACAGTCTCAGAAGTCACGCATCATCTATTCCACAATATCCTATTGGTTACATAGGTTAGCCCTGTTCAGTGTGAGGGCTACACAAGAGTGTTATTACCAGGAGTCAAGGATCACTACAGGCCATCTTGATGGCTCACTACCACACCAACTAAGCTGATGTACATAAGTATTTAGCTTGGCATGTATCAAGTACATTTTGAGCCCTAATTAAGTGTTAACAATTATTATTGTTATTAATTTGTTGAAAGTAATTTAAAAGTTAAGGCATAATTTCTGTTCAAAATTTGGAAATTGCAAAAAAATCACAGAGAAGAAATTTTAAATAAATAGAAACACCCACTTCTTCCTTGTTTCTACCTTTCTCACCCAGAATAGTACATATAAAATAAGACATGCAATGATGTTTGTCAAAATAAAATAAAATATCAGAATCCTTGTAGCTGCTATTTGAAAAAAATTTTACTAACTACAAACTTTCAGTATGCTACAGTATAATCTCACATGTAGTTCACATGGTTCTTTTGATATTATAAATAAGTAAGAAAGAGATTGAGTAAATTCAATTCAGTATGGTAAATGCTCTTCAGTGTTCTAAAAGTTCAAAAATTTCTCCTGTTCTTCTGAATACAATTACTGTTTGGTTTAAAAGACATCTTTTGATTTTTAAGTGACAGAAATCAACTAAGTCTATTTTAAGAGAACAGGGAATGTTAAAGCTCACACAAATTGTTAAGTCAGAGGCAGAACAGTATATGAGCATAGCCAGATCCAGGGGTTCAAATGATATCATCAGGTCATTCCCTATCTTGCCTGTTTTCTCCCATGTGGGGAGCAAGGTGATACCATCATCCCCACACCACCACCTTTATAGCATAGCAGTAAAATGGAAAGAAGACCTTTCCTTCCCAGCACCCATTCATCAGTCCCAAGTCACATGCTCACTGTTGAGCCAATCACTGTAGTTAGGGAGATGAGCATTCCGATTGGCCAGCCTGGTTGATGCACCTACCTGAGATAGCAATGATGATGGTGGTGGTGAGTGCTAGTCACTGGGCTGGAGTTAGGGGGCACTATAATTTTTATTTCCACCAGCTCAGCAAAGGGACCAGAAGAAAGTGGTGGGAAAGTGTGTAGAGAAAGGAAAAATTATACCTACCATAGTCTACTATGAGTAGAATTTATGATAGACACAATCTATAAAATGAATTAAAAGGAAATGTACAAAATAACTATGTTTCCTAGTCATATACAAGGAGACCTGAGAGGTATTGTGGGTTTGGTTCCAGAGCACCACAGCAAAGTGAGCCATACAAATTTTTTGGTTTCCCAGTGCATATAAAAGTTATGTTTACACTATACTGCAGTCTATTAAGTGTGCGATAGCATTATGTCTAAAAAATGGACATACCTTAAGTAAAAAATACTTTATTGCTAAAAAATACTAACCATCATCTAAGCCTTCCTTGAGTCAAAATCTTTTTGCAATAGTAGCATCAAAGATCGCTAATCACAGATCACCATAACAACTAATAATAATAAAGATTGAAATATTGGGAGAATTATCAAAATGTGACACAGAGCCATACAAAAGTTAGTTTTTCAATAACCCATGATACAAAAGTATAAGCTCTAGAAGTATAAAAAGTTGTACAAGAACCTTGTGAAGATTGTACAGACTAATAGTTTTAAATTAGGTTAAGAGAAATTGGTTCAGGGATTATTTATTGCTGATAGACTGTGGACATGCAAAGGAAAGGAATCTCCAGCCTCCAATCTCTCAACTTTGCATATGTCTGTCTTATCTGAAGGGATCCTCCATGAGTTTTTCTTTGAAGGGAAGGTTCTGTCACTAAAAAACTAGTTTGGAAAACTGATGTCATGTAAAAGAGGATTCTAGAGTCTTAGAATCTATATATATTCATACATCCATTAGTAATTCAACAAACATTTGTTTAGTGCCCACAATGGTGGACAAACAATAAAAAAAAAATACATTGCTCTTACCTCTTAGAGCCAAGAATTTAGTATATATTTGTTGCTGTCTTAGGGTTATTTTAAGCTCAGACCAGAAACACCCCAAATCCACTAACATTTGACAGATACTTAGCAAGTTTCTATTACATGCAAGGTAGTAGGTAGAGCAGTGTCACAGGTGGGTGCTGGGAATGCAAAGATGAATAACAGTCTCTGCTCTCAGAAAATCACAAATCAATACTTTGCTTCTAGGTCTCAGGGATGGTGGACTTTTGACCTCCTCTTATGCTTATGCTTTCAGTGAGGGAGGAAATATGAAGTGAGTGTTATCTTCCATATTTCTCATTTCTCCTCTTCAACAACAACAAAAAAATTCCTTCTGTAAGGTTTAAGGAATCTCTATGAAGAAAAATGACAGCAATACAATAGCTCTTGGGTGGCTAAATCACAACTCATGGACTATTTGTAGATCCCAAGAGGACTGTTCAGTATCAACATCATTCCTAATGGTGGAACAATATTTCAAATGCAAAGTCTTCTTGGAGAGAAAACCACTGTTTTTATTTATAACATCTGTACTTTAATGCACAATTCTTAGAACAGTTTCTTAAAGTGTGGATCACCTATGTTAGAATCACATAGGAAACTTGTTGAAAATGCAGATTTCTGCCCCCACCTCAGACCTTCGTAATGAGAATCAACAGACTCTAGAATTCAACAATTTAAACAAGGACTCTAGGTGAGTCTTAGACACAGTGAAGTTTCAGAAACAATACTTTAAAAAACTTAAGTTATTGTGTAACATATCGAATGAGTAGCCAATTGTACTCTGGAATATATTCATTCATTGTGTTATGATTATACAACTTTAATAAACTCCATTAAAACAACAACAACTCACCAGTATACCATTAATTAAAGCCATTTTGGCCTGGTAGTTATTAAGGAGTTTCTCTCCACACATCAGTTTTCCCTTCTAACCCAAATCAAAGTGACTGTTGGTTTGGTAACTGAGAACCCTTGTTTTCCCTTGTCACAGTGATCTAGGTATGCAATAAAGTTAACAAGAGAATAGCCCTCTGGCTGTACACCCAGCAATCCCATCCTCAGATTCCTCCCAAGGCATCTAGGAAGTCCATACGTGCTCTCACGTGGTCCCTAGATGTGGCCTCATCTCCTTTCTTGCTCTTCAGATTTGCAGTAATATTGCTCTGACACCATCACTGGCATATCCAATACCTCATCCAGGATGCTGTTATTCTACTCCCAACTTTCCAAATCCAGGAGCTCACTTTGGTCCTGCTTTTATACGTCCAGTTCCAACAGGCTACCCTGCCAGTGAGGAGTACTTGCTTCATAGCCCTGTATCACCCTCTGCATCCAACCCTATAAATGGGTCTACCTTTACTCTCAGTGTCTTGCCAGAGAGTGGAGTGATGTGATTCTTAACTGGTTACTTCTTCCTGTGCAGAGAAGTTGATCAGAAGACATTTATGGTAGGGTTTAGGAGGTTGGGTAGGGAGCTGATGACATTTGAATTAATCATTTTTTCTTACAAAGGTTATTCAACCTCTTATCAATTTTGTTGACCTTAATATTCTCCCTTGTAGGCCGAGGTTATTTTTTTCCATAGGACGTTTCAGTAGGATGCTTTCATTGGGTTAACAAGCCATCAAGGACACAAGGTTTTCTGTCTTCTATAGCTTGTTGGCTTGTCCTCACACTGGTTTACCCCGTGGTCACAGGATGGCCACAGTAGTGCCAGGCATCAACTATAGACTCAGTAATCAAAATAAGAGGGTCCATCCCTTCCTGAGGAAACCTCTCTGACAAAATTCCCAGCAAGTTATCTCTTAATCTTATGGACTAGAACTGGGTTACATACTCACCCTTAAACCAATCACAAGGGGAAACAGGTTAAACTTGTGGATTTTTTTCCTTAGAATATTCAGTATTTCCTCCCTGAAAGCTAGACACATGAATAAAGTTGGGGTGTTATTAGTTGAGAAGAAAAGAGGCGGGTTTGGGATAGGCAACCAAGAGCCTCTACTGAAAGATGATGAAAAAGCTCTGGAAAAACAATGGAGTTTTTAATAACCCAGCCTCCAGCATGTTGGCAACCCCTAGATTTCCACTCTGGAACCCTAGAATAGCCAGAAGCACATCTTAGACCTTGGCTTGCCATAATGGGGAGGTTTTTGATTTTTCAATAGTTATCCATGATCTAGTGTCTGATTTCTCAGTTCGTTTCTAGCTGCCTCCTGGTTTGTTTGGTTGTTTTTTGGGGGGTTTTTTTGGTAAAAAAAAAAAAAAAAAAAAAAAATCTAAGAACTTACAATGCTTTTCAGGTAGATATAAATATAATGTAGGTTTAATAATGAGACAAGGGAATTCCCTGGCTGTCCAGTGGTTAGAACTCAATGCTCTCACTGCCAGGGGCCTGGATTCGATCCCTGGTAAGGGAACTAGGATCCTGCAAGCAGTGTGGCATGGCCAAAATAAATAAATAAATAAAAATTTAAAAAAATAAATTAATTAATAATTATAAAGATAATGAAACAATTGAGATTAAATAAAACACTGATGTTTGATATCTTCCAAGGTTTGCCAATCATTTCAGTTCTGTTGCTCAGAACTCTCTTACTTTTCACAAACAGCCAATCACATCAAAAGTGTAAGTAACATGAGCCACCGATCACAGCCTCACTTCAAATGAAAACTGCCAAGGGGACACCCTCTGCCTCAGTCCTGAAGGGGAGATGTGTCCAAAAAGTTAACAGAGGGAGGAAGGGAGGGAGGGAGGGAGGGAGGGAGGAAGGAGGGAACAAATCCTCCAAATCTCTCAAAGGACAACTGCAACTAACCATTAAAGTTAATTAGAACAAAGTGTCAGAAACAGAACTTTGAAAATTTCATTGATGTTTACTCTAAAACCCACTTTCCCCAAAGCTTCCATGTGCTTCTTTATTTGGTTTTATTTCTAGGACCTGTGCTCAGAGCAGCAGATGTGGGAGCAAAAATGAAATCAGTAGGACTTCGGTATTCTGGAGTAAATTGCTCTCCACTGCATTAGTGTGAGAGAACAGATTGTAGCTAGGATAAGAGCAGTGTAAATAATTTTAAGTGTGCAATAGCACACAGCATCGATTTAAACGACCTGGTAACTCAGCACCATCCCAGGCAATTATTCCCTAAGCAGGATTTATGTCGTGTGTTGTCAAAAAGCAGTCCAAACCTTGGACACTGATATACGTTTAGATATATGTTTAGAAGTTGCTCTTCTCAATTGGAAAAGACCTTTGGATTGCTTTGTTATTAAAAGCAGAAAGGCCCTTTTCTCTTTCTTTTTCCTTAAATTTAATAACCCTCAGTGGTATTAAGGAATAGTTTATGTTTTCCCTGTCTTTTAAGTATTTTGAAGATGCACATGCAGATTGATTTGAAAAATATCTGAAAGGATGACAGCATTTATCATAACTTTTATTTACATATGTGTAATATATGAATAAAAGTTTTAAAAGTCTTATACTTTTATTTCAGATGATAGCCTTCATATACATCTAAAACTATTCCTGGGCTTTTGGTGAAACTGCAGAAGAAATTAAAATATTTTAGGTCCCCCCCGCTACATTTCTTTCTGGGGAAGCAGCAGCAAAGCTTGGGTTCACATAAAGAACCGCATGTTAATGTCATAGTCTCAGGTTGGGTAAATGCCAAGGAGCACATCATAGTAATGAACCTTCCATTGACAACTCAGTCAGCCTTTTGACTTCACATTTTATGGCTCCCCACTCTGCCTGACGTTACAGTTGGAATGCTGAGCACAGTGATTTGCACATGCTAATCTCAGGTGCTCAGATGCATTGGTATGCTTTCAGTTTGGAGCAATACGCCTCATGAACCAGAGGTTTAAACTTGGCTGTAATTTTGGCAACAGAGCTGCCAATCAAGAGCTGATCTAACTCTTTCATTTGCTGTTCTTTTCTCTCACTTATAACTTGCCAAAGCAGAACCAGATCTCTGGGACTCAGGTGGGATTCTGAGCTAATGTACAGAACCTATACATGTAGTATATATCATAGTATAAGAAATAGAAAGCTGGATTCTAAAGCTTGTGTCTGTACCTTCTGCAACTGTTGTTGTTCAGTGTTACTTAATACCCTTGGTTTATCCGTCTCATGAGCAAGGCTCCTTCAAACGCATCTCCATCTTATTTTGCTAATTGTGATGAGATAAACTTATTTCTCTCTCTCATTCTTCCTTCTTCATGGGAATTAGACACATTAAAATCAGGAGAGCAAAAGAAGGAATTTGGTAGTGCAGATCAAATGAGGAAAGAAACAGAAACTCTAGCTGTGCAAAGAAGAGATTATTTTGGCAGTATAAAACTGTTCTACTGTCTTACCAATCCTCCACTTGAAGCTTTCCAATAGTGATTCCTTTGTACAGCCCCCCACACAAATAATTGTTAACTTGGGCCAGAGACTTGAGAAAAAGAGGTAGCCCACAGGGAGAAATGCAGTAGGGTCATAGACCTTCCTTGGCCATGGTGGAAGAGGTCTGCTTTCCTAGCGACCCTGAGGGTAAAAGTTGGAGGCAATGGACAAAAAACAATTTGTACATCTTCTGTATTTTATGTGAGTGCTCGACTACAAGTAAGGGTGTTTAAAAATGAACTGTACTGCCCCTCTCATCCATCTAAAGAATAGTACTGGGGTTACGCTAAATTGACTCCAAGCTTCCTCATGCTGAATGGAAGCCAAAAAAGGTTTGCCACCATGAACATTATGAAAGAGCTCTGTCTGTCTATCTCTGCACCTTAAACATACAGATCAATTTCTGCATGAAAGTATTTCATTATTTCAGTCCGTGCATTCAATAGATGAAGCTCAGATAATGAATGATTTGTCAACATCCACAGGATGTGTTGGAACAGGTCATCAGAATCAGATTGCTCATTTGATTATAATACACTGTCTGGGAAGTACCTACTAATTAGGACCTCAAACAGAACAATCTGGGGATGTCCTTGCCTGTATGGCTGCTTATGTAAAGCTCTCTGGAGATAGGAAGCCTGGCCCAAGCCACTGGACCTCATGAGCTAGGCTCTTGGTTTGCTTAGTTTAGCAAAATCAGATTCTTTGCACCTACTGCATTAGCTATACTCATTTATTTTCCATAGACATATAGACTCTAGGGAATGAGAAGTTTCATCAGAAGAAAATTTGAGAGACAATCCTTAAAAGCTTTGGTAGAGATGCTATTAGGTCCAGCTCGTTGCCTCCCACACTGCTGTTTTCTGCCACAGTTTTTCTGTGCATAACAAATCAAGATCATAACCAAAAAATAAAGCAAGGAATCATGGGCTTTTAAAGCTAGTGGAGATCATCTTATTGAAACATTTATTTTATAGAAAAGAAACAGGCCCCTAGCCTGCATGCTTTCATTCATTGACAATTTTTCATTTAGCCTGTGCTGAATGGCTGGCACTGGTCTAGTTACTGGGCACGTAAAGTTGTAAACAGAATACTCTAAGTTTCTGTCCTCATCACACTACATTCAACTGAGGGGTGAAGAAGTGTGGGTATGTGTTTGAGCAAAATGTCAGAGAGTGATGGGAGCTAGGAAGAGAAACAAAGCACAGTAAAGCAACTGAGCAATAGGATTAAAAGTGGGAGCTCTTCGGGATCTGATGCAAAGCACTCTGAGGGAGTTTGAGCAGACACCTGATTGATGCAAGGGACAAGATATTTGACTATTTTAGGGGAGGATTTCCAGGCAGAGAGAACAGTAAGTGCAGAGACTCTGAGCTAAGAGGATGTAATATGTATTTGAGAGACAGCAGGAAGTATGTTTGGAACTCTGTGAGCAAGAGGGAGAGTTTGTGAAGTGAGATCACACAAATATCCAGGGTTAATCACGTAAGGCCTTGAAGGCCAAGCTAAGAAGCTTAGAATCTATTCTGTGTGCGATAGCACAAGATTGGCGATGGTTGGGTTTCAGGAAAGAGGGTGACATGATCCAGTATACATTCGAACTGGTCATGCTGGCTGCTCTGTGGAGTGAAACTGTAGTGTGTACAAGACAGGAAGCAGAAAAACCAGTCAGGAGAGGATTATAGTAGTCCAGGCAACAGTGGGGAATGACTGAGGCAGAGTGACACATGGTCAGATTTTAGGAATATTCTGAAGATAGAACTATCAAGATTTGCTGAGGGGTTGGGTGTATTAAAAAATAAACTGAGGCATATTAAAAATTTTATAAGTTTATCTGAGCAAAAATCAATTTGAACTTGGTAACACCAAACCAAAAGTGGTTAGGAGGACTCCTGGACAGAAGCCAGGGGGAAGACTTAATGTGGAGAAAGTACGGGAGCAAAGAAAAGAAGTTATTGGATTGGCTATAGCTTAAAGCCTAGTTGGCTGCTTGTGATTGGCTGTCCTTAGTGTTTTAATTTCATAACCTTGAGGCATTTACAGGCTTAGATTTTGGTTTGCCTACTAGGCTGCCAGGACCTTAGAGCCACCTCAGTCTAATGGCCTCCTTGTTTTATTAATTTAACAAGTATGAAGTGTAAGAGAAAGAGAAATGTCAAAGATGATTTCTAGGCTTTTGACATGAGCCCCTGGGAGAATGGAGATGCCACTTTTAAAATGGAACGAAGAGATGAAGCGGATTTGGAATATGAAAGGGGAAATCAAGAGTTTCTTGATTTTGGTTTTGGATGGGTTAAATTCAAGACACCTATTAGTCATCCAAACAGCAATGTCAAGAGGCAATTGAATATATGAGTCTGGAGGTCAGGAGGATTTGGGGTCTAGAGATGTAAATTTGAAAATCATTATCATTGGCTTATTTAAGATCCCCCTTGGCAGATCTGAGACTTCAGCCTAAATTTCTGCTTCCTTCTTTGTTCCATATCTGACTGTATGTAGATAACTTACTAAAACAAAACAGACTTGACAAAAATCAGCATGCTTTTCAAGTACTGTTTTAATTTAAAAATATATATCTTACATGAAATAAACATAACATGAAATGTATATGTATATAACCTACATTCAAGGAAATAAGACTAAATTCAGTAGGAGAAAATCCTGAATATAAAAGAGACCTTATAGTAATTTTTATTTATTTATTTATTTCATCAAAACACTATTTTATTAGAGGCCATGAATCCAGAAAGAAAAATAAGCTTATAAAATTATTTGTATTGTTATCTCTTCAATAGAATAGAAATTTTCTGTAAGTTTTCAGAAAGCACCACTCTAATTTTTTTTTTACATCTTTATTGGAGTATAATTGCTTTACAATGTTGTGCTAGTTTCTGCTGTACAACAAAGTGAAGCAGTTACATGTATACATATATCCCCATATCCCCTTCCTCTTGAGCCTCCCTCCCACCCTCCCTATCCCAGCCCTCTAGGTCATCACAAAGCATTGAGTTGATCTCCCTGTGCTATGCAGCAGCTTCCCACTAACCATCCGTTTTACATTTGGTAGTGTGTATATGTCATTGCTACTCTCTCACTTCGTCCTAGCTTCCCCTTCCCCGCTGTGTCCTCAAGTCTGTTCTCTACATCTGCATCTTTATTCCTGCCCTGCAACTAGGTTCATCAGTACCTTTTTTCTTGATTCCATATATGTGCGCTAGCATATGGTATTTGATTTTCTCTCTCTGACTTACTTCACTCTGTATGACAGACTCTAGGTCCATCCACCTCACTACAAATAACTCAATTTCGTTTCTTTTTATGGCTGAGTAATATTCCATTGTATACATGTGCCACGTCTTCTTTATCCATTCGTCTGTTGATGGACATTTAGGTTGTTTCCATGTCCTGGCTCTTGTAAATAGGGCTGCAATGAAAATTGTGGTACATGTATCATTGAACTATGGTTTTCTCAGAGTATATGCCCAGTATGTGGGATTGCTGGGTCATATGGTAATTCTATTTTTAGTTTTTTAAGGAACCTCCATACTGTTCTCCAGAATCCTTCGAATCAGAAGATAAACCAACAGGGTGTGCTCCTTCCTTATCCCAATAGCTCACACGCTGTTCTATGATTCCTCTCCCCTTTCCTCTGACCTGTGACTTGAGATAGGGCAGCTCTTTCTGGGAGGATTCTGTTCAGCATCCAGGCTGTTTAGGAGCATAGGCTCTCCTCGTCTTAACAATTGGAATCAAATGGAATCCCACCTGATCTCATGGACCACTATATATAGAGTAGGCATTTTACCTACTCTACAAAGCCATATGTGAACTTGAGACCAGTTAACACTGTTATCATTTCTCAAGAACTCAACTATATCCCAGGGTTCAAGTTGGCTAAGGCACTCCAGCTGACATTCTCCTTCTCTATTTGGATGTATGTCCCTTATAGTAATTTTTAAAAATCAGCTCTCAAGAAATGTTATCAATGTTAACTGGTCTCAAGTTCACATATGGCTTTGTAGAGTAAGTAAAATGCCACTAAAGGACACCTGGAATATATAGTGGTCCATGAGCCCAGGTGGGATTCCATTTGACTCCAATTGTTAAGACGAGGAGAGGCTATGCTCCTAAACAGCCTGGATGCTGAACAGAATCCTCCCAGAAAGAGCTGCCCTATCTCAAGTCACAGGTCAGAGGAAAGGGGAGAGGAATCATAGACCAGCGTGTGAGCTATTGGGAGAAGGAAGGAGCACACCCTGATGGTTTATCTTCTGATTGGAAGGATTCAAAGCTGAATTTCTTATTTAACAAGATTATCTACAGGCTTATCTAGTTTTAATGCACTTCAGATACTGCGTTACTTTACAAATTGCATGTTTGTGGCAACCCTGCATCGAGCAAATCTATGGGCGTTGTTTTTCCAACAGTATTTGCTCACTTCATCTCTCTGTCACATTTTGGTAATTCTGCAATATTTCAAACTTTTTCATTATTATTATATTTGTTATGGTGATCTATGCTTAGTGATCCTTGAAGTTACTACTGCAAAAGATGATTATTTGCAGAAGGCTCAGATAATGGTTAGAAATTTTTAGCAATTAGGTATTATTTAATCATGGTATGTACTTTTTTAGACACAATGCTATTGTACATCTAATAGACTACAGTATAGTATAAACATAAATTTTATATGCAGTGGGAAACCAAAAAATTTGTGTGACTCACTTGGTTGCAGTGGTATAGAACCAAACCCGCAGTATCTCCTAGGTATGCCTGTATTAGAAAGCAAGTTCCAAGAAATCATGATATTTATTCAGGAATCAGTATCACAGTGGTGTTTTTGAAGAGCTAAACTGGTGGCAGAGGGGAATGCCTAATATTGCACAGAAATGGGATAACTTGGGAGATCTTGGATTCAGGATGTGTCGCAGTACCACTAGAGGGGTAACTCCCTTTCCTGAGTTGCACTGCCTATTTTTGAAAAATCAGAAGTGGGAGGAGAGCCGTGGGTAACACTGGGAGAGTATTATGTGCAGTTTCAAAGACTTAAACGTATCCACTAATTTTATTTGATTTGCATGAAAAAGTCGCAAGATGGGCAAGACAGGCGAGAACATCCCTGTTTTCCAGATGAGGAAGTGAGACAGTCACTAAGTGGTAGAGAAAGGGTTCGATGCAGGAGAATCGTTTAGCACTCATGTCAAGGAAAAGCATGTCAGTCCTACAACTGACTTGGTAAAATAAGCATCAAGCATGGCAGAAAGCCGAAACTGCGGTCAGTTGCCCTCCTCCCCCTCAGCCGTGGATATATTTAAACCAAGTAATAAAACAAACCAGCAGCTGGCACTTTCGTAGAACCAACCCTGGGGCCCCCTCAGAAGAAAACGTTTCTCTAGATAGACTTTTGTCATTTCTCTTTTTTTTTATTTTATTTTTTATTTTTTTGACATCTTTATTGGGGTATAATTGCTTTACAATGGTGTGTTAGTTTCTGCTTTATAACAGAGTGAATCAGTTATACATATACATATGTTCCCATATCTCTTCCCTCTTTGTCTCCCTCCCTCCCACCCTCCCTATCCCACCCCTCCCGATGGCCACAAAGAACCGAGCCGGTTTCCCTGTGCCATGTGGCTGCTTCCCACTGGCTATCTACCTTACCTTTGTTAGTATATATATGTCCATGTCTCTCTCTCGCCCTATCACACCTCACCCTTCCCCCTCCCCATATCCTCAAGTCTGTTCTCCAGTAGGTCTGTGTCTTTATTCCTGTTTTACCCCTAGGTTCTTCATGACATTTTTTTTTTCTTAAATTCCATATATATGTGTTAGCATACGGTATTTGTCCTTCTCTTTCTGACTTACTTCACTCTGTATGACAGACTCTAGGTCTATCCACCTCATTACAAATAGCTCAATTTCTTTTCTTTTTATGGCTGAGTAATATTCCACTATATATATGTGCCACATCTTCTTTATCCATTCATCCAACGACGGGCACTTAGGTTGTTTCCATCTCCGGGCTATTGTAAATAGAGCTGCAATGAACATTTTGGTACATGACTCTTTCTGAATTCTGGTTTCCTCAGGGTATATACCTAGTAGTGGGATTGCTGGGTCATATGGTAGTTCTATTTGTAGTTTTTTAAGGAACCTCCATACTGTTCTCCATAGTGGCTGAACCAATTCACATTCCCACCAGCAGTGCAAGAGTGTTCCCTTTTCTCCACACCCTCTCCAGCATTTATTGTTTCTAGATTTTTTGATGATGGCCATTCTGACTGGTGTGAGATGATATCTCATTGTAGTTTTGATTTGCATTTCTCTAATGATTAATGATGTTGAGCATTCTTTCATGTGTTTGTTGGCAGTCTGTATATCTTCTTTGGAGAAATGTCTATTTAGGTCTTCTGCCCATTTTTGGATTGGGTTGTTTATTTTTTTGTTATTGAGCTGCATGAGCTGCCTGTAAATTTTAGAGATTAATCCTTTGTCAGTTGATTCATTTGCAAATATTTTCTCCCATTCTGAGGGCTGTCTTTTGGTCTTGTTTATGGTTTCCTTTGCTGTGCAAAAGCTTTGAAGTTTCATTAGGTCCCATTTGTTTATTTTTGTTTTTATCTCCATTACTCTAGGAGATGGGTCAAGAAGGATCTTGCTGTGATTTATGTCATAGAGTGTTCTGCCTATGTTTTCCTCTAAGAGTTTGATAGTTTCTGGCCTTACATTTAGGTCTTTAATCCATTTTGAGCTTATTTTTGTGTATGGTGTTAGGGAGTGATCTAATCTCATACTTTTACATGTACCTATCCAATTTTCCCAGCACCACTTATTGAAGAGGCTGTCCTTTCTCCACTGTATATTCCTGCCACCTTTATCAAAGATAAGGTGACCATATGTGCATGGGTTTATCTCTGGGCTTTCTATCCTATTCCATTGATCTATCTTTCTGTTTTTGTGCCAGTACCATACTGTCTTGATTACTGTAGCTTTGTAGTATAGTCTGAAGTCAGGCAGCCTGATTCCTCCAGCTCCATTTTTTGTTCTCAAGATTGCTTTGGCTATTCGGGGTCTTTTGTGTTTCCATACAAATTGTGAAATTTTTTGTTCTAGTTCTGTGAAAAATGCCAGTGGTAGTTTGATAGGGATTGCATTGAATCTATAGATTGCTTTGGGAAGTAGAGTCATTTTCACAATGTTGATTCTTCCAATCCAAGAACATGGTATATCTCTCCATCTGTTTGTATCATCTTTAATTTCTTTCATCAGTGTCTTATAATTTTCTGCATACAGGTCTTTTGTCTCCTTAGGTAGGTTTATTCCTAGATATTTTATTCTTTTTGTTGCAATGGTAAATGGGAGTGTTTTCTTGATTTCACTTTCAGATTTTTCATCATTAGTATATAGGAATGCCAGAGATTTCTGTGCATTAATTTTGTATCCTGCTACTTTACCAAATTCATTGATTAGCTCTAGTAGTTTTCTGGTAGCATCTTTAGGATTCTCTATGTAGAGTATCATGTCATCTGCAAACAGTGACAGCTTTACTTCTTCTTTTCCGATTTGGATTCCTTTTATTTCCTTTTCGGTGATGGTGGCCTCGTAGAATGAGTTTGGGAGTGTTCCTCCCTCTGCTATATTTTGGAAGAGTTTGAGAAGGATAGGTGTTAGCTCTTCTCTAAATGTTTGATAGAATTCGCCTGTGAAGCCATCTGGTCCTGGGCTTTTGTTTGTTGGAAGATTGTTAATCACAGTTTCAATTTCAGTGTTTGTGATTGGTCTGTTCATATTTTCTATTTCTTCCTGATTCAGTCTTGGTAGTTTTGCTATTTACTTTAAAGTTACATTTCTAACTAAGGGAAACATTTTAAAATAAAAAATTGGAACGAACTGAGCCAAATTGCAAACACAAACCTGCCTGGAACAGTGTGCATGTTAAAAAAAAAATTTTTTTTGAAGTCTGCCTTCTTGGCATCTGCATGATGTGACCCCAAACACCCAGTCCCTCAGACACTAGTGTAGCAGCCACTTCCCCATATCCAGACCCTGCGTCCTCAGTCAGCTGATGAGAGGAGTGGTGACTCATTATTTATACTATTAAACATTAATATACTTATACTATTTAAAAACAAAATATACTAATAAAAACAATATTGGTGATCATTTCTTGACGTCCTAGTA
The DNA here is from genome assembly GCF_000442215.2 of Lipotes vexillifer. Lineage (NCBI taxonomy): Eukaryota > Metazoa > Chordata > Mammalia > Artiodactyla > Lipotidae > Lipotes > Lipotes vexillifer. The sequence continues at coordinate 517,175 of NW_006796259.1, forward strand.
CATCACAGTCATTAACACGCGGTCAGTCCCCACAAAAGCTGGGGAGTATGACTATTCACATTTTAAAATCAGGAAGCCGAGGCTCAGAGAATGTAGCTTGTCTAGGGACAAACAGCTTCCAACTGGCTGGTTCTAAAGCAAACGTTTCGTCTGCATTGCCCTTGTCCCTCAGGCTTCTAAAGGCAGGGTCCCTGCACTTACATCCGAGGAAGACAAATTGAATTTCCATTGCTTTAGAAGGCACAACCTAAATTGCTCCCTACCAGAAAGACACCTGGGTTAATATAGACATATCTCCTTGAATTCTTAGAGAACCAGTGTGGAAGGAGCATCCTGAAAAAGTTCCAAAGACCTGAGCTCACATGACCCATCTGCTTCTTACTGGTGATTTCACAGCCCCTCGACTCCCCAAACCACCTCCATTACTTCCATCTGTAAAATGGGAACTCTGGGAGATGCCCTGCCCATTCTCTTTCCTTGCTGTAGACCCAAGTGTGTAAATTAATGAAAGTGCCTGTCAGTTGGAAAACTCCCTACCTGTGAGGTTAGTGTGGGGTTTTTTTCTCATTTAAAAAATAATGTTGCCACAATTTTAAGTATCCCTATATTCAGCCATGGTAAAACCTACTCGAGGAGTTTACTTACCTCCCCCCTCACTCCTAATAACTATACAGCAAAGGAAACTGTAATGAGATTGTGTAGCAGAAGCCACAGAGAGAGGATCACATTTTCACTAACTCATGGGGAGGGGCTGATTCTGCTGCTGCTGCCAACATGTGCCAGTGTGTCTCTCAGCTTGCTCTCTTGGTAACAGGTGTTCACAGGGTGGTGAGGGTGGAGAGCAGGCTTCCCCCCAACTTTGCCTGTCTTTTAATTGTCAAGGGTTTTGACAGGCGTTTTGCAGTTCTCTGTCACACAGTTCCAAGCATGGCTGCACAGCATGCTGCTTAAAGCAACCCCAAGTCGGGAACTCGGAGAATCCCCCGCCTAGAGGTTTTGTTTGATGACATGCCTGGATATGAGTGTGGGTAGCCCTTCTTCTTGACCTGTGTCTGCTTTATTCATCCTCCTGGTGGGTGGCACACAGGTCAAAAGTTTGTCCCACTGGTGATTGGGCTTTGCTCTGGGTAACATATCAGACTTGATTTCTGTGCCAGTTTAAGAAGATCTAAAATATCCCTTTTCCTTGCTCTCATGCATCCAGTGTGTAAACTTTCCTTATATCACAGTCACTTTTTAAAGTGTCTGTCTCTCCCAGTCGACTCTCAACTTTTTTGATCAGGGACCCTGCAATATTCCTAACACACCTAGCAATGCCTGACATACAGCAAAGGCTAATACTAATAAATACATATTGGACTGAACTTCAATACAATGCATCCAGGGTACCTGAAAATGGTAATTCCCCTGAAGGAAATGAGGCCAGTTTTCTTCTAGCTATCGAAACCATTTTGGTGATAACATGACCAGAATCTAGGGCTTTCACCAATGCTGGCTCCTAGTCCCAGGCTTAATGGCTACTTCTGTAGTTGGCTATTATAGTGATGAAGTTACCTATTGGGTTTTATTGTGTCCACTCAGCTTCATATATAGGTAGACACCATTAAAAAATACATATATATATATATATATAATTTTGTACCTCCAGGTACAGGACAGAATATGCATTTTTTATTGGTCTGCTTTGCCTACACACTGATGGCATCTTTTCCTTTGCTGAAGTGCATTGTTATTCTAGACACAGCCTGCATAACACAACATGTTTAATTTAATTCACATCACTAAATCAGTATTATGCAGGGTGAAACTAAGGAGGGATTTTCCTACTTGGGTTCTTGGGAAATAGAAAGGAACTACACATACACAGACATCACCACCACCACCACCACCACCACCACCACCAAGCCCAGTCCTTCCTTGACTTCCCATATTTCTTTTGACTGCCTAGGCAGTTATGCAAGCTAGGAGAGGGTAATCACATTTCATGCTTCAGGGCATGATCTGATCACAAGAGGGTCAGGAAGGACCTCTCCCCTCCCTTGTAGAATTGTTTGGTTGGCCAGATGCATTAATTGGGGTGAGGGGTTGCTAAACTCCTGTGAAGCATCAGGCGTTTGCAGCTGCAGGATTCTCAGGAGTGAGCTTGCAGGAGCAATGGTCTGATCTTCAGTGGCACCTTCACGGGATCACTGCAGAGAGTGCTATTTCAATTTTCTCTCGGTTCCCCACTACCATCTCTGTCCTTTGGACTCAGAGAATACATCTCCTTCTTTATGCAAAGAGAGAATCTTAGTGCTAAAAGGGAATTTAGAAATTACCTAGTCTGATCTTCTGAATTTATGGAGGGTAACATTTATGTTCTAAAAGGTTAAGTGACTTTCTCAAGAGCATAGTAGGAGCTGATGGCAGAACTGAGTTTAGAACCTGAGTCTTATGACCCAGATATTCTTTCCACTACTTTACAGCTGAGATCTGTTCTACACACGTCAGTCAGGTTCAGTTACACCAGTGGTTCTCAAACGTAAGCATTCATTTGAATCACCCAGAGAGCTTGTTAAAATGCAGACTGGTGGGCTCCAACTCCAGGGCTCCTGATTCAGTAGTAGGTCTGGCATGGGGTTAAGGGTTTGCATTTCTAATGAGTTCTCAGGTAATGGTGATGCTGCTGGGCCAGGGATCATACCTGAGATAAGAATCACTGAAATACACTAAAGTTGTCAAATAAAAGAAATATTTTTCTTTCTTTACTACTTTGTTCAGCCCTTTATTCACTTACTCATCAAATATTTATTGAACGCCAACCAAGGGCCTGGCATGTTTGCTGCTGCGGCTGGGGACAGGAAACATGAAGATGAAAAAAGCACGACTGTGACTCCTGAGGAGTTCACAACTGGTGGGAGGGGAGAGATGCATAAATAAGTACTGAGCAATCTTTTAAATGCAGTGATAGAAGTCTATAGAAAGTGTAATTGTTGCATAGCCCTAAAAGTAATGACATGGGGACTTCTCAGGGAAGGCTTTACCAGGGCTGGGCTCTGAAGGATAAGCAGGATTTCTCCAGGCAAAAGGAATATTATAGGCTGACAGAAGAGCACATGCAAAGGCATGGAGAATGGCATTTTTAGGAGGAGCTGGCTAAGAGTGGCAGGAACATGGAGGGGGTGGGGTGGAACAGAAGTCAGGGCGTGGAAAAAGATACAGATGGAAAGTTATGGTGGGTGAAATAATGAAAGGCATTCCATACCCTGCCAAGTAGTCTGGAGTTCATTTTGTGTGCAGCAGAGATACCAGAGGGTTTTAAGCTGAGACATGTTGTAAGATTACTCAGGCTATAGTGTGGAGGGCATATGAGAGGGATTTCTTGGAAGCAGGGAGAAATTAAGAATCTATTATGGTAATATACATGAGAAATGATGATAGCTGATCCAAAACAATAGCAATGGGAATGGATAGGAAAGAGCAGTAAAGGGTTAAAATAACCAGGACTTGTGAACAGAAGTAAAGAATGACAATAAAGAGAGTCATAGATAATTCCACATTTTCTAGCTTGCCAGCTGACTAGATGAAAACGCTATGATTGGAGATAGGAAATAGAGGAGCACAGGTAGGTGGGAGATAAGTTCATTTGGGACAAGTTGGGGTTCTGGTGTCTATACAAAGACAGTTAGGATGCTCTACTGTTCCTGGGAAATAGAGTCTGAGGTTCAGGAGAATGGTCCAAGATCAGTAGAGAAATTGGGGCAAAGTCAGGGAAGGGTATGAGCCTGCTTAGAGATGAGAAGAATTTCTTGTCCTGGATTATCATATAAATTGCTTGTCAGAGTGATAAGCGATATATCCTCAGTTATAAAGAAGAGGAAACCAAGTGATTAATGATACACGTTAAAGTAAGGAATAACAAGGAAAAAAATGGAAAATCAGAATTTAAAATTTCTGATTTTGATAACTGGACATTTTGAGAATGGATGATAAGAAAACAACTGTAACAAAATGAATTCCCAATTCCCAGTTACTGCTCTTAGCCAAGCTACTACTGGTTCATCACTTGAGGCTTTGGGGAAATTCTTACCTGCTCCAGGCCTCAATCTTCTCATCTGTAAAACGGGGTTGCTGAGAGGAGTAAACAGTTCCTGCAAAGCATAATGCTTGGCACATAAAAAGGGTGCTGTAATTTTTGTTATATTTAACAGTGGAACAATTTTACTAGAAAACGGAAAATACGAACTCTCCAAGAAAACCACTAGTAAAAGGACAAGTGAAGACCATTACTAACAATACAAAGAGAAATGCTATTCAGATGGTCCCTTCTTGCTACTTCCTGAGTACCCAGAATGGGGATATGTATTTGGTCTGGCGTGCTGCCTACTCGTTACCGAACTCAGGTTCAGCTGTTCGCTGCTCAAAAGCCAATAACTGAGGGGCAAGTGTCAGTAGAAAGAAAAGGTGCTTTATTCAGAAGAGCTGGCAATTTGGGGAGGAGGTGGACTCATGTCTGGAGACCAACTCCAAACATTCTGTTCAGCCATGACAATTTTCAAAGGGAAAAAGGGGAAACAACCTCAGTTAATCATCAGAGTAGGAGATCAGGTTCTTCATCATTTTTCCATTGTGTGCAGACCTGCTGACTTCTCCTGATCTTCCTTTGGATGCTCTCTTGCCTGCTTGGTTGGCCTGCAAATTTGCTAAGGGGGAAGCTAGGGGTAGAGAGTCAGTCATTCTGTAACTACTTAATCTTTCATTCTTACTCCTTTTAATCCAGGAAAGGAATCAACAGGTCAAGCAGGGCATTGTGTACATTCAGTAGAGGAGAAGTCAAGAGTTAGGTTAAATGTTACCTAGTGATCCCCTTTTTATAATTAAGGTTTATGGGGAATAGAAATAGACTACAGGAAATGGGCAAAAGAGCTGCTTACAAATCCCCACTTGTGAGACATCATTCCATTTCTATGAGATTAGGGGTGAAGATCCATCTTCTGTAACTTCTTCATGCTGACATAGGGTGTTGTTATTTTCAGAGTGGAAGATCTTGACGTGGGTCTGCAGCATCTCTTTGCTGACAATTTTAGTTGCTTGCTTACATATATGGGCAGACCAAGCTACAATTATTCTAATGCCCACAAAGATATATATTATTATGAGCAATAGTGTTAATCCCATTCTTTCATCAGACACTGAGTCTATGACTCTATTGTCCTAATCATTAACTGCTTGAGTGTAGTGCTCTTTTATGACTCTGGGAAACCGGGGAGACTTCAGCTCTCCTACAAACAAGAGGCAGGGGACATAGAGGGGCCTTTGTACTTGGGGGGAGGGGACCACAGGGTTCTGCTCTGTTCCGCTATGACTGTGATACCTCAAAACACTTCTGATTCCTTGTATTCATTGCCTATGCTGTGTAACAACTTACCACAAACTTGACAGCTTAAAACAACTCAAATTTATCATCTCCAGTTGCACAGCATAGATACTTTGCTTAGGGTCTCACTGGGCTGAAACCAAGGTGTTGGCCGGGGCTGCGGTTCTTGGTTCTCACAGGCCCTCTTCTAAGCTCACAGGTGGTTGTCAGGATTCATTTCTGTCCAGTTGCAGAACGTTTCCCTTTCAGTTGTTGGCTGGTGATCACTCAGCACTCCAGGCTGCCCGCCATTCCTTGTCATGTGGCCCCCACAGGAAATTCTCAGTGTAGATGTTTGCTTTCCTCCAGCCTCCAAAGCACTTCCCATGCACTGACTCCCCCTCCTGCTTTGGAGGAGTCTTTGGCTTCTCAAGTCTCTGACCTCTGGACTGAGATTTAATGGGCTCATGTGATTAGCCCATTGTAGATAATCTTATCTTAAGATCAGCTGACCTGGGACCTTAATTACATCTGCACATTTCCTTCACAGCAGGACCTAGAATGGTGTTTGAATAACTGGGAGAAGGTATATTTTCACCCAGGGGTTGGGAACCTTGGGGGACCATTTTAAGAATCCTGTCTACCACACTCCTGAAGCATATGCAAGTTTAGTCACAGGACTGAGCAGTGGTTTTTAGTGGCATTTGCTGCATTTAACATTTGCCCTTTTGACTATTTCTCTACATTCCATTTACCTTTGAATGACAAGTTGCTGAATTATCTCAAAGGCTAAGAGACATGCATTTAGAAGAGTGACATATTTTTTCTCCAGGCTCTCAGGATACCTCTGAATGATGTATAATTATAGGTCTTTCACCTCTGACTCTTTGCTCATAACACCTAAATAATCTTTGGGTCAAGGCAAGGATTTATCTGTCACACACACACACACACACACACACACACACACACACACACACACAAAGCTTTTCAACTCAAAATTGCTTACTATTCCTCACTTCAAGATTTGAGAAGTGTCATTTTGATCAATGTAGTCCTGGCAACACATCAGTTGAGGTCAAGCCTGGTTTGAGGGGGTACTTGAACATATGCTTGCCCTGAACATATATTTAATTCAGGAGCAACATATTTCACAGTGTCACATCAAGTGGCATCATTCAAGAGGCCCCTAATTCAGACACAGCCAGGCTGAGAAACCAGTAATAAAAAGGAGCAAGGGGCAAATGCTAAGCTAAGGGTGGCGGTGAAGTACAAATCATGGCTGAAATGCTTAACCTCTAGGGCTGCCAGCAACAGCTGTCTCTGCAATTGGTCCTGGTCAGGTGAAACTCCAGAACGTTTTAGATTGATCTGCATTTGGCCTACACCAGTGCTGCAAGCAACAGCTGCCCAGCAATTGGCCTAGGAAAAGAAGAGACCCCTTACCTCTCCCCCAACACACAGCAAGATCCTAAAGATCAACCTATATTCAGGTCTTTTAATATGTTCAGACATATTCTTAGTTGGTCACCGGATTCTAGATTACTCAGTGCAATACACAAAGGCAACAAGAGATGGTGTAATGGTTTCTTGATCATCTGGAGATATCAAAGTTTTTACTGTGTAAAGGTTATGCTAATAGGTATCTTGGACATCATGAAAAACGTCAATATTTGAATGTATACTCATGTTTTGATCTGTGTTCCAGGGAAATCTCTAAGTTCATTTCAAATTACCTATTTTTGTACTTTTTTCTCCTTTCTTTGCTAAAGGTAACTATAAACTCTCATTTCCATGCTGTAAAGAGATTCTAAAGCCCATAAATCATAATTAAGCTGGTGTTCTTAAATTACTAATAGTCCCTTGGTTCTTGAGCCTGTTTGTCCTGCTCACCCCACTTCATCCCCCAAAAAAGGGAAAATAGGGGCACTAAATGCACTTCCTGCATTGCAGGACTAAGGCAATGTCTCTTTTCTCTCTGAAGTCATCCCTAAAACAAACTAGGACCTCTGACTTACCAGCAGAAATCAAAGCAAATTTCGGAATACACCTCAAAATAAAAACAAAATGAAACAGTTTTTAACTACAAGTTCTATTTTTTGGGGGGGAGGGGAGCATTATTCCCAACTGCCTATAGACATGGTAGAACAATACTTTGCTCACACCTAGTTAAGCGACTCCAAGTTGGGAAGAACCAAACATACTTTGGCAATATATCTGATGAGTGGGCAAGTTTATCTGGAAAAAGCTCTCACTTGGTTAAAGACTCGTACTAGTACAAATTCTGGGAAAGATGTTACAATTATATTACAATATACAAGTTATAAGAGTTATTCTATGTATCCAGTAAGTCAAGCCAAGACCAGCAAGTTACATAATTTGGGTTTAAACTAAGAAAATGTTAGGACTACAGCTGTACATCAATAGAATGGCTTGCCTTTTAAAGCAGGTAGTAACTTGTCTACGTGTCATGGGCCCTCAAGGAAGTAACCTGCTTTGGGTCCTCTCTGGTCCCTTCTAATTTAAAACTTCTATATTCACTAACATCACATGACTGAATTGTACATTTCACTTAAATACTTTGTTGTCTACTTTATGTTGCAGTGTCTTCTCAATTGCACAGATATATAACCATCCATGCCATGAATTCTGGTGTAGACAATACAAGAGACTTATAGTCATTTGTGAGGCTTAAAAGACTTGGGCCCTTCTTTACAATATTAGAAAAACAGGCCTAAAGGTACTCTACTTACTCAACCTATCATTCAAAATTTACACGTTGTGACTGGCAGTTAAATTTAAGAGTACCTTTCTGCTCTGAAAAATAGCTACATGTAACTTTATAGAGAAGCCATAGTAATTCAGAAATTAAAAAACTGGTTGGAAGCAGACTTCTCTTAAAAAGAAAGTGTCTAATATTAAGTTCTCTCAAAAGCAACTCAGTTTCATCACAGAAACCTTTCCTGTGCTTGTGGAAGAAGAACCAGCCGCCCCCCCCGCCCCACACACACACACCCCTCTCACCCCACACACAAAGCACAAAAGACTTTGAATTTCTCTCACATATTCTGGTGCTTGAGCTTTTTATCTTATGCTGATTTTTATGATTATCTAATTGTTTCATAAAGGTAATTCTTGCCTCAGAACTAGGAACAATCCTAGTTCTGAAAGACAAGAACAAGTCCTAACTCTTATCACTGACTTGCTGAATGACCCTGGGAAAATCACTAGGACTCTGTTTTTTAAGGTTCACTTACCACCAATGAAATAACCTCCTCAGAGTAGCTGGGAAACTCTCACAAGGGTCATGGATCTGACAATGCCTTGCGGAGTATGAGCAGTACACAGATAAATGTTTTATGTACTTCTGCCTATTGCATGATGCCTATCCAGGATGAGGTGGATAGTAGGTGTTGACCCAACCACAGGAGAAGTAGAAAGAACTATTTAAAATAATTTTAGCTCACTTTCTCATTTGGTTTATCATTTCCTCTATATTTTTAAAAAATTTTACCCTCCTTCCTCAAATAACACAAAGAACCTCTTCTCTGAGGGATTTATTGGTCCCTGTGGAACCTGCAAAGGCCACAAACACTCATGGCCAATGAATGACAACCTATGTTTGTCTCTTCAGTCTTATAGTATCTGCAGGACTGAAGTCTGCCAATGTCCATGCGTCTGTCCAGAACATCCATACGCCGCATGCTTGCTCTGTGTGTCATGGGGACGCCGAGAGATGACACATTCAATGGTGGTATTTCAACCAGCGCGGGAGGCCTTCCCTTTGGGGTCTGACAGGATGACTACACCCCAGCAAGCAATGCCTAGGGAAAAAACAACAGTACTTTATTCTTTATGTTGTACCTCAATTTACCAGGTGCTTTCATATACATCAACTTACTAACCCTCACAATACTCCTGGAAGATACAATTACCATTATTTCTATCTTACAGAAAAGTGAAGCTCAGGAAAGGAAAGTTGAGAGAAAAGACAATTCTGTTACTTCCCCAAAGCAAGAGAGTTACTAAAAGGGAATTGATCTGGGTAATCTAATTAAGAAGGTAAGAGATCTGAAAACTTAAAGCTCTATTCACTCGGTCTGAAGAACTAAAAATATCCCTACATTTTACTGGAAGACAGCTTGACAATCACGTAGTATTGTTACAAATAAGAACTGTGGGCCACAGTACCCAATGGTAGACCTTAGTATGTGGGCTTTGAACCCATGTCTACAATCTACCTTCAAAGCCAAAGTTCTTAAACCAAGGTCAAGTGCCCCGACTCAGGCCTTCACAATCTAGAGAAGCAGCATGGGTTTTGGTAACAGATAAGCCTGGGAATCAAAGGCTAGCTGTGTCATATACTGGGTGTCCGACTTCGAACTCTCTGTGCAGGAAAATAGGACTACTATATTCATACCTATCTTTAATAGCTTTTGGTAGGATTAAAAAGATTGAGGCCAGTAAGAGTTCTCAAAAAAAAAAAAAATTGTGATTTAAGAAAAAAGAAAGAAAGAAAAGCTTCCCAACAACTTTTTCTCCGCACCCCCGGGGGTAAATGCCTACCGCCACGTGACCAACCCGGGCGCCCCGCCCCCCACCACGTGGCTGCGCCCCTCTTCCCCCAGCCCAAGGGTAGTGCCCCGAACTCTCACTGATGCCGAAGACCATCTGCGCAATACTCCCTGGACCCAGCGGGTATCCCAGCTTCATGGGCTTCCGTGCCACCCAGTACACGTACCCGCCCGCCCCTATCAGCCCGGACCCGGAGAGCACGCGACAGCTCCAGCAGTTATTAAACAGAGGGGCTTCCGCTGGAGGGGTCGGCGCTCCGGGTGCAATGACGGGCACGGGGTTGGCGGAGGAGGCGACCTCAGGAGGCGCAACGTCCTTGACTGGCTCAACTGGCTGGGAAACGAAAGAACCCATGATTAGGAGCTCGGTCTCTGCCGTAGAACCTTTCCACGAACTGACGTAAAAGATGTGCCCGGAAACAGAGCGCCGGCGCGCTACACCGGAAGCAGCCCGAGGGCCGCTGGGAAATGTAGTTCTTGCTTGCCTCGGAGGAGGGAAAAGACGGAGGTCGACTGCCCTACGGGTGTTCTGTGGCGAAAACCTTGGCCGTGACGGAGGCCAGTTTTTTTTCCCTCCCGGTCCTTTTAAGAATTTAGCCAACTCCCTAACTTTCTCAACTCGCAGTCTCCTTAGAGGAAAAGTCTGGGTTTCTAAGTGTCCTGTCTAACAGGAAAGGTGAGACCTCGGGCATGTCACTTCACCTGTTTGTGAGTTTGACTTAAAAAGGTTGGAGGTGTTTGACTTAAAAAGAGTTAAGTAGTTTGTGCCTGACTGTATGCTAGACACTTTGCTAACCGATTATCTGCATTATGCCATTTGCTATTCCCGACCCAACACGGTATCAGTTTCCCAATACATGACAAAACTGGTTAGGTGACATAGCCATAGTAGACCCAATGTCTGTGTGAAGATAGAATCAAATTTCTTAAATGCTACCTGTACATAATGTGAAGGGACCACACGAATATAAGACAGGTATTAAAACTGGGTTTGAATTACCTGCATAAACACTTTTAATTTCGCTGTAGCATTTTTCATCCCACCTTTCCTTTCTTTCGGGTAGGGTTGGGCATATGTTTCTTGTGCTGGGTTGTTCTCAGAGGATTATTGGTAAGAACGAAGGCATTTAGAATTCAGAGGTTGTTTCTGTTAGAGGAGATGGGCGAAAGTAGGATTAATTTCAGGTTTGAACTTTTCTCCTTTAGAATGGCTTAAAAAATTAACATGATAAAAAGAAATTCACTCTTCACCTTTCTAAAACGGTGATGTGATTTTGGGTAGACTAAAAAGAAGACAAAAATAAAGATATGGTTAAATAGGAGAAAATAAAGTAGTGAGAATACTAGATTGCCTGCTGCTTAATTTCTAAGACCATCCCCTTTTCCTAAAATAAATAAATAAATAAATAAATAAATAAAATAAATCTATATCTCCGTGTGTTGTGTAGTAGAAAGACAGACTTTTGGGAAATTTGTGATCTGTACCTAGCTCTGTCACTACGAGTCAGCCGTATGACACAGAGAACGTTATTTATTCTCTCCGGCCTGTAGTTACCTCATGTTTGAAATGACATTTGAAATAGGTGATATCTAACTTCAAAATTCTATTATGTGTTAGTAATCTCTCTTTAGATAACATTATGCTAAGTGCTGTACCAAATTAATTCAACAGTATTTCGCTTAGAAATTCATAGTTTATGGCTGCTGCTTCTTGCTGTGCTCAGATAAAATATTCTATAGTGCATTTGATTTCTTCTTATATATGTGAGAAAGAAATCATCATTTGGCAATGGTTACCAAACATTTTGATTACACTCTATGGATAAAAAAGACTGAGCCAAAAAAAAAAAAAAAAACTGAGCCTGCAATAGAATTTATGCATGCCTATTTATTATTTATAAATTATATATTAATATACTACTTTATACAGTATTATAAGGTTAAGATTAAATAATAGAAATGGAAATTTTAATATTTTCTCATATCCCAATAGATGGGATTGTGCATCTCCATGGATATCATGGTTATTAGGTATGTGACTTTACTAATTTATATTTTATCTAAAAGCTTATCTTCTTTAGTGTGCTTGTAACAGCTAAGAATGTCAGGAGATGAGATCTTTAATTCTCCAAACAAATATTATTAGAATGGGCTACAATACTTTTTGCTAATAACAGGCAAGATTTTATTTTAACCACTGTTTTTTTTAAGTACCTTCCAAAAGATGTGTTTGTTCTCTTATGATTGCCTCAGATGATTGATTTTAACCTTTTTGTGCTATTTTGATATGCCTCCAAACTCTCAGTGGCTTCTATGGAGTCCATGTTCTAGAACTGCACATAGTGCAAATTGAAATTGAGATGTACTTATATAATTTTGATTGGAAAATTATTGGAAACACTGATAACCTCTTAAGATAAATGAAACAGTAGGGTCTGAGGATAAGGGTAGAGGCCAGTGAAAGCAAGCAAAATTGTAATTAGAGGAAGAAGTGTGCATTTTGGGGGAAGGACATAGGAGGAAAAGGTTGAAAGCTAACTTTACCTCATTATCTCTATTGTATTTATTTCTTTTACTACTTACTATCTCTACAGTTCATTTTGTACTTATGACTCACAAGGCCTATGTCGTCCCCCATAGATTTTAAAAATGCAAAAGACGTAAAAAGGTACTTAATAAAAAGTATCCTTCACACTCTGTTCCCCAGCCGTCCAGTTGCCCTTCACCAACACAGCCAGCCATATCAGTTTCCTGTGTATCTTTTCAGAGTTATCTCTGTGCGCCTGTGTGCACCTTTCCTCCAGTGATCTGGGAGATGATTCTCTAACAGTCAGTGAGTAAAGATCTTCTTCATTCTTTTGTATGGCTCCATAGGCTTCCATTGTATAGATGTACTATATTCGTATATTGATGGACGTTAATAGACATTTAGACTGCTTCCATTCTTTTGTTATTACATTGTTATTACATATAGTGCCACAATAAATAACCTTGTGCATACATCATATCACAAACATATACATCTTAGAATATATTTCTAAAAGGGTATAGTATTTTTGAGCTTGGTGAACAGAATCAAATTGCCCTTTATAGAAGTGGTACCAGTTTACACTCTCACCAGCAAGTAAGAGAAGACCTGTTTCCCTACCCAATTCCCTAAAATAGTGAATTATTGAACTTCAGTCTCTGCCAATCTGATAGGTGAAAATGGTTTAATTTTCTTATTATAAGTGAGCTTCTTTATGTGTATTGAAGGACAATTTGTATTTCCTTTTCTGTGAACTGTCAATATTTTTGCCCATTTTTCTCATTGGATTCTTTTTCTCATTGATTTCTAGGAACTCTTTATAATTAGTGAGATTAACCTTTTGTTTGTGATATCAATTCACATTTTTTTCTCTCAATTTGATATTTGCCTTTTGAATTTGCTTGTTGTACTTTTTACCATGCACATTTTTTAAACCTGTAATTGAGTTTATCAGTTTTTACTTTTATAGCTTTTGAGATTCATGTCATAAATAGAAAGGCCTTCCATTTTCTATGGTTTCCCCTGGGATTTTTTTTTTTTAACAGTTAAAAATGTAATACGTTTGGAATTTATCCTATTACTAGCTGTCAGGAATGGAATCAGATTTTCTTTTTCTTTTCCCTGATCCATTTTTCTCAGCACTGTTTATTAAATAGTCCACCTTTTCCCCACCTATTTGAAATGCCACATTTTCTAAAATGCCATATATTAATGTATGTCTATTCCTGGACTTCATATTCTGTTCCATGATTTCTCTGTTTATCCATGTGCCAGTGTCACACTGTTGTAATTACTGAAGTTCTGTAATGGGTTAATGCTTGGAGACTGATCCCTCTCTATTACTCTTCTGTTGCAGACTTCTCTTGGCTATTTTTGCTTGTTTATTTTCCCACATGAACTTTTGACTCAGCTTGATTATTCTGACAAAATGAGGCTGACATCTTTATTAGACTAGTGTGAAAATTGTAGGTTAATTTAGGGAGAATTGACATTTTTATGATGTTGAGTCATCCTGTCCAAGGACATGGAATGCTTTTTCTTTGGTTCATATCTTATTGTGTGTTCCTCTGTATCATTTTAGTCTTTTTCATAATGAGCTCACACATTTTCTCTCAGACATATTTTAAAAAATATCTTTATTGGGGTACAATTGCTTTACAATATTGTGTTAGTTTCTGCTGTATAGCAAAGTGAATCAGCTGTACGTATACATATATCCCCATATACCCTCCCTCTTGCGTCTCCCTCCCACCCTCCCTATCCCACCCCTCTAGGTGGTCACAAAGCAAGGAGCTGATCTCCCTGTGCCATGCGGCTGCTTCCCACTAGCTATCTGTTTTGCATTTGGTAGTGTATATATGTCAGTGCCACTCTCTCACTTCTTCCCATCTTACCCTTCCCCCTCCCCGTATCCTCAAGTCCATTTTCTACGTCTGCATCTTTATTCCTGTCCTGCCCCTAGGTTCTTCAGAACCTTTTTTTTTTTTTTTTTAGATTCCATATATATGTGTTAGCATATGGTATTTGTTTTGCTTATTCTGACTTGCTTCACTCTGTATGACAGACTCTAGGTCCATCCACCTCACTACAAAAAACTCAATTTCATTTCTTTTTATGGCTGAGTAATATACCATTGTATATATGTACCACATCTTCTTTATTCATTCACCTGTTGATGGACACTTAGGTTGCTTCCATGTCCTGCTTATTGTAAATAGTGCTGCAATGAACATTGTGGTGCATGACTCTTTTTGAATTATGGTTTTCTCAGGGTATATGCCCAATTGTGGGATTCCTGGGTCATATGGTAGTTCTATTTTTAGTTTTTTAAGGGACCTCCATACTGTTCTCCATAGTGGCTGTATCAGTTTACATTCCCACCGACAGTGCAAGTGGGTTCCCTTTACTCCACACCCTCTCCAGCATTTATTGTTTGTAGATTTTTTGATGATGGCCATTCTGACTGGTGTGAGGTGATACCTCATTGTAGTTTTGATTTGCATTTCTGTAATGATTAGTGATGTTGAGCATCCTTTCACGTGTTTGTTGGCAATCTGTATATCTTCTTTGGAGAAATGTCTGTTTAGATCATCTGCCCATTTTTGGATTGGATTGTTTGTTTTTTTGATATTGAGCTGCATAAGCTGCTTGTATATTTTGGAGATTTGGAGATTAATCCTTTGTCAGTTGCTTCATTTGCAAATATTATCTCCCATTCTGAGGGTTCTCTTTTGGTCTTGTTTATGGTTTCTTTTGCTGTGCAAAAGCTTTTAAGTTTCATTAGATCCCCTTTGTTTCTTTTTGTTTTTATTTCCATTTGTCTAGGAGGTAGGTCAAAAAGGACCTTGCTGTGATTTATGCCATAGAGTGTTCTGCCTATGTTTTCCTCTAAGAGTTTTATACTGTCTGGCCTTGCATTTAGGTCTTTAATCCATTTTGCATTTATTTTTGTGTATGGTGTTAGGGAATGTTTTCCCAGCACCACTTATTGAAGTGGCTGTCTTTTCTCCATTGTATATCCTTGCCTCCTTTGTCATAGATTAGTTGACCATAGGTGCATGGGTTTATCTCTGGGCTTTCTATCCTGTTCCATTGATCTATATTTCTGTTTTTGTGCCAGAACCATGCTGTCTTGATTACTGTAGCTTTGTAGGATAGTCTGAAGTCTGGGAGCCTGAGTCCTCCAGCTCTGTTTTTCTTTCTCAAGATTGCTTTGGCTATTCGGGGTCTTTTGTGTCTCCATACAAATTGTGAAATTTTTTGTTCTAGTTCGGTGAAAAATGCTGTTGGTAGTTTGATAGAGATTGCATTGAATCTGTAGATGATTTGGGTAGTATAGTCATTTTCACAATGTGGATTCTTCCAATCCAGGAACATGGTATATCTCTGTTTTTATCATCTTTAATTTCTTTCACCAGTATCTTATAGTTTTCTGCATACAGGTTTTTGTGTCCTTAGATAGGTTTATTCCTAGGTATTTTAATCTTTTTGTTGCAATCGTTAATGGGAGTGTTTCCTTAATTTCTCTTTCAGATTTTTCATCATTAGTTAGTGTATAGGAATGCAAGAGATTTCTGTGCATTAATTTTGTATCCTGCTAGTTTGCCAAATTCATTGATTAGCTCTAGTAGCTTTCTGGTAGTATCTTGAGGATTCTCTATGTGTAGTATCATCTCATCTCCAAACAGTGACAGTTTTACTTATTCTTTTCCAGTTTGGATTCCTTTTATTTCTTTTTCTTCTCTGATTGCTGTGGCTAAAACTTCCAAAACTATGTTGAGTAATAGTGGTGAGAGTCAGCAACCTTGTCTTGTTCCTGTTCTTAGTGGAAAAGTTTTCAGTTTTTCACCATTGAAAATGATGTTGGCTGTGGATTTGTCATATATAACCTTTATTATGATGAGGTAAGATCCCTCTATGCCTACTTTCTGGAGGGTTTTTATCAAAAGTGGGTGCTGAATTTTGTCGAAAGCTTTTTCTGCATCTGTTGAGGTGATCATATGGTTTTTCTCCTTCAGTTTGTTAATATGGTGTATCGCATTGACTGATTTGCTAATATTGAAGAATCCTTGCATTCCTGGGATAAACCCCACTTGATCATGGTGTATGATCCTTTTAATGTGCTGTTGGATTCTGTTTGCTAGTATTTTGTTGAGGATTTTTGCATCTATGTTCACCAGTGATATTGGCCTGTAGTTTTCTTTTTTTGTGACAACTTTGTCTCGTTTTGGTGTCAGGGTGATGGTGGCCTTGTAGAATGAGTTTGGGAGTGTTCCTCCCTCTGCTATATTTTGGAAGAGTTTGAGAAGGCTAGGTGTTAGGTCTTCTCTAAATGTTTGATAGAATTCACCTGTGTAGCCATCTGGTCCTAGACTTTTGTTTGTTGGAAGATTTTTAATCACAGTTTCAACTTCAGTGCTTGTGATTGGTCTCTTTATATTTTCTGTTTCTCAGAAGGTTGTGCTTTTCTAAGAATTGTCCATTTCTTCCAGGGTGTCCATTTTATTGGCATATACTTGCTTGTAGTCATCTCTCATGATCCTTTGTATTTCTGCAGTGTGAGTTGTTACTTTTCCTTTTTCATTTCTAATTCTGTTGATTTCAGTCTTTTCCCTTTTTTTCTTGATGCGTCTGGCTAATGGTTTATCAGTTTTGTTTATCTTCTCAAAGAACAAGCTTTTAGTTTTACTGATCTTTGCTATCGTTTCCTTCATTTCTTTTTCATTTTTTTCTGATCTGATCATTATGATTTCTTTCCTTCTGCTAACTTTGGGGATTTTTTGTTCTTCTTTCTGTAATTGCTTTAGATGTAAGGTTAGCTTCTTTATTGGAGATGTTTCCTGTTTCCTGAGGTAGGATTGTGTTGCTGTAAACTTCCCTCTTAGAACGGCTTTTGCTGCTTCCCATAGGTTTTGGGTCATCGTGTTTTCATTGTCATTTGTTTCTAAGAATTTTTTGATTTTTCTCTTTGATGTCTTCAGTGATCTCTTGGTTAGTTAGCAGTGTAATGTTTAGCCTCCATGTGTTTGTAGTTTTTACATTTTTTTCCCTGTAACTGATATATAGTCTCGTAGCGTTGTGGTCGGAAAAGACACTTGATATGATTTCAGTTTTCTTAAATTTACCAAGGCTTGATTTGTGACCCAAGATATGATCTATCCTGGAAAATGTTCCCTGAGCACTTGAGAACAAAGTGTATTCTGTTGCTTTGGGGTGGGTTGTCCTGTAAATATAATTAAGTCCATCTTGTTTAATGTGTCATTTAAACCCTGTATTTCCTTATTTATTTTCATTTTTGATGATCTGTCCATTTGTGAAAGTGGGGTGTTAACGTCCCCTACTATTTTTGTGTTGCTGTCGATTTCCCCTTTTATGGCTGTTAGCATTTGCCTTATGTATTGAGGTGCTCCTGTGTTAGGTGCATAAATATTTACAATTGTTATATCTTCTTCTTGGTTTGATCCATTGATCATTATGTTTTGTCCTCTTTGTGTCTTGTAATAGTCTTTATTTTAAAGTCGAGTTTGTCTGATATGAGAATTGCTACTCCAACTTTCTTTTGATTTCCATTTGCATGGAATATCTTTTTCCATCCCCTCACTTTCAGTCTGTACGTGTCCCTAGGTCTGAATTGGGTCTCTTGTAGACATCATATATATGGGTCTTGATTTTGTGTCCATTCAGCCAGTCTACGTCTTTTGGTTGGAGCATGTAATTCATTTACATTTAAGGTAATTATCAGTATGTATGTTCCTATTACCATTTTCTTAATTGTTTTGGGTTTGTTATTGTACGTCTTTCCTTCTCTTGTGTTTCCTGCCTAGAGAAGTTCCTTTAGCATTTGTTTTAAAGCTGGATTGTTGGTGCTGAATTCTCTTAGCTTTTGCTTGTCTGTAAAGGTTTTAATTTCTCCATCGAATCTGAATGAGATCCTTGCAGGGTAGAGTAATCTTGGTTGTAGGTTTTCCCTTTCATCACTTTAAGTATGTCCTGCTGCTCCCTTCTGGCTTGCACAGTTTCTGCTGAAAGGTCAGCTGTTAACCTTATGGGGATTCCCTTGTACGTTATTTGTTGCTTTTCCCTTGCTGCTCTCAATATATTTTCTTTGTATTTAATTTTTGAAAGTTTGATTAATATGTGTCTTCGCATGTTTCTCCTTGGATTTATCCTGTATGGGACTCTCTGTGCTTCCTGGACTTGATTGACTATTTTCTTTCCCATATTAGGGAAGTTTTCAACTATAATCTCTTCAAATGTTTCTCAGTCCTTGTCTTTTTCTGTTTTTCTCTTGGGACCCCTGTAATTCGAACGTTGGTGTGTTTAATATTGTCCCAGAGGTCTCTGAGACTGTCCTCAAGTCTTTTCATTCTTTTTTCTTTATTCTACTCTGTGGTAGTTATTTCCACTATTTTATCTTCCAGGTCACTTATCCATCTGCTGCCTCCATTATTCTGCTATTGATTCCTTCTAGAGAATTTTAAATTTCATTTATTGTGCTGTTAATCATTGTTTGTTTGCTCTTTACTTCTTCTAGTTCCTTGTTAAATGTTTCTTATATTTTCTCCCTTCTATATCCAAGCTTTTGGATAATTTACTATCATTACTCTGAATTCTTTTTCAGGTAAACTGCCTATTTCCTCTTCATTTGTTTGGTCTAGTGAGTTTTTACTTTGCTCCTTCGTCTGCTGTATATTTCTCTGTCTTGTCATTTTGCTTAACTTGCTGTGTTTGAGGTCTCCTTTTCTCAGGTTGCAGGTTTAAATTTCCCGTTGTCTTTGGTGTCTGCCCCCAGTGGGTAAGGTTGGTTAAGTGGGTTGTGTAGGCTTCCTGGTGGAGGGGATTGGTGCCTGTGTTCTGGTAGATGAGGCTGGATCTTCTCTTTCTGGTGGGCAGGACCGCATCCGGTGGTGTGTTTTGGGTTGTCTGTGAACTTATTATGATTTTAGGCAGGCTGTCTGCTAATGGGTGGGGTTGTGTTCCTGTCTTGCTAGTTGATTGGCATGGGGTTTCCTGCACTGGAGCTTGCTGGTCGTTGAGTGGAGCTGGGTCTTATCGTTGAGATGGAGAACTCTGGGAGAGTTCTCACTGATTGATATTATGTGGGGCTGGGAGGTCAGTTCTCCCAACTCAGAGGCTCAGGCCTTACACCTGGCCGGACCACAAAGACACTGTCAGCTACATGGCTCAGAAGAAAAGGGACAAAAGAAGAAAGAAAAATAAAATATTAAAATTTTTAAAAATTATTAAAAAGTAATCAAAGAAAAAGAGCTCAACCAAACCAATAAACAAAATCCACAAGTGATAACAAGTGCTAAAAACTATACTAAGATAAACATAAAATTCAGAAACTAGTCAGTCACATACAGCAAACCCCAAGTCTACAGTTGTTCCCAAAGTCCACGGCCTCAATTTTGGGATGATTTGTTGTCTATTCAGGTATTCCACAGATGCAGTGTACATCAAGTTGATTGTGGAGGTTTAATCAGCTGCTTCTGTGGGTGCATGGAGAAATTTCTCTTTCTCTTCTTTGTTCGCAGCATTCAACTTTGGATTTGGCCCCGCCTCTGTAAGTAGGTCGCTCTCTGGCATCTGTTCTTCGTCCAGAGAGGAGGGTGTTAAAGGAGCGGATGATTAGGAGGCTCTGGCTCCCTCAGACTGCGGGGAGAGAGGGGTATGGAATGCTGGGCGAGCCTGCGGTGACAGAGTCAAGCATGATGTTGCAGCAGCCTGAGGTGCACCATGTGTTCTCCTGGGGAAGTTGTCCCTGGATCACGGGACCCTGGCAGTGGTGGGCTTCACGGGCTCCTGGGAGGGGAGTTGTGGATAGTGACCTGTGCTTTCACACAGGATTCTTGGTGGCTGCAGCAGCACCCTTAACGTTTCATGCCCATCTCTGGTGTCCGCACTTATAGCTGTGGCTCGCGCCCATCTCTGAAGCTCCTTTAGGTGGTGCTCTGAATCTCGTCTCCTCGCGCACCCTGAAACAATGGTCCCTTGCCTCTTAGGCAGTTCCAGACTTCTTCCCGGACTCCCTCCCAGTTACCTGTGGCACATTAGCCCCTTTCAGGCTGTGTTCATGCAGACAACACAGGGGAGTGTCCTATCCCTGGGACTGACCTCCAAAGCCTGAGCCTCAGCTCCCAGCCCCACCCACCCCAGTGGGTGAGCAGACAAGCCTCTCGGGCTGGCGAGTGCCGGTCGGCCCTGATCCTCTGTGCGGGAATCTCTCTGCTTTGCCCTCCGCACCCCTGTGGCTGAGCTCTCCTCCGTGGTTCTGAAGCTTCCCCCTGCCGTCTCCACCAGTGAAGGGGCTCCCTATAGTGTGGAAACTTTTCCTCCTCCACAGCTCCCTCCCAGATGGGCAGGTCCTGTCCCTATTCTTTTGTCTCTGTTTTTTCTTTTTCCCTACCCAGGTATGTGGGGATTTTGTTGCGTTTTGGGAAGTCTGAGGTCTTCTGCCAGCGTTCAGTAGGTGTTCTGTAGGATTTGTTACACATGTAGATATATTTTTGATGTATTTGTGGGGAGGAAGGTGATATCCATGTCTTACTCCTCCACCATCTTGAAGGTCCTCCTCTCAGACATTTTAGTCTTTCGTGTTATTATTGAAAATAAGGGATTTTTCCTTCTGTTGTGTCTTCTAACTGGCTGTTGTTTGACTCTTAGAAGGTTATTGATTTCCATGTATCCTAATCTTGACTTAGCAGTGCCTTCTGTTGAACCTTTGAAATGTGGTCGATAGTTTGTGTGTGTGTGTGTGTGTGTAATCCTTCTTGATTTTAGAGATCACTTTTATACCCACTTCATAAGAAGAATTTGGAAACCTTCCTTCTTTTTATGTGCTCTCAAGAGTTAAAATACCATTGGAATTATCTTCTTTTTAAAAGTTTTGTTAGAATTTCCCTGTGAAATTGTCTAATCCAGGCACCTTATTATTTTGGTGGGGGGAAGGGAAATGGAGAGGAGTTTCTTTGACATTTTCTCTATTTGAATTTTGGAAATCTTTAAATTTTCTGCTGTAAATAATTATGTTAAATTATATATTTCTGGAGTATTAGCTACTTCATCCCAGTTTTCACATTTATTTGCATTGAGAAGAGTAGTCCCTTGCAATTCCTTTATTTATAACCTATGTGGAGCCTGTAAATGCTAACTTTTATATAAAAACAAACAAAAGAAAACTTTGCAGATGTGATTAATTAAGGTTCTTGAAATGGAGTGATTGTGCTTGGATTATCTGGGCAGGTCCTAAATGCAATCACAAGTGTCCTTATAAGTAACAGGCAGAAAGAGATTACACAATAGAAGAGAAGCCCATATGACTACAGAAGTAGAGATAGGAGTGATGTGGCCACAAGTCAAGGAATGCTGGCAGCCTCCACAAACTAAGTGGAAGAGGCAAGGGCCATTTTCTCCCCTAGAGCCTCTAGAGGGAGTACAACCCTGCTAATACCTTGTTTACAGTTCAGTGATACTGATTTCAGGCTCTTGCCTTGACACTGTGAGATAATAAATTTCTGTTATCTTAAGCCACTAAGTCTGTTACAGCAGCCACCGGAAACTAATAAATGCACTCAATTAAACTTTTGTTCCAGAGTCTGCACTCTGAAGAACCTAGGTTAAGGCAGCAAAGTATAACCACTCGGGATAGTACTTTCTTTTCTTAAGGATTTTGTATTACTCCACTATCTTCTGACATTGGATATTGTTGTGGAGAATTCTGAGGCCAGGCCAGTTTATTTTCTGATGTAAGTGACTAGATCTTTTTGCCTAGATGCCCAAATGATTTTTTTTTTCTTCCTTCCCACCTTCCTTCCTTCCTTCCTTCCTTCTTAAAGTTGTTGAAGTCCAATAACATCTTTACTAGAATATATATCTTTGTGGACTATCCTAGCTCAGTTTTCCAGGCACAAACAACTATATATATATTCTGTTGTCTTTATTCCAAGAATATTTATCTGAATTATATCTTTTTTAAAGCACACTTATTGTTTTCTCATAACCAAATACAGCCAAATAGTATTACTTCCACTCACTCATCATTAAAGACAAGAGGATAATTCATTGGATATTTTAAAATAGTGCACTATATAACAAAAAAAATTAAATTTACAAAAGTAGCTCAATTAATTATGTAAAATGGTAATTAAGAAAAGCAAAACTAATTTGTTTCTTTTCTCATAAATAGACATTTAAAGCATTCTGTTAGTCTTAATGTTATCTTTATGTTAAAGTAGCTCAGAGTGTGGTACACATAGTTTCATATAGAAAGGTATGCAATTTACACACCTCATATGAATGAATAAAATTTGCATAACAAAATGAATACAGAGAGCCCTAGGCTTTCATGTTAAAGTTTGGTGTTGAACTATCTTTTATGACCTTATAGCTTATTACATAAGACATATTTTCATATATTTATAATCTTAAGAAGAGAAAAATAATTGTTTCTTGGAAAAGGTCTCCCAGTAACCATTCGGTTTATGATAGGATAAACTGAACCTCTAAGAGTTTAGTGTCTACCAAATCTGAAATCCTTAGCTTGAGTCAAAACATCAGATATGCCACATATTTCACAGTTTCCTAAGTCATGGGTCTGCCTTTTCTCCTGAAGTACTGACAGATTATGCACTTTTAGGGGGTATCCCTGGCCTGGTGGTTTTCTGTGTGTTGTTGTTTTTATTATTATTATTGTCTATGAACTATATTGTTTCTCCTCCTTCCCTCCTCTGACATGCTATTCTATTTTACTCAACTGTAACTCCATTCAGAACATTCTGGAGAATATTCCTCTAAGAAAATAAATTTTAGAGATGAAAAATTAGAGAGAATAAGACTGGGTATTGGTATGTGCCTGGCTTTCCCTATATTTGCCGCGAACTTCTGCCAGATTGATGATGTTGAAGTTTTAAATGTGATGGCAAGCTCCATATCTCTGATTTTTTTTTTTTTTGAGAATCAGCAGCATCTACCTATGGCTCCTTTTTTAATTAGAACTTTGTGAAGACCTTTTCAGCCTTTCGTTGTTTATTTTCTTTTCTTATTTTTTCATTCTTAGGCTCAAAGCATTCCACATGACTATTTTTAATTTTTTCTCCATATGCATTTTTAGATATACAGTTTTGGTTATATGCCCATTTATAGGTATTTGATCATTTTTTGGAGCTTTGCTTCTAATGCATGGTTCTGCTGGCTTATTCTGTTGCTGAATTAAAAAGTAGATCTCATAAAAGACCCCCCACCCAAAATTTCTGTAAGTCTGTCTCTGTGGTGGGCCTCCATTTCTAGAAAAGAAAAAGATCTGCATTTTTAACTTCCACAGCAGAGGGTTGGAGACACCTGAAGATGAAGAGCAACGTTCTAGTCCATATTCTTGTGGACTTTCATACCTTCAAATACTTTTCTTTTCCCACGTCTTCAGAATGAGCAGTAGCTGCTTTGTGCAGTGATCCGTTTGCAATTCCAGTGATAAATGGGCCTGTTCAGACCATGTCAGCTCACAGATTGAGAAAGATATATGTCTGCCTTTCTGTGACAAGAAATAGCCTCTACTTATTTCCCTGCAGCTAACAATCTGTTATTTTACCTTGTTGATGAGTATGTTTGAGGGAATCTTCATTACTTTCATAGACCTTGGGATGGGCAATGGCCAGAGAGCCATGGCTGTGGCATCAGCATGTGGAGAACACCAGTGCAGTGTGACATATGCTGTAATCCCTCACCTGTGCCCTGGGTGCCTGGGGTGGGCTCAGCGGGCCTTCTTTGTGCTGTACTGTTGCCAAAATGGATCTTCCCTTTAAATATT
The DNA here is from genome assembly GCF_000442215.2 of Lipotes vexillifer. Taxonomy (NCBI): domain Eukaryota; kingdom Metazoa; phylum Chordata; class Mammalia; order Artiodactyla; family Lipotidae; genus Lipotes; species Lipotes vexillifer. The sequence continues at coordinate 541,417 of NW_006796259.1, forward strand.
TGTTGTATCTTTTCTTTTTTCTTAAAAAAAAAATCCCAATTATAAACGCTGTTGTATCTCTTTTCATTTTCTTACAAATCCTTTTTTCATTTGTTTTCCTATTTAGTTTAGCTTTTCTCCTTAATGTGTTTATAACAGTGTCTGTTCTCCCTCATACTCCTCTACTTGGTCCTTAAAAATTTGATGATTTTATTTTTTCTGCCACTGCTTTTCTTGAGCTCTGACAACTTACATATTTTATCTTCTCCTGCTGTCTAGTCATCTTGTCTGTAAGTTCTTTTATTTGTGCTTTGAGCTCTTCCTTCATCGAGTCAATTGCTTCTTAAGTTTTTAAAATTCAGGGAGAAATATTTGGTCATAATTTTTACATGCTCCATTACAATATTTTTTCTGGATGTTATGAATCTACCATGTATTTTTTTCTCATTTCTTACATTATTGTCCGTTTTCCTCAGTATATCTTTGAATATCCCGATTTTGCTCCCTTGTTTAACTATTTCTGAAAAGGTGAGTTTTCTCAGCCATTAGGAGCAGGTTTACATCAGGACAGAGCCAGAACTGAATTCCAGGCCAGTTGGAATTATCCCCATGTTTCAGGGAGTCTTATGTGAGTTTCCATAGCCTGCTTTTCTCCTCAGTGAATGGAATAGGCAGCGTTGTTTTCTGTTGTTGTTGTTTTCTTTTTTTTTTTTTTAATCACATCTTTTTCCTTCTACACTGCCACAGAGACAGTGTGCTTCCTGCATACATGGCTTCTTGGTGGGATTCCTTATTTAACTCTACCTTCTTTTCTTCAAGGAATAAAACTAGTTCTAGGGAACCTAGGGATTAAGTTTAGCAACTCAAGGTGTGCCCTTCACCTTAAAAAATTATGCTTTGCTGACTCATTCTGATATCTGCAGCTTTAATGCCCTCACTCTGCTGTCTCTTCTTTCAAACACACCCCTTGTGTGATCACCACTGCTACAGTGATTGCGTGTGTACATGTTGCAGTGGAGCCTCATCAGCCTTGGTCCCTTGGTCATTATAATGAGCAGAATACGCCTCTTGACCTGTTCTGTATATGCAGAGTAAGAGAAAAAGTTTATTCTTTTGTTATATTATGTCCCTGAGGTTTGAGGTTGTTTGTTACTATAGCATAACTTAGCCTATTTTGACTCATACACTTGGTTCACAACTGTGGGGTGTTACCCTAGAGGGCATTTGGAAACAGTAAGAGGCACTTTTGGTTGTCATTAATGACAGTGTCCAGGGGCCAGGGATATTGAATCTCTAGTAATGCTTTTAACAGCCCTATGCAATAAAGATTGCTTTGCTGAAATGTCAATATTTTCCCCATTGAAAAACTCAGTAAATGTCTTGACGAGTACAGGCAAAGTGCCTTCCTAAAATGAGTGCCCATTACTAAAACCTTGCCCAAATTGGATATTCTTGGCATTTTGGAAGGTCTTCTATTTTAAGTAATTCAGATAATTTCAAATTTATCAATATATACCTGTATACTTAGTATTTCCTAAATATAATACCCATGAGTGGACTGTTAGTGTTTAGTAATTTTTGTATCATTCTCATATTGTTATTAATATCTGGTAAATATCTGTGGATTTCATTAGAGTGAAATATCTTCTCAGGCCAATGTTTGATAAAGTGCTTTCCATGTTATGAGTGCACATTAGTAAAATGTGGGTTCCCCTTTTGTTTTCTGTAGTTTGAACTGACAAGAGGCTTGGAAAATAAACAATTGAAAAAGACATTCCCAAAAGGTAGCCATCAAGTGTAATAATACTCAAGTCAAATGGCCCGGCTGTCATAGTAAAATACAGCCTATTGACGTCCTTCTCACTAGGGTAAAGCACTGCTTGCCACTTAAAACAGACAGCATGGAGAGAAAGTATCACCCTAAGAACTGCAGGAGGGAATTTCCCATGTAGCTAAGAAAAAGGCACAAAACAAATCTGGTTGCATGTGTCCCTAGTAGATAACCACACGTTTTTGTAAGGGGGAGGGTGGGCTACATAATTGTCTTACTTTAACAGTCAGAATAAATAGCTCCATAGTTAAAATATAACTGAGAATGACTAGCAACATTTTAAAAAAATCATTAAAGACCAGCTAGGTACCAACTTCTCATGGAGACAAGTGGAGGGGACAGCTCACACAAAGATGAGCAGGATAGAGCCTGCCTTCTTGGCTTTTGGAATCTTATCTAGAAGCTAAGCATATGCATAAATAAATCTAATACCTGTAGGCTGTGACAAATGTTATAACAGAGGTAGTAAGAAGATTTAGTGAGAATGTAGGAAAAAAAGATTTCTAATTGAATGGAGGCATATGAGTTAAATCTAGGAGGAAGAATATTTTAAGTTGAACCTTAAAAGAAGCCTACTGTGTGGACTGCTGAATAACATGTAAATATAACTGACTTCATTGTCTCAAGGCAGGGTTAAGAGGTGTAATAACTAACATCAGTAACATGTTTTGCAGTTAAATAATGCTATTACATACATTATTCTTAGGACTGTATTAATATTAATAGATGATTTATATAATTAGAACCTGAAAATAGAGGCTTTCAAATGATTTAAAATAGGGTATTCTAAAAATGATACAATAATTTACCACTGAGTCTGCAGCTTATGATTTTGTGTGTGTGTGTGTGTATAAGATGTTCATGACTTGCAAAATGGCAGCTAATTTACGCAGTAGATGCCCACATTTCTTCTGTCTACCAACATTGGGTCCTTGCAGTACCTCATTCAACCAGAACCAAAAATGAAAACATCATTCAAAATGATGTTTAAGGAAATTCTTTTCTTTTAAGAGCAACCATTCTTACAGCCTAGTACTAATGTGTTTTTTTTGAATTTTTGAATTTTATTTATTTTTTATACAGCAGGTTCTTATTAGTTATCTATTTTATACATATTACTGTATATATGTCAATCCCAATCTCCGAATTCATCTCACCACCACCGACACCCACCCTGCCCCCTTCCCCCCTTGGTGTCCATACGTTTGTTCTCTACACCTGTGTCTCTATTTCTGCCTTGCAAACCGGTTCATCTGTACCGTTTTTCTAGGTTCCACATATATGCATTAATATGCAATATTTGTTTTTCTCTTTCTGACTTACTTCACTCTGTATGACAGTCTCTAGATCCATCCACATCTCTACAGATGACCCAATTTCGTTCCTTTTTATGGCTGTGTAATATTCCATTGTATATATATGTACCACCTCTTCTTTATCCATTCATCTGTCAATGGACATTTAGGTTGCTTCCATGACCTGGCTATTATAAATAGTGGTGCAATGAACATTGGGGTGCATGTGTCTTTTAGAATTATGGTTTTCTCTGGGTATATGCCCAGTAGTGGGATTGCTGGGTCATATGCTAATTCTATTTTTAGTTTTTTAAGGAACCTCCATGCTGTTCTCCATAGTGGCTCTATCAATTTACATTCCACCCAACAGCGCAAGAGGGTTCCCTTTTCTCCACACCCTCTCGAGCATTTGTTGTTTGTAGATTTTCTAATGATGACCATTCTAACTGGTGTGAGGTGATACCTCACTGTAGTTTTGATTTGCATTTCTCTAAAGATTAGTGATGTTGAGCAGATTTTCATGTGCTTCTGTATGTCTTCTTTGGAGAAATGTCTATTTGGGTCTTCTGCCCATTTCTGGATTGGGTTGTTTGTTTTTTAATATTGAGCTACCTGGGCTGTTTATATATTTTGGAGATTAATCCTTTGTCCATTGATTCATTTGCAAACATTTTCTCCCATTCTTAGGGTTGTCTTTTTGTCTTGTTTCTAGTTTCCTTTGCTTTGCAAAAGCTTTTAAGCTTCATTAGGTCCCATTTGTTTATTTTTGTTTTTATTTCCATTACTGTAGGAGGAGGATCAAAAAAGATCTTGCTGTGATTTAAGTCAAAGAGTGTTCTTCCTGTGTTTTCCTCTAAGAGTTTTACAGTGTCTCACCTTACATTTAGGTCTCTAATCCACTTTGAGTTTATTTTTGTGTATGGTGTTAGTGAGTGTTCTAATTTCATTCTTTTACATGTAGCTGTCCAGTTTTCCCAGCATCATTTATTGAAGAGACTGTCTTTTCTCCATTGTATATCCTTGCCTCCTTTGTCATAGATTAGTTAACCATATGTGTGTGGGTTTATCTCTGGGCTTTCTATCCTGTTTCATTGATCTATATTTCTGTTTTTGTGCCAGAACCATGCTGTCTTGATTACTGTACCTTTGTAGTATAGTCTGAAGTCAGGGAGTCTGATTCCTCCAGCTGTGTTTTTTTTCCCTCAAGACTGCTTTGGCTATTCGGGGTCTTCTGTGTCTCCACACAAATTTTAAGATTTTTTGTTCTAGTTCTGTAAAAAATGCCATTGGTAATTTGATGGGGATTGCATTGAATCTGTAGATTGCTTTGATAGTATAGTCATTTTCACAATGTTGATTCTTCCAATCCAGAACATGGTATATCTCTCCATCTGTTTGTATCATCTTTAATTTCTTTCATCAGTGTCTTATAATTTTCTGCATACAGGTCTTTTGTCTCCCAGGTAGGTTTATTCCTAGGTATTTTATTCTCTGGGTTGCAGTGGTAAATGGGAGTGTTTCCTTAATTTCTCTTTCAGTTTTTCCATCATTAGTATATAGGAATGCAAGAGATTTCTGTGCATTAATTTTGTATCCTGCTACTTTACCAAATTCACTGACTAGCTCTAGTAGTTTTCTGCTGGCATCTTTCAGATTATCTCTGTATAGTATCATGTCATCTGTAACAGTTTTACTTCTTTTCCAATTTGTATTCCTTTTATTTCTTTTCCTTTTCTGATTGCCATGGCTAGGATTTGCAAAACTATGTTGAATAATAGTGGCGAGAGTGGACATCCTTGTCTTGTTCCTGATCTTAGAGGACTTGCTTTCAGTTTTTCACCATTGAGAATGATGTTTGCTGTGGGTTTGTCATATATGGCCTTTATTATGTTGAACTAGGTTTGCTCTATGCCTATGTTCTGGAGAGTTTTTATCATAAATGGGTGTTGAATTTTGTCAAAAGCTTTTCCTGCATCTATTGAGATGATCATAGGGTTTTTATTCTTCGATTTGTTAATATGGTATATCACATTGATTGATTTGCGTATTTTGAAGAATCCTTGCGTCCCTGGGATAAATCCCACTTGACCATGCTGTATGATCCTTTTAATGAGTTGTTGGAGTCTGTTTGCTAGTATTTTGTTGAGGATTTTTGCGTCTATATTCATTGGTGTTATTGGTCTGTAATTTTCCTTTTTTGTACTGTCTCTGTCTGGTTTTGGTATCAGGGTGATGGTGGCCTTGTAGAATGAGTTTGGGAGTCTTCCTTTGTCTGCAATTTTTTGGAAGAGTTTGAGAAGGATAGGTGTTAGCTCTTCTCTAAATGTTTGGTAGAATTCACCTGTGAAGCCATCTGGTCCTGGACTTTTGTTTGTTGGAAGATATTTAATCACAGTTTCAATTTCATTACTTGTGATTGGTCTGTTTGTATTTTCTATTTCTTCCTGGTTCAGTCTTGGAAGGTTATACCTTTCTAAGAATTTGTCCATATCTTCCAGATTGTCCATTTTATTGGCATAGAGTTCCTTGTAGTAGTCTTTTAGGATGCTTTGTATTTCTGTGGTTTCTGTTGTAACTTCTCCTTTTTCATTTCTAATTTTATTGATTTGAGTCCTCTCCCTCATTTTCTTGATGATTCTGGCTAATGGTTTATCAATTTTATCTTCTCAAAGAACCAGCTTTTAGTTTTATTGATCTTTGCTATTGTTTTCTTTGTTTCTGCTTCATTTATTTCTGCTCTGATCTTTATGATTTCTTTTGTTCTACTAACTTTGGGTTTTGTGTGTTCTTCTTTCTCCAGTTACTTTAGGTGTAAGGTTAGATTGTTTGAGATTTTTCTTGTTTCTTGAGGTAGTCTTGTATTGCTATAAAATTCCCTCTTAGAACTGCTTTTGCTGCATCCCATAGGTTTTGGATCGTCCTGTTTTCGTTGTCAGTTGTCTCTCGATATTTTTTGATTTCCCCTTTGATTTCTTCAGTGATGTCTTGGTTATTTAGTAATGTATTGTTTAACCTCCATGTGTTTGTGTTTTCTACTTTTTTTTTTACCGTGTAATTGATTTCTAATCTCATAGGTTGTGGTCAGAAAAGATGCTTGATATGATTTGTTTTCTTAAATTTACTGAGGCCTGATTTGTGACCCAAGATGTAATCTATCCTGGAGAATGTTCCGTGCGCACTTGAGAAGAAAGTGTAGTCTGCTGTTTTTCATTGCAGTGTCCTCTGTATATGTGAATTAAATCTATCTGGTTCACTGTGTCATTTGAAGCTTGTGCTTCCTTAGTAATTTTCTGTTTGGATGATCTGTCCAGTGAGGTGTCCCTGACTATTATTGTGTTACTGTCGATTTCCTCTTTTAAAACTGTTAGCAGTTCCTTATGTATTGAGGTGCTCCTATGTTGTGTGCATATATATTTATAATTGTTATATCTTCTTCTTGGATTGATCCCTTGATCATTATGTAACGTCCTTCCTTGTCTCTTGTAACATTCTTTATTTTAAAGTCTATTTTATCTGATTTGAGTATTGCTACTCCAGCTTTCTTTTGATTTCCATTTGCATGGAATATCTTTTTCCATCCCCTCACTTTCAGTCTGTATGCGTCCCTAGGTCTGAAGTGGGTCTCTTGTAGACAGCATATATATGGCTCTTGTTTTTGTATCCATTCAGCAAGCCCGTATTTTGGTTGGAGCATTTAATCCATTCACATTTAAGGTAATGATTGATATGTATGTTCCTATTACCATTTTCTTAATTGTTATGGATCTGTTTTTCTATGTCCTTTTCTTCTGTTGTGTTTCCCACTTAGAGAAGTTCCTTTAGCTTTTGTTGTAGAGCTGGTTTGTTGGTGCTGAATTCTCTTAGCTTTTGCTTGTCTGTAAACCTTTTGATTTCTCCATCAAATCTGAATGAGATCCTTGCCGGGTAGAGTAATCTTGGTTGTAGGTTCTTCTCTTTCATCACTTTAAATATATCATGCTACTCCCTTCTGGCTTGTAGAGTTTCTGCTGAGAAATCAGCTGTTAGCCTTATTGGAGTTCCCTTTTATGTTATTTGTCGTTTTTCCCTTGTTGCTTTCAATAATTTTTCTTTGTCTTTAATTTTTGTCAGTTTGAGTACTATGTGTCTCAGCGTGTTTCTCCTTGGATTTTTCCTCCCTGGGACTCTGCGTTTCCTGGACTTCGGTGGCTATTTCCTTTCCCATGTTAGGGATGTTTTTGACTATAATCTCTTCACATATTTTCTTGGGTCCTTTGTCTCTCTCTTCTCCTCTGGAACCCTATAATGCAAAGGTTTCTTGTGTTTAATTATGTCCCAGAGGTCTCTTAGTCTGTCTTTATTTCTTTTCATTCTTTTTTCTTTATTCTGTTCCTTGGCAGTGAATTCCAGCATTCTGTCTTCCAGGTCATTTATCCGTTCTGCCTCAGTTATTCTGCTGTTGGTTCCTTCTAGTGTATTTTTCATTTCAGCTATTATATTGTTCATCTCTGTTTGTTTTTTGTTTAATTCTTCTAGGCATTTGTTCTTTAATTCTTCTAGGTCTTTGTTAAACCTTTCTTGCATCTTCTTGATCTTTGCCTCCATTCTTTTTTTGAGGTCCTGGGTCATCTTCACTGTTATTATTCTGAATTCTTTTTCTGGCTGCCTATCTCCACTTCATTTAGTTATTTTCCTGGAGTTTTATCTTTTTCCTTCACCTGGTACATAACCCTCTGCCTTTTCATCTTGTCTGTCTTCCTGTGAGTGTGGTTTTTGTGCCACAGGCTGCAGGATTGTAGTTCTTCTTGCTTCTGCTTTCTGCCCTCTGGTGGAGGAAGCTATGTAAGAGGCTTGTGCAAGTTTCTTGATGGGAGGGACTGGTGGTGGGTAGAGCTGGTTGTTGCTCTGGTGGGCAGAGCTCAGTAAAGCTTTAATCCACTTGTCTGCTGATGGATGGGGCTGGGTTCCCTCTCCCTTGGGTGTTTGGCCTGAGGCGACCCAACACTGGAGCCTACTGGCTCTTTGGTGGGGCTAATGGCAGACTCTGGGAGGGTTCACACCAAAGGGTACTTCCCAGACCTTCTGCTGCCAGTGTCCTTGTCCTCACGGTGAGCCACAGCTATCCCCTGCCTCTGCAGGAGACCCTCCAACAGTAGCAGATAGGTCTGTTTCAGTCTCCTATGGGGTCACTGGTCCTTCCCCTGGGTCCCGATGCGCACACTACTTTGTGTGTGTACTCCAAGCGTGGAGTATCTGTTTCCTCCAGTCCTGTCAAAGTCCTACAATCAAATCCTGCTCACCTTCGAAGTCTGATTCTCTAGGAATTCCTTCTCCCATTGCCGGACCCCCAGGTTGGGAAGCCTGACGTGTTGCTCAGAACCTTCACTCCAGTGGGTGGACTTCTGTGGTATAAGTGTTCTCCAGTTTGTGAGTTGCCCACCCAGTGGTTATGGGATTTGATTTTATTGTGATTGCGCCCCTCCTACCATCTCATTGTGGCTTCTCCTTTGTCTTTGGATGTGGGGTATCTTTTTGGTGAGTTCCAGTGTCTTTCTGTCGATGAGTGTTCAGCAGTTAGTTGTGATTCCGGTGCTCTCGCAAGAGGGAGTGAGTGCATGTCCTTCTACTCTGCCATGTTGCTCCTGCTTTCAGTCTAGTACTAATGTTTACATTCATCGAATTCAAGGAGCTGTACGTGAGCTATTAAGCACATACAACTCTGGTTGTATGTATATGTATTTCCATTTGTTTGGTACTGGCATTTATTAGATGAGGAATAAATAGTGTCGCCTCTCTTCAAGAAATGATACTTCATAATGTCTTGAATCTTCTTAACTTGGAAGTGTCTGATGTATATACACAGCTGAGCAGGAGGTGCTGTCAAAGTACAAGTCAGTGAGCCCAGACCTTTAGAGCTGTGAGCAAAAAATGATTTAATTATTTCAATTCTTCCCATAACACTTATTCACTTCAACAGGACGCCTCTCTACTCCCTTGTTCTTTATTACTGTCGTGAGAAAGGAACTCATATTCATCCCCCCTGTAATCTTTTTTAGGCCTGGTGGGTGGTGCATGGTTGAACATCTGAGAATGCTGTTCTTTGCTCCCCAGCGAATCAGCAGAAGAGGAGATGGGCCTCAGGTGTCCTGCAGCCAACTGTATCTTAAGGTTTGTTGACACTAATCCACATGGAATTGTACTGTCTAGTTAGATGGCTCTGGGGCTGCTGTTGATGTGAAACATACATAGCCCAAGGAGATAACTATTCTTGGTGATAAAATGCAGTTTTCTTGGAATTTTAATTTATTCCAGAATTTCCTTCCAGAGAGCATATCCTGGTAGTTTACTGTGGTTATTATGAAGAGCAAAGTGGCATAAGAGAAAGAGGATGAGGTGATAATATGAATTAAAATATCTGTGTTATTTTCCAGATTATACATTATCTAATTTAATACAACAGTACAGTGACAAAGTTTTATTATTATCCACATTTTACAGATAAGGAAATTGAAGTCTGGTAGGGTTAAGTAGTTTGCTCAAGGTAATTTGCTATTAGGTGAAAGAGATGAGAAAAGTACTAATTGAGCCAGACACTCTGCATACGCTCTACTGAATTATTAGATTCAATTCTCATAATAACCTATGTGACAGAGACTAACACTGGTGCCATTTTTTAAAAAATGGATGAGGAGCCTGGTACTAGAATCATTTAGTTTTAAGGGACTAGACTTGAGTCCAGGTCTTCAGACTCCATAACCCATTGTATACTGTGGTGCAGTCCAAGTGATGTGGCATCTTCTGACTGGAACTTGAGATTTCTGTCCACATACCATGCTAAGAAAATGTCTTTAGAGCACTTTGCACACTGCCTCACACGTAAAAATATTCTGTAATTGAAAGCTACTATAAGTGTGTGACTAGCAAGGCTGTATTTGCCTATTACCTTTATTATAAAGATTTCTGAAGATTTTACAGCTATTGTTAGGATCATCAAATGCTGGATCCCAGTAAGCTTTTATCTGTATAAGGCATCTTTTCAGGTTGTGTCTAGAAAGACTGAAATTCAATGACAAATTGTGACTTTTCTAAATTGATAAGGTGTCAGTGGCAAGTCAGCCTGACAATCCATAGCAGCAAGGAAAGTTCTCATTGTGCTTGACTACATGCTACTCTTCACTAGCCATAAGCAGTCTGGGAGCTCACAGTATCATTTCAAAAATGTTTTTCAGTTTTACAAGTGCTTCCAAATGCATTCTTTCATTTGTGCCTTATGACAACATTGTCCGGTGGCAATTGTTATTCCTATTTTACAAATAAGAAACTCAGAGCTAGAGTCAGAGGTTAAGATGCAAGTCATACAACTAGGAAATGGAGGAATGAAAGTCCAGAGTGGATTCCCTGACTAAAAGCTCATTGCTCTTCTTACTACACGTAGTTTCCTCACATTTTTATTAATATTTCTGTCTCCTTATAATACTTAAGAGCTACCAGTATCTGAAAATACAAATGTAATAAAGTATCACAGTGGGTAGCTTTATGAAATGCATGAACAAAAAGGTAAATTTGATGGGCCTAACAGTAAAATCTTAAAAAGTAATCTCAACAAATATTCATCCAGCACCTATTTATTTAGTCTCTACTTTGTCCATGCCATCGTGTTAAATTATGTGAGGTATATAAAGAAGCAGGGGCCAGGAATGCTGGGAAAAGCCTTCAACTCAACACAGTTTTAGATGTACAGGAATTCATAGGAATCATGTTGTGGTAATTGTGTACATGTCTTATTTCACCAGTTGAACTAAAATCAAATTGATGATGGTACCTGTGTCTTATTTATCTTTAAATTTCACATAATGCCTGGCTCAATGTCTTTCCTGTTGAATGAATGAATGAATGAAAGAACAGGGGTGTAGAGTTAGGGCCTCTGCTGTATAGGAGCTTATGGACTAAATGGAAAGATAAGATATGAAACTAAATTAAACACCGTACAAGATTGGAAATTCCCTGGTGGTCCGGTGGTTAGGACTCTGCACTCTCAGTACTGGGGGCCCGGGTTCGATCCTTGGTCAGGGAACTAAGATCCCACAAGCTGCGAGGCACAGCCAAAAAATTAATTAATTAATTTTAAAAAATACAGTACAAGATTGATATATGACCATATGGTAGAGAGATGAGAGGCATAATTTCTAGCTGAGATGTTCAGGGAAAGCTTTATGGAAGAGACACTTGTTGAATGAGAGGTGAGTAATAAGGACTTCTGCTGTCCTTTTTTTAGAGCAAGAATGGATAAACTAGCTCAGTGAAAATAAGAAGTAGGAGTTTTAAATCTTCCAGCACCCTAAAGGTGGGCATAGTGGACATTCAAAACATTTTTTGTTGAATGAATGAATGAATAATGATTAAATCTTTCCAACAAAATTTTTAACTCATTAGCTTTTAAAAATGAAATGCTGCTGAGACATCTTGGTGTTACGTGGAATCAGTTAGTTAAGAAATGTCAAAACACTGTGATCAAGGATCTTGCTATACTCAGTTAATTCTTCCAGAAATCACAGAAGTACCTTAGAGAGTGCTTTACTCTGTTATAGAGATTTAATAAACCTATACAATTCAGAGAAGTATTTTGGATATATAATCAAAGAGTAAAACAAATATCTTTGAGAGGTTGCATAATTTCCTTGAGAGGGAGAATACCAAACCAAAACTCTTCAGTTATATCCTCATTCCTACTTACCCCATATAATTTTAACATCTTTTGCCAGCCTGGCAATAAAAACTAGGATATGAGAATTCCTGCTTAACTCTGAGTCTGTGTTACACTCTAGTTTCCACATTGATCATTTAGTTTTATTTCTTTTCACAGAAAATCACTTGCAATGCCTCCTAGGTTACTCTAGAGCTGGGACTTTTACACCAGCAATAAAAGGAAACATTATTTACCATAAGGCATTTTTCCATTTGATGGCAGTGACTCATGGTGCTTTCCTTTACTCAAAAGTAAAATAATAATGCTTCTACCTGAAATTGAAGAGGTTTTTGTGTTTTTAAAATTTTGCCTGGGTGGTAATCATCAAAAGAATAAATAAGACCTTAAAGCGTTAATAATGGAGGTGGGACTTCAGTTTGCTTTTATTACAACAGAAAGTAATAAACACATTCAATGGGCTTTCCAAATACTGTACTTTTATTTGATTCCCTTTAGGAACATTTTGAAGAATAGTGTAAAGAAAGATGTCAACAATGTTAATATTACTAGTATAAATTATTTAATGTTTTTGGTAATTGCATTTCATGCCCATATATATTCCCATTGAGGAGAAGCTCCGTTTGAACTGGATGACTGCATATGTTCAGTGAAGTCCAAATAATATGAAATTTTGACTTACAAAACCATGATGAACACTTTTCAAAAAATAACTTTCTAAATTAATTATCTAGCACTGTGAGGTGAATCATGTTCTCCTGAAAATGTATGTGGTACATTTTTGGAAACTTTGTATATAGTAATGTTTGAAAATTTCCATATAATAAAATGTAAGCCTTTTATAAAATTACTCCGAACTTTGTAAAGTTCAGAGATTTGTATTATCCTCCATCTTCTCTTAGAACTATATGTCACAGTTCTATATATTTACAATGATTAGACTACCTTGACTTGAAATTCTAAAAAAATAAAAGAAGAGAATGATGGGAATAGTTGAACATATATCATAAACAATAGGAAAAAAGACTTTTAAAAGCATTTAGAGGAAAAAAAGGTATGCTTTCATGGGTGGAAGCCCAAAACTGAATATGTTTCAAAGAGGATGTGAAGTTCCTTCCCCAAGGCAGTGTTTTTCAAACCTTGGTATATAGGAGATCTCTTGGGGAGCTAGTTAAAAGTAGGATTTCTAGTCCCCAGTCCCAAAGGATGGCCACATCTTATAAATATCTGAAACAGCAGAGGGGTACATGAGAAAGAGGTAAGATAGAGGGCTTAAAAGGGCTGGAGGGCTTCCCTGGTGGCACAGTGGTTGAGAGTCCGCCTGCCGATGCAGGGGACGCGGGTTCGTGCCCCGGTCCGGGAAGATCCCACATGCCGTGGAGCGACTGGGCCCGTGA
>NW_006796259.1:556195-559102 GCF_000442215.2 Lipotes vexillifer
AAAAAAAAAAAAAAAAAAGGGCTGGTAAAAACTTTTAATGATGATGGTTATGTTCCTTATCATAATTGTGGTGATGACTCTTCAGATGTGTGTATAAGTCAAAACATCAAATTTTACTTTTTAATTAGGTACTGCTTATTATGTTAGTTATATGTCAATAAATCTTCAAAATTAAATAAAGTAGACCATGGGAAAAGGGAAAGATGATTTCTCTGCTCTCTGAGGCACTTAGTTTTAGAGGTTCTTGTGTCTGATATTGAAGCCCCTTCTGACTCAACCACATTGTGAGGGGTGTGTGTGTGTGTGTGTGTGTGTGTGTGTGTGTGTGTGTGTATGTAGTGCAAAAGAGTTTGTTAACAGGGAACGGTACAGAAGGGCTCCGGCAGTTTTTATTTGTGTGTACTTGCAAGACCCAGAGAGAAGAGTAGTCTTCCCTGCCCCTTGAGGGGCCATTCACTGTGGGTCTGCAGTTATGAGGACTATAGATTCTTGCCTTTGACTTCTAGGCCACTCTGGTGACTGGCATCACATGGAAGTTATAGCCTCTTTCACACTGCCCAAGTTGTTTGGGTTTTAATGACAAAGGTGTGCAATAATAGTGGGGATCAAAGTCCACAATCCTATAGAACTTCTTGCAAAAGATTGTGAAATTTCCATATATGAGTGAGGAAAATGACTGATTCTTAGGCTTTATGAGAATTCTGTAGGTTGTCTAGCAATAACATGGGCTGAAAAACCTCAGGGTACGAGAAAATTGACTTTACCAAAGAAGATGGTGGTGTGGAGCCACTTGAATATTAAAAGATTTATAGCTCAACTGGATAGTGGGAAGTACACTTACTGAGGACAAACATGGAGGAAGGTTCCAGTAGTTGCCAGTTCTTGCTTCTTTATACAGATGAGGAAATGGGGTCAGTATTGATTGTGAGCTTTGGCTGAAGTCACAGACACAGTGTGACTGAACTAAGGAAAACATCTCACTTTTTCAGTTCTCAATTGTATACTGTTTGAACCACTCTTTTTACCAACTGCAGATTTTTTTTTCCTTTTTGACTCTGAAGAAATGAACTTCAAACTGGAGATAGCAGAACAAGCATGGTTAAGGAGTATTTGAAATTTAAGCAAGATCAGACGTGGGAGAGCACGTGCTATAAACTAGCATATTTCTTCAGAGTCATAAAATTATACATCAGGATCCTGAAAGGTCCTGCAGATGTAAATGCAGAATCATAGTTTGGGGTAAGTCTTCATGAACAACAGTTATCTTAAAAAGGGAAATTGGAAAAAATAAGATTCTGGAAAGGCTAACAAATCTTCTATAACTATTATGCTATGCTATCTCCTATTTATAAACGGACAGGGTTTAGTTAGGTGGCTATTTCAGTTCTCAAATAAATCTAATCATAATCCAAACTTCCTGGGATAAGTAAGTGTTGTAGGATGAGGCTAAAGAAGATACTGGTAGGTTCTTTTAAGAACATGAGTAATAACTGGAGAAGTGAGCTGGAGCCTGGAGTAAAAACAATGGCTGTAAGTAATTTCATAAGCGCTTTCATATATAGAGACAATGAAAGAGCTGTACTTATTCTTCCTAAGGCTGTACTTTAGGAAATAGGTTAAACTCTGAATGAGATTGGCAGGGGAATGAGTATTGCTAGCCATTGGAATATGTAACTATGTCTTTAAAAAGATAACTTCTTGTTTATATAAGATTCTAGCTCAAGTTCTACATCTTCCAGGAAGATATTTTCTCTGACTTGTATTGGCCATATTTATTTGATCTTTCTCCGAGCTTCAGTTGTCCTGAGAGTCAATAGGTCAACAGCATGCAGGTTATCTCATAATTAAGTAAGTTTTACTTGTGTCAACCAAATGCAAAGACCAGGTTAGATATTACAGGAGATGCATATATGAAAAGATAATTGGATTATCATCTTCTTGAGGTCATCTGGAGAAGGCTTCACTGTTCTGGAAGTTTAGTTAGAGTTTATGAGGGAGAGAAGAAATTTCAGTTAGAATTTGGGGACTCTAAATAGAAGGCCAGGAAATAAGTCACTGTTAGGCTTAAAGAGTTTATTATGGTAAGAGGCAGGAGATGTAGCTGGCACCGTAGGTTAGGGTCAGATTGTGGACAATCCGCAGAAGGGGAGAAAATATTTGCAAATTATATATTTGATAAGGGACTTATATCTAAAATATACAAAGAACTCTTACAACTCAGTTAAAAATGACATATAACCCAATTTTTTTTAAATGGTCAAAAGATCTGAATAGCATTTTATCCAGGTAAGATATATGAATTGCCAATAAGGTGCATGAAAAGATGCTCAACCTCATTAGCTGTCAAATGCAAACCCAAATG
Organism: Lipotes vexillifer; assembly: GCF_000442215.2. Lineage (NCBI taxonomy): Eukaryota > Metazoa > Chordata > Mammalia > Artiodactyla > Lipotidae > Lipotes > Lipotes vexillifer. The sequence goes on from NW_006796259.1 coordinate 558,558, forward strand.
ACGATGAGAGACCACTTCACACTCATTAGGATGGCTATAACAAAAAATTCAGATAATAACAAATGTTGTCAAAGATGTGGAAAAATCAGAACCTCATACACTGCAGGTAGGAATGTAATTTGATGTAGTCACTTGGAAAACTATCTGATAGTGCTTCAAAAAGTTAAACATAAACCATTTGATCCAGCAATTGCACTTCTAGAGAAATAAAAACATATTTACATAAAAACTTGTATATTAATATTCCTAGCAGCTATTCATGATAGGCAGTGGAAACAACCCAAATATTCATCAACTGATGAATGAATAAATAAACAAAATGTGGTCTATCCATACAATGGAATATTATTCAGCCATTAAAAGGAATGAAGTACTGATACTTGCTGCAACATGCATGAAGTTTAAAAACCTAATACTAAGTAACAGAACTCAGCCACAAAAAAACACATATTATTGATACATGACTCCATTTATATGAAATATCCACAGACAAATCTGTAGAGACAGAAAGTAGGTTAGTGCTTGTGTTTAGGGTTAGTGGAGGG
>NW_006796259.1:559125-597869 GCF_000442215.2 Lipotes vexillifer
GGAAAGAGAATGTGGATACTTGGGGGATAATAGCTAAAGGGTACAGGGTTTCTTTTGGTGGTGATGGAAATATTCTAAAACTGATTGTGGTGATGGTTGTACAACTCTGAATATACTAAAAAACATTGAATTGTATACTTTAAAAGGGTGAATTTTATGATATGTGAATTAGATCTCAATAATGGTGTTATCCAAAACAAACAAACAAGCAGACAAAAAGCTCACAATCATATTTTATTTTTAAAAACGTTTTCCTACTTCTATACACTGAGAATGTCTAAAAACAATGACCAACCCAATAGCAAAGACTACCTTTTTGGTATCCAGATCGTGGTCTTTACCACTTACATTAAAAGGAACTTTTGTTTTGTTTTGATTTTTGAGAAATGGCTGATTCTAGTTATGGGACAAAAAGAAATGTACAAAGTGAGCCTGAAATATCCTCTAGTATTGGAAAACAAGGTAACTATCAAAGACTTTGGGTGATATCAAAAGAGCTCAGGAGGCAACCTGAATAAGCTTCTACTGGTCTAAGATGAAATTATTTGAGCATCAGTTAAGACAAAAACTACAGTGGGTACATCAGATATGCTTCATTTCATGGATGGTATTAAAAATAACTCATTGATGGCTTCTAGTGATTCTTTTTATTTATTTATTTTTTGAAAATGTCTAAAGAGAAAGAATCAAGTATTTGTCCTCCATTCTTATATAACCTTACCTCAGTAGCCAAATAATTAGTGAGGGAATATTTCTCTGTTTGGAAGGATTCTAGCTAATAAATGGAGAAGAAATGACAAATATCATTATTTTGTCACCCTGCCAATGTATTAATGGGTCTAAGAAATAATCATCAGTAGTTGATAACATCAAAAAAGAGAGACAACGTATACATCTTGGTAGAAGTATGCAATATTACCCATGAAGGAAATCTGCCAAGAAATGAAAAAAATAATCTGAATCTGATCAAACATCTAGATTTACCTGCCAATTTATAGGAAGTATAGGTGACAAAGGAACTCTATAAATGACATCACTGGTATGTAATTAGCATAATATATTTTAGAAAACTCTGCAGGATAAATGACTTAGTATCTTAGTCCTTGTATCAACAACAACAACAACAAGTGCAAGATATAAAAACAAGGAGAAGGCTTTAAAAGACATACCAGCTATCTCAATGTATGGACATTTTGAATCTGATTTAATGATTTATCTGTCTTAAAAATTTATAAGACAGTCAGTATATGTGAACAGTGTCTGGATATTTGATGATATTAAGTAACTATCGTTAATTTTTTAGGGATGATTATATTTTTTATGCCTTCTAAAAAGAACCTCCAGTTTTAGAGATACATGCTGAAATATGTCTGTGATATGAAATGGTATGATATGTAGGATTTGCTTAAAAATAATTGAGGGAAGAGTGGGTAAAAGTATAGTAGAACAAGCTTGTCATATGTTAATATGTTGTTGAAACTAGGTGATGAAATGGGCACATTGAGTTTAGTACTATTGCCACAACTAGTGTTCATGTTTGAAACTTCAATAATAAAATTTTAAAATAAAATTTACAAATATAAATAGTAAATGTTTTTAGATTCCGTGCTCAGTAAGATACAATTTGAGGAAAAGGAAATAAAGAAACAATCTTTGGCAGCACTTATGCTTACCTTACGGAACCATCATTACATTTCTGTTCTGCTGCGCAACAGGTTTAAGTCGCTAAGCTCATTTCAGCCTAACCAAGGATATAGCCAAGCTAATGAATTACTAATTCAAAGTCAGAATGTGTCACAAGTTAAATTGTTTATGTTTATTTGCTTGAAATATTCAATTCATTCATTTACCATAGGTGGTAAGGATTTTGAATGTAGGTAACAGCAGGCAATGGGTGTTTTAGCATCAGTGAAATTCTATTCAAAGAATTAACTGGGGGCTTCCCTGGTGGCGCAGTGGTTGAGAGTCCGCCTGCTGATGCAGGGGACACGGGTTCGTGCCCTGGTCCGGGAAAATCCAACATGCGGCGGAGCGGTTAGGCCCGTGAGCCATGGCCGCTGAGCCTGCGTGCCCGGAGCCTGTGCTCCGCAGCGGGAGAGGCCACAACAGTGAGAGGCCCACGTACCGCAAAAAAAAAAAAAAAAAAAAAAAAAAAAAAAATTAACTGGAAAGGGGAAGGACTGACTGACGTCATTAAAAACCAAAGAAAGGAGAATGAGAATAGAGTTGGGTTTTTTTAATCAGATTTTTTTTTTTCTAACATCTTTATTGGAGTATAATTGCTTTACAATGTTCTGTTAGTTTCTGCTGTATAACAAAGTGAATCAGCTATATATATACATATATTCCCATTTCTTCTCACTCTTGCGTCTCCCTCCCATCCTCCCTATCCCACCACTCTAGGTGGACACAAAACACCAGGCTGATCTCCCTGTGCTATGCGGCTGCTTCCCACTAGCTATCTGTTTTATATATGGTAGGGTATATATGTCAATGCTACTCTCTCACTTCGTCCTAGCTTACCATTCCCCCTCCCCGTGTCCTCAAAGTCCATTCTCTACATCTGCGTCTTTATTCCTATCCTGCCGCTAGGTTCTTCAGAACCTTTTTTTTAGAGTCTGTATATATGTCTTAACATACGGTATTTTTTTTTTCTCACTTACTTCACTCTGTATAACAGTCTCTAGGTCTATCCACCATACTACAAATAACTCAATTTCGTTTCTTTTTATGGCTAAGTAATATTCCATTGTATATATGTGCCACATCTTCTTTATCCATTCATCTGTCTATGGACACTTAGGTTGCTTCCATGTCCTGGCTATTGTAAATAGTGCTGCAATGAACATTGTGGTGCATGAATCTTTTCGAATTATGAATTACTCAGGGTATATGCCTAGTACTGGGATTGCTTGGTCATATGGTAGTTCTATTTTTATTTTTTAAGGAAGTTCCATACTGTTCTCCAAAGTGGCTGTATCAGTTTACATTCCCAACAACAGTGCAAGAGGGTTCCCTTTTCTCCACACTCTCTCCAACACTTATTATTTGTAGATTTTTTGATGATGGCCATTCTGACTGGTGTGAGGTGATACCTCATTGTAGTTTTGATTTGCATTTCTCTAAAGATTAGTGATGTTGAGCATCCTTTCATGTGTTTGTTGGCAATCTGTGTATCTTCTTTGCAGAAATGTCTATTTAGGTCTTCTCCCCATTTTTGGATTGGGTTGTTTGTTTTTTTGATATTGAGCTGCATGAGCTGCTTGTATATTTTGGAGAAAAATCCTTCGTCAGTTGCCTCATTTGCAAATATTTTCTCCCATTCTGAGTGTTGTCTTTTCGTATTCTTTATGGTTTCCTTTGCTGCGCAAAAACTTTTAAGTTTCATAAGGTCCCATTTGTTTATTTTTCTTTTATTTCCATTTCTCTAGGAGGTGGGTCAAAAAGAATCTACCTGTGATTTATGTCATAAAGTGTTCTGCCTATGTTTTCCTCTAAGAGTTTTATAGTGTGTGGCCTTACATTTAGGTCTTTAATCCATTTTGAGTTTATTTTTAAGTATGGTGTTAGGGAGTGTTCTAATTTCATTCTTTTACATGTAGCTGTCCAGTTTTCCCAGCACCACTTATTGAAGTGGCTGTCTTTTCTCCATTGTATATTCTTGCCTCCTTTATCAAAGATAAGGTGACCATATGTGCGTGGGTTTATTTCTGGGCTTTCTATCCTGTTCCACTGATCTGTATTTCTGTTTTTGTGCCAGTACCATACTGTCTTGATTACTGTAGCTTTGTAGTATAGTCTGAAGTCAGGGAGTCTGATTCCTCCAGCTCCGTTTTTCTTTCTCAAGATTACTTTGGCTGTTCGGGGTCTTTTGTGTTTCCATACAAATTGTGAAATTTTTTGTTCTAGTACTGTGAAAAATGCCATTGCTAGTTTGACAGGGATTGCATAGAATCTATAGGTTGCTTTGGATAGTATAGTCATTTTCACAATGTTGATTCTTCCAATCGAATGTGGTATAGCTCTCCATCTGTTTGTAGCATCTTTAATTTTTTCATCAGTGTCTTATAGTTTTCTGCATACAGGTCTTTTGTCTCCTTAGGTAGGTTTATTCCTAGGTATTTTATTCTTTTTGTTGCAGTGGTTAATGGGAGCATTTCCTTAATTTTTCTTTCAGATTTTTCATCATTAGCCTATAGGAATGCAAGAGATTTCTGTGCATTAATTTTGTATCCTGCTACTTTATCAAATTCACTGATTAGCTCTAGTAGTTTTCTGGTGTCATCTTTATGATTCTCTATGCATAGTATCATGTCATCTGCAAACAGTGACAGTTTTACTTCTTCTTTTCCGATTTGGATTCCTTTTATTTCTTTTTCTTCTCTGATTGCTGTGGCTAAAACTTCCATAACTATGTTGAATAAGAGTGGTGAGAGTGGGCAACCTTATCTTGATCCTGATTTAGTGGAAATGGTTTCAGTTTTTCACCATTGAGAACAATGCTGGCTGTGGGTTTGTCATATATGGCCTTTATTTTGTTAAGGGAAGTTCCCTCTATGCCTCCTTTCTGGAGGGTTTTTATCATAAATGGATATTGAATTTTGTCGGAAGCTTTTTCTGCATCTATTGAGATGATCATATGGTTTTTCTCCTTTTGTTTGTTAATATGGTGTGTCACATTGATTGATTTGTGTATATTGAAGAATCCTTGCATTCCTGGGATAAACCCCACTTGATCATGCTGTATGATCCCTTTAATGTGCTGTTGGATTCTGTTTGCTAGTAATTTGTTGAGAATTTTTGCATCTGTGTTCATCCATGATATTGGCCTGTAGTTTTCTTTTTCTGTGACATCTTTGTCTGGTTTTGGTATCAGGGTGATGGTGGCCTTGTTGAATGAGTTTGGGACTTTTCCTCCCTCTGCTGTATTTTGGAACAGTTTGAAAAGGATTGTTGTTACCTATTCTCTAAATGTTTGTTAGAATTTGCCTGTGAAGCCATCGGGTCCTGGGCTTTTGTTTGTTGGAAATTTTTAATCACAGTTTCAATTTCAGTGCTTGTGATTGTTCTGTTTATATTTTCTATTTCTTCCTGGTTGTGTCTCAGAATGTTGTGCTTTTCTCAGAATTTGTCCATTTCTTCCAGGGTGTCCAATTTATTGGCATAGAGTTCCTTGTAGTAGTCTCTTAGGATGCTTTTTATATCTGTGGTGTCTCTTGTAACGTCTCCTTTTTCATTTCTAATTCTATTGATTTGAGTCTTCTCCCTTTTTTTCTTGATGAGTATGACTAATGGTTTATCAATTCTGTTTATCTTCTCAAAGAACCAGCTTTTAGTTTTATTGATCTTTGCTATTGTTTCCTTATTTCTTTTTCATTTATTTCTTATCTGATCTTCATGATTTCTTTCACTCTGTTAACTTTGGGTTTTTTCTTCTTTCTCTAAATGCTTTAGGTGTAAGGTTAGGTTGTTTATTTGAGATGTGTCTTATTTCTCGAGCTAGGATTGTATTGCTCTAAAGTTCCCTCTTAGAGCTACTTTTACTGTATCCCATAGGTTTTGGCTTGTCATGTTTTCATTGGTGTTTGTTTCTAGGTATTTTTTGATTCCCTCTGACTTCTTCAGTGATCTCTTGGTTATTTAGTAGTGTATTGTTTAACCCCATGTGTTTTTTATTTTTTACTGTTTTTTTCCTGTAGTTGATATCTAGTCTCATAGCATTGTTGTCAGAAAAGGTTTTTGATACGATTTCAATTTTCTTAAATTAACCAAGGCTTGATTTGTGACCCAAGATGTGATCTATCCTGGAGAAAGTTCCATTAGCACTTGTGAAGAAATTGTATTCTGTTGTTTTTGGATGGAATGTCCTATAATATCAATTAAGTCCATCTTGTTTAATGTATCATTTAAAGCTTGTGTTTCCTTATTTATTTTCATTTTGGATGATCTGTCCATTGGTGAAAGTGGGGTGTTAACGTCCCCTACTATTATTGTGTTACTGTCAATTTCCCCTTTTATGGCTTTTAGCATTTGCCTTATGTATTGAGGTACTCCTCTGTTGGGTGCATAAATGTTTACAGTTGTTTTATATTCTTCTTGGATTGATATCTTGATCATTTTGTAATGTCCTTTGTCTCTCGTAATACTCTTTATTTTAAAGTCCATTTTGTCTGATATGAGAATTGCTACTCCAGCTTTCTGTTGATTTCCATTTGCATGGAGTATCTTTTTCCATCCCCTCATTTTCAGTCTGTATGTCCCTAGGTCTGAAGTGGGTCTCTTTCAGACAATATATATATGGGTCTTGATTTTGTATCCATTCAGTCAGTCTGTGTCTTTTTGTTAGAGCATTTAATCCATTTACATTTAAGGTAGTTATTGATATGTATGTTCTTATTACCATTTTCTTAATTGTTTTGGATTTGTTTTTGTAGGTCTTTTCCTTCTCTTGGGTTTCCTGCCTAGAGAAATTCCTTTAGCATTTGTTGTAAAGCTGGATTGTTGGTGCTGAACTCTGTTAGCTTTTGCTTGTCTGTAAAGGTTTTAATTTCTCTGTCAAATCTGAATGAGATTCTTGCTGAGTAGAGTAATCTTGGTTACAGGCTTTTCCATTCCATCACTTAAAATATGTCCTGCTTCTCCCTTCTGGCTTGCACAGTTTTGGCTGAAAGATCAGCTGTTAACCTTATGGGGATGCCGTTGTATGTTATTTGTTTCTTTTTCCTTGTTGCTTTTAATATTTTTTCTTGTATATAATTTCTGATAGTTTAATATGTGTCTTGTCTTCTCTCTCCTTGGGTTTTTCCTGCAGGGGACAGTCTGTGCTTCCTGGACTTGACTATTTCCTTTCCCGTATTAGTGAAGTTTTCGACTATAATCTCTTCCAGTATTTTCTCAGTCCCTTTCTTTTTCTCTTCTTCTTCTGGGACCCCCATAATTTGAATATTGGTGCTTTTAATGTTATCACAGAGGTCTCTGAGACTGTCCTCAATTCTTTTCATTCGTTTTTCTTTATTCTGCTCTATGGTAGTTATTTCCAGTATTTTATCTTCCAGGTCTCTTATCCGTTCTTCTGTCTCCGTTATTCTCGTATTGATTCCTTCTACAGAATTTTTAATTTCATTTATTGTATTGTTCCTCATTGTTTGTTTGTTCTTTAGTTCTTCTGGGTCCTTGTTAAACGTTTCTTCTATTTTCTCCATTCTGTTTCCAAGATTTTGGATCATCTTTAATATCATTACTCTGAATTCTTTTTCACGTAGACTGCCTATTTCCTTTTCATTTGTTTGGTCTGGTGGGTTTTTACCTTGCTCCTTCATCTCTGTGTATTTCTCTTTCTTCTCATTTTCTTAAGTTACTGTGTTTGGGGTCTCCTATTCACAGGCTGAAAGTTTGTAGTTGCCGTTGTTTTTGGTGTCTGCCCCCATTGGGTAAGGTTGGTTCGGTGGGTTGTGTAGGCTTCCTGGTGGAGAGGACTGGTGCCTGTGTTCTGGTGGATGAGGTTGGATCTTGTCTTTCTGGTGGGCAGGACTGCGTTCAGTGTTGTGTTCTGTGGTGTCTGTGAACTTATGATTTTAGGCAGCCTCTCTGCTGATGGGTGGGGTTGTGTTCCTGTCTTGCTATTTGTTTGGCATAGGGTGTCCAGCACTGTTGCTTGCTGGTCATTGAGTGGAGCTGGGTGTTAGCATTGAGGCGGAGATCTCTGGGAGAGCTTTTGCTGTTTGATATTACGTGGGTCTGGGAGGTCTCTGGTGGACCAATGTCCTGAACTCGACTCTCCCACCTCAGAAGCTCAGGCCTGACACCCGGCTGGAGCACCAAGACCCTGTCAGCCAGTTGACTCAGAAGAAAAGGGAGAAAAAAAAAATTAAATAAAATAAAGTTATTAAAATAAAAAATAAAAAAATATTATTAAAAATAAGAAAATAAAAGAGTAATTTTTAAAAAAAGAGAGCAACCAAACCAAAAAACAAATGATAACAAGTGCTAAAATCTATAGTAAAAAAAAAAAAAAAACGAAAAAGCAGACACACAGAAACCCAGGACAAATGGTAAAAGCAAAACTATGCAGACAAAATCACACAAAGAGGCATACGCATACCCACTCACAAAAAGAGAAAAAGGAAAAAACATATATGTATATATATATATATATATATATATATAAAAGGAGAGCAACGAAATCAATAAAGAAATCTACCATTGATAAAAAGCTCTAAATACTAAACTAAAATAAACATAAAACCACAAACAAAGTAGATGGAGAAAGCAAACCCCAAGTCTACACTTGCACCCAAAGTTCATGGCCTCAATTTTGGGGTGATTCATTGTCTATTCAGGTATTCCACAGGTGCAGGGTACATAAAGTTGATTGTGGAAATTTAATCCGCTGCTCCTGAGGCTGCTGGGAGAAATTTCCCTTTCCCTTCTTTGTTTGCACAGCTCCCGGGGTTCAGCTTTGGATTGGCCCCGCCTCGGTATGTAGTTCACCTGAGGGCGTCTGTCCCCTTCCCAGATGGGAGGGGGTTAAAGTAGCAGCTGATTAGGGGGCTGTTGCTCACTCAGGCTGGGGGCAGGGAGGGTACGGACTGCAGGGCGAGCCTGCGGTGGCAGAGTCCAGCGTGACATTGCCCCAGCCTGAGGTGCTCCGTGTGTTCTCCTGGGAGATGTTGTACCTGGATCATGGGACCCTGGCAGTGGTGGGCTGTACAAGCTCCAGGGAGGGGAGGTGTGGATAGTGACCTGTGCTTGCAGACAGGATTCTTGGTGGCTGCAGCAGCAGCCATAGCGTTTTATGCCCGTCTCTGGCGTCTGTGCTGATTGCAGTGGCTCACTCCTGTCTTTGGAGCTTGTTTAGGCGGTGCTCTGAATCCCCTCTCCTCGTGTCCCTCGGTACAATGGTCTCTTGCCTCTTAGTCAGTTCCAGATTTTTTCCCGGACTCCCTCCTGGCTAGCTGTGGCACACCAACCCCCTTCAGGCTGTGTTCACGCAGCCAGCCCCAGTCCTCTCCCTGGGATCTGACCTCGAAAGCCCGAGCCTCAGCCCCCTGTACCCCCACCTGCCCTGGTGGGTGAGCAGAGAAGCCTCTCAGGCTGCCCCTCCACCCCCCCACGTCTCCGCCAGTGAAGGGGCTTCCTAGTGTGTGGAACATTTTCCTCCTTCACAGCTCCCTCCCCGATGTGCAGGTCCCGTCCGTATTCTTTTGTCTCTGTTTTTTCTTTCTTCTTTTGCCCTACCGAGGTATGTGGGGAGTTTCTTGCCTTTTGGGAAGTCTGAGGTCTTCTGCCAGCGTTCAGGAGGTGTTCTGTAGGAGTTGTTCCACATGTAGTTGTATTTTTGATGTATTTGTGGGGAGGAAGGTGATCTCCACGTCTTACTCCTCTGCCATCTTGAAGGTTCCTCCGAGAATACAGTTTTAATGAAATATGGAAGAGTACAAAAAAAGAAGTGCTCCATTATCAGTTGTAAAAGAATATAAGCTGGCTAAGAAATAGGACAGAGTTTTCATGGATGTGAAAAAAGCCTATGTAGTTAGAAAATGAATAAGCTTACTTAATGTTTAGGTAGCAATTTTTATAGGAGGATAAGTTAAAAGATTGATATTGATTTGTTTCCCCAAGTCCAGGAGACATCTTGTGATTACAATATTGGTTTTTAGTATTTTGATATATTGAATTTTTTTAAGTAACTAAATACTGATACTTTGTTAAGTAACTAAATACCATTATTTGATGTTTTGAAAATTTTGAAATCTCAACTACTTATGTCTTAAGATATATCATAGATGATCATTTTCAAACCAACAAAATACATTCAAACTTTTCAGACCACATTCTTTCCTTGTTTAAACCCTTTCCAAGTTGTAGTCTTATTGTTGTTACTCCCATTTCCTAGGCTGTTAATGGGGCTGAGCATCTTTTGTCATGCCTACTAGTCATGAGTAGTTCACCAAAGTCACTTTGGGCTTCTATCTGCTGTGTTTGTGTGGCAGGCAGAATTCTAAGACAATCCCCAAGATTCCCACACCCTGGAGTTCATGCTTTATATAATCCCCTGTTTTTGAGTGTGGGTGGGAATTGTGAATAAGATGGGGCAGTTACTCTCTTGGTTAAGGTACATGATATTACAAAGGTGACGATCACTCTCATGATTACCTTATGTCACATATATTACCATCAAAGCAGACTGGAGAGAGATGCTCCTGTTGGCTTTGAAGAAGTGAGCTGCCATACTGTGACTTGGCCATATGATGTATTACCATATGGCCATGTGACATATTGCCACATAACTATAACCTGAGGGCAGCCTCTAGGATCTAAGAGTCAACAGCTAGCAAGAAAATGTGGACCTGTGTCCTACGACTATAAGGAACTGAATTCGGCCCACAGTGTGAATGAACTTGGATGAAAACTCCAAGATCAAGATGAGAACAAAGCCCTGGCCACCACCTTGATTTCAGCCTTTTGAGACCCTAAGCAAGGAGCCCAGGCCCAGCTATGCCATGCCTGGATTTCTGACCTAAAGCGCTATGAGGTAATAAATGGGTATTGTTTTAAATCACTAATTTTGTGGTAATTTTACAGGAATATAAATGAGTACAATTAATTGATATTCTCTTACAGTGAGGGGAGTGGTGTGGAACATTATGGGACATGGAGGATGGTGTGGTTATTAGCTTACATGGGTGCAGGAAGAAAAGAGGAAAGAGATTCTCAGGCCCAATTCCCAGCTGTTCCCTAGAGCTCAGCTACCTGCATTTGCTCATAGCTAGATTCCTTCCACTGTATTGCTCTGATTTTCCTTCAGGAAAAATTTGAGTCTGACCATTTCTTACTTTAAATAATTTAACCAGATCCTTCTATTCCAATTATTCTCCCTATGGTGCTGGACCCTAGTTCTCATTCTGAGAGCTTAGCTTTTAACTACAAAGTAACACTTTATGTGATTGATAATTACCTACTTGGTTGAATAATCTTGTCTGTTGAACATTTTATATGTATCTGTCTTTTTCCATATTACCACAAATATGATTTGGATATCACATTACAGGAAATAAATAAAAACCTAGTATTGTCTTTTTGGTTTCAATATCACAATCACTAGGGACATCTTCTGATACATCTCCTTACCATGAGGGAACAAAAGAGCTTGTTTTATTTCAGTTCATTTATTTAATAAAAAATTATTTATTACTTAGTACAGCATGTCAGACACAAATGGACATAAAAATGAATAAGAATTTGGTATCTGTCTAGGACAGTAACTAGTAAGAAGGTAACTTCATTGACCCTCCTCAGTTTCAATTTCACTGTATATCAGCTTGAACTCTGGCTTGTGTCTGACCACTTTGGGTATCAGTTTCTTGTATAAAGTGATGGGGATGGTAGATGATCAAAGTTTCTGTCTTAAGTGTGGTAGTGATGGGTCAAGTTGTCAGGGACATCAGCAGGAGACCTAGACTGGAATTAAGATGCAGCACTAATAGAGTTTCATGGGGGGGTAGAAACTATAATATTGAATTTCATTAATAGTTGATTAGTTATAAATTAAAATAAAATTTTTATGCCTATCAGATTGTCAAAAAAGAAAAAAGTTGATTATATTCAATGTTGAAGAATATTTTGGGAAATAAGTACTCTCAAATACAATGGGTAAGAGGGTGATTTGACAATGTCTATCAAAATTTTAACTGTGTATACCCTTTGACTCAACAATTCCACTTCTAGGAATCCATCCTATAAAAATACTCTAAGAAGTACTTACATACTTATTTACAAGGATATTTATTGCAGTGTTAGTTATAATAGCATCCAAACTGGAAACAACCTGAATGTCCATCAGTAGGAAATTGGTTAAATTTATACTCATATAGTAGAGTGTCATACTGTTATCAAAAAGAACTAGGTATATCTATATGTATCGACATGGAAAGGTATCTATGATATATTGTTTATTGAAAAAAGCAAATTGCAGAATCTATGATTCCATTTATCTAAAGAAATTATATAAGTATAAAATATATATAGTATGTATATGTTTGCTATATATACATATACAATGTACTATATATATTTATGTTATGCAATATACCATATACATATTTATATGCAATTGGGTAGATGTTTATATACAGAAGAGTCTAGAATGATACACACTAAATTATTAATAGTGTTCACCTTCAAGAAGTAGAATGGGATTAGGAGGGCTGACTTCCACTTTGGTATCTATACTGTTTGAAAAATTTCCAAGAAATATAAACGATTTTTACTACCAAAAAATCCTTTAGGCATTTTTTTAATATACACACAAATATATAAATATGAAACTATGAACTTGATTATAGGGGAGATCAGGCTAGAGTTTAGACCCTTGATACAAACATCAGTGAAAATATAGAGCCCAGAGTAAGGGTATAGGATGGCATCTGTACCAGCCATAAGTCCACTATGAAAAGAGCCACTTATACTTAAGAAGCATGAACTATGGAGGAATGTGACTGGAAAGGGGAAAAGATTCAACATGCAAAAGTTGGGAGTGGGAGAAATAAGTCCACAGTGGACTATTCCTAAGATTCAAATGCAGGCAGCTGAGTAGAGAGTCAAACAAACCCCTTGTGGGGTTTGATGCTTTACTGAACTCAGATCTAAGGATAGTTATTATCTCCCATTACAATAGGTGCCCTTGATCTCAACTTCTGCCCCAGGAAGCAAAGGTGACTGCAGAGACCAGTACATCTCAGCCTCTGAATCAGAAATTATCCCAAGTCAAACTTATTCATGAAATTTGTAAAGATGTGACCCTTTGGGGTATGTTTGTGGGAAAGCAAGTGGCAGTTTGTTTGGCTAGACTGAAGCATGAAGTGGAACCAGTTCATATCTAGTCCCAGTTGTTTATATTTATTGGAAAGAGTCCCGGACCCAAAGTCAGCAAATGTGGCTGGACTTCTATCCTTGTGCTGTTAATGACTAATTCTATGGCCTCAGGTAAATTATGTAATTTCTCTGATGCCAATATCCTCATTAGTAAAATAGGACTTTTAATAATACATATTTTATTAAATAAGCTACTAAATAGTAAAGTGTTTAGCATTGTGCCTGGAATGTCATAAGTCTCACAAAATGGTAACTAGTATTAACCTTTGAACACTCACCATGTAACAAGTACTGTGGAAACACTTATATTATTTTATTTAACCTCACAAAACCCTTAATATACTATATATTTGACACTTCACAGATGAGGAAACTGAGGCTAATTAAACTTAACTTGCCCCAAATTAGTAAGTGGCTGAGTTGAAAGTCAAGCACAGGCCTTTAGGTTATTAGAATGTACTGTTTGTTCCTTTTTTCTTTCATATTAGAAAGCAGTGTCCCAAATCATTTTAAATTACAGAGTGCTATCAGTGAGGGGTAAGAAACAGAAGAAGCAGTAAAGGTGAATTATTCATTCTTAAAATATGGTAATCTGGGTAAAGCTGTTTAATTAAAATATAATCTCTCTTCGAAGGTGGAAATAATGACACTGTCTTTCATCAGTACTTAACAATATCTTTTATAGACTTTGAGGAGACTGATTTCATTTAGTAACATTTATTTATACATCTCTAGAAATCTGTTTTACACATGTGTCCAGTTTCTTTCAACACAAGGGTATTGTAGAATCTGAAAAATTTTATACCCTTTGATTTTTCTTGAGAGTGAGAGGATTGAGGAAGCTGCTTCAAATATATTTCATCACTTTGGTGGAAGATGAGCTTTTGAATTGTGCCAAATACAATAGTTATGATCAAACTATGCTTGCATAGAGGGAATTTTTATTTCCCTTCAAAAAAAAGATCTTGAGAAAAGAAAAGGTTCCTATTTCACCCTAACTATAAATCTCTTCCCACAGAGATTTGTTCTCAATGTCCCCTTTTAGAAAATGACACCATATTTTATTGGTGGGAACAGTAGAAACCATCATTGCTTCCTTGAACATCTGTCATTCAGATCTACCCATTAGTGGGGGGAGAGGGGAAGAGAAAGGTGCTGAAGAGAATCAAGAGTTATGGGAGGGTAAAGAAATAAGTTTGTCCTTCTTGGGAAAACTATGGAGGAATCACAGTTAGTCTTGGAAACCATGGTACTGTTACCTTCTTTATGGTAGGAACATTGGAATCTCAGAAGAGACGCCATAGTCCTGCTAAGAACACTTTATTCCCAGATTGTGTTTTCCCTAGAATATAGGCAAAGACATTTGGAGAAATACTCAACTACAGCAGGACTTTTTGCTGGGGTTTTCCAACAAGCAGAATCACTGCAGTAGCCTCTTTGTGCCTCTCAGCTATAGATCATTCTTGTAGTATTGCCACCACCAGATGAAATTGTGGGTAATTGAGTGCTTGTTCTAACAGTTGTCATGATGGCTGAATCTATGATTGGACAAAAATATCTTACAACTTCATCTATAAGTAGGAACCAGATGGAGAGTTTACTATGCCAAGAAGACAACTAATATCTGAGGAACGCCAGTTGGCTGTTTCAAATAGCCTAACTTGATTCATTTATTAAGCATCTATTTTATACTAGTAGTTGAAGCTACAAAAATTACTAAGGCATGAACCTTTGTCTTAAGAGCAGAAAGCTTGGGAGGGAAAGACATTCATTTGAATATTGACTTTCAATAGTGTCATAATAGGATTTGTATAGACAACAGTGGTACATAGATGAGGGAAAAATAAAGTCTTCTTGGGATTAAGTTGAGACTAAGTGTTAGACAAAACTACAGAGAGCTGCTTGTCCAGACTGCGAAGGATCTGCAGTTTTACCCTACTGGCCACCTAATAAGTCAGCCTGCTATGTAGTTTCATGGATGCAAGCAGAAAACACAAGACTCCTGGATTACAGACAAAGAACTTTCTTACTCATGGCACTGCAAACAACATGAGGTTCATATTGGTATCGGTTTCTCTTTTCACCCAAGTCTCACAGGGGTGATGCAGAAGCCAAAGAAATGCAGTACATGCAATGGGTTTGTGTCACAGTTGAGGAACCCCAAGATTAGGAAGTCTAAATCCTTCACAACAGTCTGCAAATAGACCTACCCAACCTCTGTCCCAGGGGAGACATTATCTCTATTATACTGGACAGTAAACAAACCCGCCATCTCCTTCATAAAGAGAAACTATCTCTATCTTCCAAGGCTCTTTGCTATGTAGATACTATTTAAAAAATAGTCTGGAACAAAAGCTGCCTCTGCTGGCAAGATGTGCAGAATTGTGAGAGATCCATGGAGAATTGTCTCACAATAATATCCATCCCTTGTTTCTACCCCATCTTGCCCTCTGATGAATTTTCTAATGTGTACAGACACTTCGATCAATCTGAGAAGAGCTACTACTTCTTGTCTAATGCTTCCCCTGCCTCTTAAAGTAGATCCATAGCCTTAGAGAGGATATTGGGGAAAGAAAGAGCAAGCCTATGTACCTACCTGATAGGACACAGTGGAAGTGAATCACGGCCATGAAGACATTTGGAGGACCCCAGGGTGGAAGAAAAGACCATAGTGTGGTGTAGTTCCTGGCCCATTGCTCTGGATGCATATATGAAATATGGAGGGGGAGGTTCGATGGTTTATTTCACCTGAATTGTCCTCAGATTGCACATCTGCTGCACTTCCTTTTGTCCGGTGGAGTTTTTCAAATGATAAGTGGCGAGATGTCAAGCTTTCTGTCACTTATCAGCCAACACCATCCCTCCTTTCTCAGTGAGATGACAGGTCTGCTGCTGCTGCTGCTGCTGTTTCACTGATAGGTGTTTTGCCAGCCATGGGTAAAGTTGTATGACAGTGTAGTAAGCCCAAGCTAATCACTCCTTCCAATCCTGAATGCTAGCTGCCTAGCAGATGTCGTTCCTAAGCAGAAAGTGATGAGCTGTCTAGTAAAAATCACTGGGTTCTGAATTCTCTTTCATCTTAAAGAACTTAAAAAAAATCTCAGATATCCAAAATGGTTCTTCAGCTCTTTAATACTCACTTAGATATTTTTTTAAACACTGTCATTTACCAAAGGTTTTGTTTCCTTGCTCCAGCATGCCCTCTCTTATCCTTCCTTTTATTTTTCTCTTTGTATTTCCAATCCTGCAGATGTTCATGAGTTACCTTCACTGTCTTCACATTCCAAGTGGCAGACAGCTCACGATTCCCTTTGCAGGCATCACATATCTGTCTGCTTTGGTACATGGTGGCAGACATTTGAAATATGGTGAATAAAAAAACCTATAGAAATCAAATGGTTCTTGTGAAACAAAACGACAATAAAAACAATTCCCCAATCTTTCAAATGTCATGCAGCTCAGTTGTAGTTTTCAGCTTAGCGTTCACAGCCAGCTCTGCCTTGATTGCAATTCCTCTTGGCTCTGGCCAGATAACACCTTCTATTTGGAGGCTACTTAATTATAATAACATTACCTGACACTATCCCCAGTAAAATACAAAAACGGGATGAAAAGATTAGCAGGACACAAGCCGTAGAGAAATAAATGGCTCTCTGTCCGTGGTAGGTGGGTCACAGACTGTACTTTTTTGGCCTCATATCAAGATTCACAACTTTTATGAACTCATATATACATCATTACTAATTAACTACTCTCACATTAAAAGAAAAAGAACTTTTAACACTACCCAATATTAAAGCCAAACGTACCACAACGAAGAGTAGCCCCTGCTCGCCGCAACTATAGAGAAAAGCTCCCGCGCAGCAACGAAGACCAAACGCAGCCAAAAATAAATTTAAAAAAAAAAGCCAATCGTGTTTAGAGTGATGAGAAGGTGGTGTATCATAGCTGTTCCCTTTCATAATGGCTGCATGCACGGGCAGGAAGTCAGGTATGTTGTGGTTTGAATTCTAATTCTTCTGTTCAATGGCTTAATGCGAACTTGTGCCAGTTGTCTAACCATATATAATGAAAACATCTTATATGTTTTCCATATCTAATGTGGAAATAAAGATAGCTATGTCGTTGTATAGTTGTGAGCACCAAGTGAAATAAATCATGTGAAGTATTAGAGAAGAGATGGCTAGGTGACGACCAAATTTCATCCTCCCTCATTTCCTATCTTCCCTTGTGATTAGGCCTAGCCCTATTACTAAATTCTTTCCAATGGAATGTAAACAGAGGTAATATGTGCCACTTCTGGCATTAAGGCATTGTGCCTGTTGTCTCCATGTTCTCGTTCTTCTTTCTTCCTGGTGGAACCAGGACATAGTGGCACCTTTGTGTTTTGTCCACGCAGATGGCAAGATCCTAGATTCTAGATGCTGTTAGGATGGCAGATATATCTTTTTAGCCCTGGGTCCCTTATTGGTTCTTGGAGCAGAGACCAGGTACCCATCCTGGAGATCTTGTTTGAGCTATTGCATTTTTGAATATCCTTGATAGAACACGATAGCCGTTACCCTAACTAGGTATCTAGTCTGAGATCCAGCTAGTTATAGCTGTTCAAAAACCATAGGTATTGTATCAATTCCCTTATCAGACTGTTATTTCTTTAAGGGAAGTGTTCATGTTTTAATGTTCTTTGCATCCTCTGCAGTGTTTAGCACAGGGCCTTGTGCATAGCAAATTTGTTACAATTCTTTATTGAATAAATGCAGCTCCTGAGATTGAATTATAGTTCATAATATTCAGAGTTTAAAATCCTAGTTGTCATGAATTCTTTTATTTTTCCCTTAATATCTGACCTTTGTGGTTTCCCTGCTTCAAATGCAGGCTATTTGGAGGCTGGAATTAATAATTTTTTATGTTTCAGTTTTGGTAAACACAAAGTTGTGCTTGGCAGCAGGATGTGCCATGGTCTGATGTGATAAATTCTTCTTTAAAATTCAATAAACCTTTAAGGAAACTAGGAATTCTTTCCTCTAGATGAACTGCTTATATTATGGGTAACAGTGACTATGGTTTGCTGGAGAAATTAAGCAGGTAGTAAAAATGCTCAGGAAAGTTGCCATAAATTTAAAAGTAATCCCTCATAATTTAGAGTTCATCATCCTTGAGCATTATTTTATGAGATAGGTTTAGGTCATTATTAAGAAGGTGCTTTTTCTTGCATTAGAAACTAGATAAAAAGGGATGGTGGTTTATGACTGCTATATAGTTGATGAGATATTAAAACTTCACACTGCAGCAGGAACTCAAGAGGAAATATCTGAGAGAAACATGTCCTTTCTAGGTGTTCCCATAGTGTGGATTCTGGTCTGGGTCATAAATTGGTGTGAAACCATTACCATTTTTTTTTTTTTTATAATCACTTGATGTGCCTGTGTGTGCTTAAGATATAATTAACATGGATGATCTTGGAGAAATGGTAGTTAATTGATTTTTAAACTTCAAATCACATAGGCCATGGATAACCCAATAGTGGGGAACTAGTTGGTTTCTGATTTCCGAAGGCAGATGTCATCCTCCAGGCTGTTTGTCTTAGGAAAGTTTAAGGAGCCATTTGAGTTTCAGTTCCAACATTGGCACTTTCTAATATGTGTCCTTGGTAAAGTTACTTAGGCTTTTCCTTAGCTTCCCAAAATCTTAAAATAGAGATAATAATAGGAATTACCTCACAGCATTATTGTGAACACTAAATGAGATGATGTATGTAAACCTTATAACAGTGCCTGGAACTTAGAAATTACTCAAAAGGGTTAACACTTTTTATTTATTCAGAGCAGTGGTTCAGACCAGCATCAACATCACCTAGGAACGTGTTAGAAATGCAAATTCTTGTGACTCAATATACACCTAGTAAATCAGAAATTCTGAGGGTAAAGCCCAGGAATATGTGTTTTAACAAGCCCTCCAAGTAATTCTGATGCACGCTAAAGTTTAAGAACCACTTCCTTATGCAGATGGTTTAACATTCCTGGTTTTCCATTTTCCAATCTGTAACATGTTTCTGTGATCAACACATGATGCTCAGAAACTGTTCCACTTGTTTTGAAAAGAACATCCTAATTTTCCACTATGGAAATCACCTCTTCCCTATTCTCAGTCCATGTGGCTAAGTGAGGCTGATCTTTTCCCCAGCTTTAGGCTGGGATCATGTTCTAGCATTAAGCTAGAATCAGTGTATCCTATCCTCCAGGTCACCATGATTCCTTCAGGTACGGATATGTGATTTGATTCAGGTCAATCAAAGCCATGTCTAGGAGTCTGACTGGAGTTGTTGGAAAGATAGAAGCTCTCTACCATTGGAGTTGCTAAGAGGAGGATGTAAACCTGGAGTTAATACAAAAGCATAAGCTCTCACAGAATAGGGCCAAAACAGAGAACTTTAGAGCCGAAAGATAAACAGAAAGTAATTCTTGATGACATGGATCAAATCTTTAGAGCCAGCCATGCCTGAGGGTTTTCCCCTGGACTTTTCAGACACACAAAAATTAGACCTCTTCCCACCTGTTACCACTTCTTGAACATGTTTTCTTCTTAAAAAGAATCAGTTATATATGCTTTAAAATTAGTTTGATTAATAAAATATTTCATAAGCTTTTTGTAAGGAGTAAACTAAATCAATGTATATAAAACTATTGTGTAAGTCTGGGTCATCTGAGAAGCAGACACTAAAATGGGATTAGATATGCAATAGATTTATTAGAGGAATGACTGTTAGAGAAAGTGGGTAAGGAGTGAAGGAAGGGTAGTTGGAAGAGCCATCAGAATGTAGCACATATATGACTCTTGTGAAGGAAGGAGGCATGGGTGGAAGAGTCTTAGATTGCAGCATAGTTCTAAGAAAGTCCTTGAGCCAAAGTCTCCCACCAGAGGAGTTCCTCATCTTCCAGAAATGGACCCACCTCAATATCCAACCATAATCAGTTGGTTAGAAGCAGCTCATGGGAAACATGACCTCCAGAGAAGGCAGTGATAGATTTCACAGTGTAGCAGCTGAGGCCTAGATCAATCATTCTCCTCGCAGAGATCTGAGAGACGTTTTCATGACCATGACAAATGCCTTGGGTAGTGTCTAGAACTAGTAGGGCTTCAATAAAAGCTTATGACTCCTCTGCCTAACCTATTCTTCTGAAGGAAAAACAAACATCCTCAAAGCCCTTGCATACCCCTTCTATTCTTTGTTCTAAGTATGAGTACATCCTGGGTCTCTTTCAGCAGTCACATGTTCTAAATGTTGCAGACTGATAACTAATAAAACAAAACAAACTCTACTGGCCCAGCAGGGAGCAAGCTATTCAGCTAATCATTTATTGCAAAATGCCACTCAGATGATGCCTTTAAAGCATAACTGCCAGGCATATCGATTTTGTCAATATTACACTTGGATTAAAATCAGCATAGGTTAGCGGAGAGCATAGGGCACTCCATCTCTCTCTTATTCTAATAGAGTGTAATTTATAAGCACCCTAACCCCAGTTTAACTTCCTATGACTCTGGAGTTAATAGTTGTGCATCAAGTTGAATGACTTTTAGTGCTGGAAAATACAGTTACAAATTCTTGGAAATCCACATGCAGCAAGATTCATCCAGGCCATTTTCTATGATTCATGCTCTCCTTTGTTTGAAGAGTGGAGGATTGGTAGCAGCCAGGTGAATCGTAAATATCTGAATTTTTAAAAATTACTTCATTAAATTTCTGAGGTTACATAAAGTACTAAATGTATAAGTGTATTAATACCTAGGGCAGGGCTTCCTCCAGTGACCCATCCCCCAGTGGTGAGAACCTTTCCATAGCACATCTTCAGTTTTCAATTCTCTGAGCCTTGGTTTTGAAACCCCTCTTTAAAAATTCTTTACAGTTGTAACAGGTTGGAAGTGAGGCAATACAATTACCTTTTCTTGGCTTTCTTTACAATCTTCTTACTCATTTTTTAGAGTTTCTAAAAGGCTCATTATTCAGTTTCACCTTGTCATTACTCAGTTGCTCCAATCATGTTATAAATGACCCAACTCTGGCTGTGGCGAATGCTAAAAGCCCCTGCACAGTGAATTGGGATAAACTAGAATTTAGGCTAAAATGAGAAGGGCAACATCTGCATACAGCCCTAAAGGAGAGGGGCTTGGGCATCCTAGACCAGGACACTGGTTAGTGTTGGAAATTGTATTCCAAAGGACAGGGACTACAGCAGGATTCAAACATTAGACAGTACTTGGCTGAGAGGGCCATAGAAACAAGCCAAATCTGAACCCATCAGGTTCTGGCAAGCCAAGAAGCAGCACTAAGGCCATGGGTCCTGGAGCAAGATGGAATAGGGTTTCAGAGCCAAGAGTTCACAGCAGAATGGAGATAGGGTTTAGAGAGGCAGCAGGTGAGGTACAAGCAAGCAGGATCTAGGGGGATTGCCATGATTAACTTAGGGTATTTTTAGCTTGTCATTATTCATTGATAAGTATATGGCACCTGAGTATTTGGGTTGCCTTAAAGGGCCAGAGCCAGTTAGGTGTACGACAGAGGTGCTGCCCCATATTAAGTTAAACCTTTAAGTCCAAATGGCGTGGGGACAAATTCAAGTTCCATATCAACTTGTTAATTCCATGAGTTTGAGGGAAGTGAAGCAAGATGCAGTTTTAAAGTTCCAGGGCAGATAATGCTTTTGGTTTTATTTGAAAATTTTGTTGTCTAGCAAGGAGGATCATGCAAAAGTTATTAGAGAGATTTCCAGAAGCAAAACCTACTTTGAAGCCGTCAGAGAGTGCTTACTTTTGACTTTTCCTAGGTAGTATAGTGGAGTGGTTAAGAGCATGAATTCTGGAGCCTCACTTTGAATATCAGTCTTGCTAATTTAATTACTAGCTATGCATGACTTTGAGAAAGTTTTCTAACCTCTTTGTGCCCCTACATCTGAAGACTGAGAGTAATAGCAATACCTATGCCTTAGGGATGTTGTGAGGTTTAAATGAATGAATACATGTAAAGTTCTTCGATCAGAACATAGCACATAGTAAGTGCTCCTTAGTATTAGCTATTACTATTATTCACCTATAGACACTTGGACATTTTGAGTAGAACATTCAAGGGTTTTCAGACATTTTTAAAACAGTGAATTCTTTCTTCAAATTAAAAAGTTTATGGGAAACTCAACACATGGTAGATAAACATATTTCTCCAGTTAGTGCAGGAGATGGAGAGCTCAGAACCCTACCCACTCAGTTCTCCATGTGATTTCATGGAATTCAAGGGCCATGAAGAGCACAGTTTGAAAACTGCTGAGCTAGAATTGTTCAGACTGTACTTTCTAGGGAGGAAGGTGCTATTATCCATTTGTCTGGGCTCACTTTGATTCCAGGAATGGAACCTACAATGCCTGCGAGAGTCTTGATGGACATTTGGGGGTATATCTAGGAGAGAATGAGACTCATTTGACACATGGCTGTGTCCACATTCATGCTGTAGTTGTGTGGCACAAATAACCACACACTGCATAGAATTGTTCCAAAACACAATGAGAAGGAGTTTTGCCAAAAGTTGGTATAGGAAAGAATAACCTAGATTTCCAGGTGAATAGATGCACACACACACACACACACACACACACACACACACACACACACACACACACACACACACACAAGCTCATTGGTAAGACTGGCATATAGACAGCCTGTCCAGGCTTAGAATAGGGTTTGGAGTGTCTTTGTGAGATACTTCCCCAATTCATTAATCAACAAATGTTTACTGAGAGCCTAGTATGTGCCAGTTACTATGCTGGATACAGGTCTTGTAGGAGTGAACCTAACAGATGAAAATCCCTGACCCCACAGAGCTCACCTTCTGGTATTATTGCAGTACGTCTGTGTCTTTTCAACCCCTAGGGTTGAGCAATTCTAGACTCAGAGAAGTTTCCCCCAGATGTGGTTTAGACATTCGTAAACTAAATAGAATCACAGACAAGTGAGTTGGAATGGATCTTCAGAATATTTTATCAAGATCCTTTATTTACAAATGGAGACATAAAGGCCAAGAGAATTTACATGCTGTGCATGCTCTGCCTGAAGTTTACACTGAGTCAGTGTAGACCAAAGTCCAGATCGCTGTTCAGCATTTAGGCCATAGCACAATCATCACCCTTTATCCAGCCTCATCCCTGTCTCCCCGAACACGTCTGCCAGCCCATCCTTATTTCCTTTTCTCATGGGTGGGTCTCAGGGGCAGGTTCAAAATTCCAGAGACACTTCTACTTGATGACAGGATGTGGAATGCTTAGAGTAGTCACAACTTGGGTACTACCCAGTATTTCATTCTCCCACAGGCTGCTTTTCAGTCTCTCAGACTTTTACATTGGCACTTATCTCATGGCCATTCGTTCATGGCCTTAATGCCAGGCTTCTGTTACAGTCTTCTTCAGCCCTGCTTCAATTCCATTTCAGCCTATCTCTGGAATGTCCAGTACCTGGCATGTATTTCTTATAGCCCATCTGCTATATTTTGGCTGATACATTTACTTATTAACTCACTTCTTCCATGAACACATACATATCTATGCCTACTCCCTAAATACAGTTCATATTTTACAAAATCTGTGCTTTGCCAGTAAAATATCGAGGTGTCAATATTGGATTTATGCATTTATTCATAAACTATTAATAAAAACCAGGCACTTTATTAGGCACAGAGAATGCAAAGATGGAAAGGATTATTCTTTGCTCCCAAAGAATTCAGTCTGATAAGGAGAGACAAATATATACATATTTACAATCTGATGTAATAAATGCTAAAGGAGCTAAGGAGAAACTATCGGTACAAGTAGGGAAATCTTCATGGAAAAGGAGTCACTGACTGTGAGGCTTGGAGACTTAAGTGGGATCGTCTAGGCAGAGGGGGCAGGAGCAGGGAGGCATTGCACTTAGAGAGAATAGCATGTGCATTCACATATGTGTGCAAAATGTCATGGCATACTTGGGAAGCTGTGAATTGTTTGGAGTTTTTTAATACAGGAACCTTGAGTTCTGAGGTAGTTAGAGTTAAGACTGTAGATAGGACCTAATGGAGTTCACCAAAGATTTGAACTTAATTCCAGACAACAGGGAAGCTCAGAAGAAATTCAAGCCAGTGAATGATATGTTTAGATCTAGAAGTAGTGGAGAAAAATGACAGGTGTTCAGGTGTGGAGCAGTAAGGGGCTTGGAGATCTGTTGGGAAGCTGTTGGATTGGAGTGAAGGGTCTGTGTTAGACACAACAGAATAGAGGTTGCTAACTAACCACCATGAGCCACATAGAATCCAAAGTTGTGATTCATGTTGCTTGTACAATGGAAACTCATACTTGAAAAAAATTCAAATTAGTTGCCATATGATCTGATTTCACATAAAAATCTGGATTTCCATATTTTTTTGAAAAATTTAGAAGGTATGCTAACAGTTGGCTAGAGTTAGTAACAGTTGTTCCCTATAAATGAGGCCTGCTTTCCTAGTCACCATGGTCTCCAGTTATCCCTCTTATATCTGTAATATTGGAACACAGTGTCATTAGCCACATACCATTGGACATTTATGTCACCTGAGGACATCTCTGCAAATGGAGCCTCTCCTGAAGCTACAGCCAGGTGCTGTTCTCACTGGAATTCATGTTCTAGTAGATAGGGCATGGGTCTCCCTGTTGAAAACTGTAGCATTTCCCTGGGATCTCCTGATTTCATAGGCATCTTTGAATTCAGTTTTCTTAACTGTGGCTTGATTCTAGTGCTAGAGTGGTTTGGTGTTGAATGTAAGGGACCTTCCTTAAAAATAAATTATTGGGGTTTCCCATTGTGTAGCAAATTAAGTAATAGAAGCGTGCTTGCAATAGACCAGTCACAGATCTAGATGCCGTGAAGGATACCAAAGATATTAGACTGATTACTAGCCCTCTCAGAAATTAACAATCGAATTAGAAGCCATTTCCAATCTACTAGCTGAAGCTATCTCTTGTTCCTTAGTCCTACCACTCTGGATACGTACTTAATAGATGCTTTCTAACCAGTAGAGTACCATTTAGTGCACTGAAACAGCTTCCTTCTCAATGGCACCCCAAGGCCTGAAAAAATTTCTGCAGCTTTCAAGGGAATGGAATCTATAAGCAGAGAGCATCATCTAACTGGATCAGTGCAATCTGTTCACACCTGGTCGCTGACTGGTCGCTGCAGGGTACCAGGACATTTGTTGTAAATGGGGGAATTCCTTTGAGCCCCTGGGAAGTTTGAGCAGCAAGCAGTCAGTATGTCCCTGTGAACAAGATCAGAATTGCTAAATATAAAAAAAATGTGTTATTTATTCTCCTTCTAAATTATGGCTTTAGAAGATAATACAACAGTTATTAGTGCCTTGTTTTTCTTAATGTTCTGCAAATTTATACATCTTCTGAGACTACAGATACTCTCACTAGCAATAAGGATAAATTATGGCAATAAACATAATATACGGTGACCTAATAGGAAAAATGATAATCCCTTTAAATGTCACATGGTAGCATTTAATTTACATTTAAAAGGCAGTTAGTATGAGTAATTATAAGTTAATTAAATATTGATTGTTCTAAGAGCTCTGTTGTGATTTAGTATCTATGCAGTGTAGAGTAAATCTGGCTGATTTGAAATAAACTTAAAATGACATTGGTAACTACTGTGTAATTACATTTTATGATTATTAAATGTGACTTAACAAGCTAAATATTTATGACGAACAAGTCAAATATTATGGTAAAACATCAACATTGGTTTCTCAGTACCTACTCCTATGATATACCTTACTAAATGCTTATACTTTCCTAAGTTTTTTTTTTTTTAACTATCATTTATACTCAGTTTTCTTTGTGGAAAATTGTACTATTTATAAGAGAAACTCCGTGTATCCTGTGTACCTGTTGCTTTGTGCCTGTCGATATTCTCAAATGCAATCAATAGTAAATTATTATGTAGTAAGGATTCTCCATTTACTTTGCTTAAAAGTGTTCCCTTTGAAACACTTATGTCTTATTTCAAATTTTATGTTTATGAATTATGCAGTCAACTGATTTATCACCCCTCTCTTGCCTCTTACTAGAAGAGTGCCGTCAAACAGACACCAACTAAATCCAAATAAAACTCATTCTTCCTCTTCCTTTGGGTATCCATTGGAAGAGTAAATATATTTTTGAAAAGGTTTCTATCTTTTGAGGGAAAACATAAAATTTGCTACTTAGAGCAAGGTAATGTTTCAGAAATTTCTTTAATAATCTTCCAGACTTTGCCATGATAACTTTTCATTCATATTCACTCTTCTGTCCATCTATCTACCCCTCCATCCACTCACCTATTCACTCAAATGGCTATTTATTCAATAAGACATCGTGAGCAATTCTGCATAAGAATGTTAGTAAATTTGGTCTTCTGTCTCCTTGCCTGGAAACCCAACTTTGTTGTTGCTGGAGGCTAGGGAGGTATGTTGCTGGAATTCAGAATACAGTGTGCCTACCAGATTCTTCTTTTATGTAATGGTGCTACATTTTGTTGTGGTTGGATTTCTGAAAGAGAAGGTTTTTAACATTAAAATGTTAGACTGCAATGAAACATTAAATGATAAGTAAATATTGTCAGATCTTTTGAATGTTGCCAACTGTTGATGTTATAATAATATATTGGAAAAAAGCTGGATATTTGTTTGCTGATTCATTGCTATAATCTCGAATTCAGTTTGTCTATAATTAATCTTCTGCTTTTCATCTTTCCAAAGCAGCTTCCCAAGTTGGTAGGACCACTGTGCACTCAGAATTTTCCAATTACATCTCCCTTCCTGCAACCTCAAGTCTTGTCTACTCTTC
This sequence comes from Lipotes vexillifer, assembly GCF_000442215.2. Lineage (NCBI taxonomy): Eukaryota > Metazoa > Chordata > Mammalia > Artiodactyla > Lipotidae > Lipotes > Lipotes vexillifer. Next base: position 585,882 of record NW_006796259.1, read on the forward strand.
CTGCTTTCTAAAACCTCCATGGTCACCTCCCCCACCTACCCATTTAAATTTCCCACTACTCCCCAACACAGTCTCAACAACTCTCCCTTTTCTGTCTTCCTATCAAAATCTTTTAAGATTGTAAGTTTCATCTTGGCTCTGTAACTTGCTAGCTGTCCACATTTCTACTTAATCTAAATCACTTAATCTTTCTGAATCTCAGATTCTTAATCTGTAAAATTAGGAGAGAGGATGCAGGGCAAGGGCAAGGAGGTGCATGAAATATCTCTAAGCTCTCTTTCCAGTTCTGAGCTTTTTTTTCCCTTTCAGTTCTATGTTGAATCCCATTTCCTTCATGATTCCTTCCCCAATCGTGCTATCATATGCTAACTTGACTTCTCTGAACTCTTACAGCGCTTGCAGCACTTACTACACAAGTTACTTAGATACACATTCTCTCATATCATTCCCTTTTACTTTATGAAGTTTCATATTCGCTCTCATGTGGACCATAAACTTCTATAGGGCAGGAACCATGATTTAGGCTTCTTTGATGTGTCTTTCACCTGTGTCAAAGGATCTAACATAATAATTTGCTCAGAGGAGAAGCTAACTGCCTATTTCTGATAAATTATTGATTGAGAAAAAGATAGAATTAATGGTTCCACTGTACCAAGCTATTGCTACTTGGGCTGAAACGATCTGCTCATTTATCTAAATGCAGATCAGATATTACCTCCTCTGTAGGACTGTATTTGTTCGTCTTTTCATTCCCAGCACCTAGCACGTATCCAGTGTTCAATAAATGTTGGTTCCAAGAATGAAAGAATGAATGAATGAATATCCTATTCTTTGAGAGCTTTTATTAGCCACTAGGTTTTTTGAAAATAGTTTCATCTCTTATTCTGTGTACCAACAGAACACCTTTCAAATCTGAGCTTTTTATCTGGGCATGTAAATACTCCCTTTCAAAGTACACTAATCTCTATAAGCTTTTATTATTATTATTATTATTATGCTGTGAACTCCAATTCTTTGTTTTCCCTTAACAGAGTCTTTGCACCAGGAAAGCACTTGCTCTTGTCTAATCACATCTGCAAGTAAGCAAATATTGGCAAAAACTCATAAAATCTTATTATTCCCTTTGGGAAAATAATGTCAAACTCAGTGGCCACTATTGCCATTTATAAATATGAATCACAAATTTACATTGCCTCTGGACACCATAAATGGCCTGTCTTATGAGAGTAAAAACCCTGCTTCCACTCTGTTAAGAAGGGTCAACATGAATAATCAACTCAAAACAAACCTTTAAAAGCCTTTTGATGTTAGAGGTTGCTTATCACAGCTCACGTCCTAAGACTAGCATGCAGTTTTTACTTATCTAGTTCTATTCCATAGGTTTTGCTTGCTTGTAAGAATCTTACTGTGCAGCAAGGAAAGCTAAAATGGCTTCTCTGAAGAATAGGCGTATCAGTTATGATTTTTGACTGAGAGCAGCAGAATCTGTCTGTGTCTTATAAAAGGGAATTTATTGCCTGGGCATGGAGGATTCACGAGGTCTCTGGGATGCTGGGGGATGGGGCGTGAGGATAGATGGGAAACATAGAAGCTCCAGAAAGTAGGAGGCAGGAGCCCTGAAGCTATCTCAATAATCTGAACTGTTGCCGTTGCTAAAATAAAGGAACTTAACAAAATTTCCCCAATCCTTGAGTCACCACTCAAGAGTTCTCCTTTTTCAGTTTCTTTTGTGTAAGAGAGTTGCCTAGAATTATACTGCCTACAAAATTACATACAATGTGGAAAAGATAATATCCCAGTAGTAAATCAGGAAGCTATTTTAAAGGGGAAATGCATATTGAGTGGCTTTAAAGTGACAACATCCACCACAGTAAGTGCTCAATAATATAGGCTTACATTTACTCAGTGTATCATTCATTCATTCAGTCAACTAGCATAATGCATGTCTACTATGTCTAGCTACTGAGCAGAGAGCTTGGCCTCTGATCTTGAAGAGAATACCATATAGCACATAAAGGAGGCCTGTAAAGAAATAAGTACAGTGGAGTCTGATTAGGGTCACAGTGAGTCACAGATAAAGTGATAAGTAAATTCAGTGAACAGGAGCTGTGAAAGGCAGTGAAGGGGAGGGAAGAGTATTGACTGTGGAATCATTGGAGGTGGGTTTGATCATCCATCCTGATAACTAACTTTAACTTTAGGAAAAGTCACTTATCATCTCCACCACTCAGTGACCTCATCTGTAAAATGAGAAGGATAAATGGTCCTTGTAAGATTGGAGAAGTAAATGAGATTGCAAATATTTAAGCATTTAGCACTTAGCAGGTATTTGATAAGTGGTTGTTGATTCATTTATTCATTCATAACAAAGAAAGTTGCTGGCTTCTGGCTGCACCAAGAAGGGGATATTGCAAATAGATCTTGAAGAAATGAGTAGGGATCCCTCTGGGCAGAGGGAAAGGACATTCTGAGCACATGCAAAGATGAAGAAGTGATATGGGCATGGGGACCTCCGGAGAGGTGGTGAGAAGATCATAAAAGCTGGACTGTGAACATTTAGGACAGTGTCAGGTAAAGAGAAGAGAGTGTTAGGGGATAGTTGATAGAAGGTGTAGTGCAATGTTAAAAGGTTGGATTTCATCCAGTCATCAGTGCTTTTCAAAATGTGATCCCTGTGCTTCCTGCATCAAACCCAGTAGGATTACTTCTTAGAAATGCAGCTTCCAAGGTCTCAACGCAGACTTTCTGAATCAGAATCTCTGAGAGTAGGTTGTGGGGAAACTACAGTTTTTACAATCTATCTGGGAGATTTTAAGATACCTTACAGTGTGAGAATCCCTGGCTTTCTATTAACCCCTGTTAATAGAAAGCCAAGGGAAATGTTTAAGTGGGGGCAATCATGAGAAAAGGAGAGAATAGGACTCCATACACTGTGTTTCCTTTACTTCAGGAACTTAGAGTATATTATATCCATCTATAGAGGATTTTGATATTGTTGAGTTAAAACTTAACACACATGAGATGGATATGGTATCCCGGATTCATGACTGGGATGTACCAAATAATGGTATTCTCTTTTTATAGCCAAGAAACAGACTAGACTATGGAATAATTCTGTAGCAAATAAAATAGAGCAAGATGCCTGATAATAAAAATGAACGCTTTCTAAAAGCATTTAACACTCAAGGAGATGGAGCCAGGAGAAGACGAACACTTTTGAAAAGGGGATAGGGGTGGGAGAAGAGAAAAAAAACAGCATAAACTTTCAGAGTTATGGTAAATGTCACAGAGAATTCACCAATTTTCTTTGCAGAATTTAGAAAATGAGTGTGCATAATTCCAACTGGGTGATACCACAGGGAATTTGAAAAGTACCCCGAGGCGATTCAGGGAGCTGCTTTTACATTCAAGGTGAATGAAAGAAAACATCCATATTTCAACTAAGCACGCACACACGCATACACACCCCCCCCCCAATGGCTGCATGCAAACATGCACCACAAAAGCACTTAGTCACAAAAATATATTGTTAGGCTGAAAGTACAGCAGGTAGGATTGCTTTTTGGATGCCCTCTATCTATCTACCCAGGCCCCAAAGTCAGGACTCAGATGTTGAGCCAAAATGATCAACCAGTTGCAATTCAACCTCAGACATTTTGGGGGGAGTTGAATAGATAAAAAAACAGTGACAGTTCCTTGTTGTTCTGACTTAAAGCCTTAAAATTACAGAAGCATGGACTTATGTAGTGTTTAGATGTCTCTTTGCAGAGGACTGCATTGAGGCACCACCTGTAATTTCTGGCAGCCCTGTGAGCAGCGCATTAGAAGTTGAACTCCTTTGAAGCAGTTCCTTGCTTTCATTCACTTGCTAAATGCAAATCAGTAAGGAAAGGAAAGGAGACTGGTAACATGTCTCAGAAACCACAGAGGGTCATGTTAGGTAAGCCAGTGGGAAAAAAAGCAAACTGTCCATCATCTGGGAAGCAATTTCAACATAATAACATGAAGAAAAGGGGTAATATTTCTGAAGCAGAAAGACAAACATGTATTTTCATGCCCAGAGAGATCTGCGCAGCAGAAGTAAAGAATGTCAGTGAAGAACCCAAAATGGAGCTCTAAAGTGTCACTCTTAGTTGAGTTCATTCATCCATCCATCCATTCAACTAACATTCATTTAGCTATGCATATTGTCATGTTCTATGCAAGGTGGTAGGGATACAAACATAAACATAAAATAGTGCCTTCCATCAAGGTGCACACATTTCTATGGGAAAGGCAGATGCAGAAAAAAAGATTTATAAAATAGTGTGTGTAAATTTTAACTGTAAGCACACAGATAGTCATAAAAGCATAAGGGGAAAAAACCTTAGAGAAGCAAAGTACTTGAAACTGTGTGTATGTAATAGAAAAGAGAAAGCAGGGAAAGTCTATAAGAATGCTTGAGGGGAAATTATTATGACGTTCTGGCCAACTTTAATGGAATATCAGGAACTTGCTTGATATATTAGCATTTAAATATCATTCACTTGATCATGCTGCGTTCAGATGGAACATGAGTTCTGAAGCTAAAACAGTCTTACAGTAATGTAGCTAGAATGACACATGTCCTGTCTGCTGTTCTCAGGATGAAGCAGGGAAAGGTGGAAGGAGAGTGTGTGGTCAGGATCTCCATCTCTCTGAGTCAGAAATTTTTAGAAACTGAGATCGTTGCTTAATTGGAATAAGTTCATGATTGTGTCTTCTCTTCTCACAGGCCAAGAGGTGAAAACTGTTAGAGTACAATCAGTTCAAATTAAGCCTTAAACTTTGGGATATATGACATTTTTGTTTGTTTTGTTTTGTTTTGGTGGTTCAGAGGACAGTAGATGAGCAGAAGGAACTGGCATTTATTGAACACCTACTTTGCATGTGGTTCTATGCCCAGGGCTTAATATAATTTACCTCATATATTAGTACTATGTAGGAGGGTTATGGAAATGACAATATTGCATAGAGATTTTAAACATAGAGATTCCTGGATTCAAATCTCAGCTCCTCAACTTACACGTTGTGTGATCCTGGGCAAGGTATTTAACCTCTCTGGGCCTCAGGCTTTTCATCTGAAAGATGTTTATATTGATAGAATATTCCTCAGTGGTTGTTATGACCATTAAATTATTTAATACAAGTAAAATACTTGGAGTAATACCTGACTCAAAATAAGCACCAATAAGTGTTAGCTACTCTTCCAGGTTTTAGTACTACATAATATTTTGTTTAGTTGATCCTCTGGGTAAAACACTCATTCCTGTATTTTAAAAATTAGCATACTAGAAATATCAGTAGAAAGAATAGAATTTGATAAAGTGTAGTGACAGTGAGTTTACAGTAAACATCTTAACTAATGGTGAAATGTGAGAAGCTTTCTCTGTGAGAAAAGGAAACAGACAAGGAAGCCTTTTACAACCACCAATATCCAAAAATGTACTTGACATACTAGGCTGGACATTAAGGCAAGAAGAAGAAAAGAAAGGTATCAGGAGAGAAAGGAAGAAGCAAGCTGTCACTATTCATAAATAATATGATGGTATATATAAAAAATCCAGAAGAATTATTGAAATCAGACTGGGTTTATCAAGATTGCCAGATACAAGGTCAATATACAAAAGTCAACTGAATTTCCGTATTCTAGAAACAAGCAGAGAGTAAAATTTTATTTATTTATTTTTAATATCTTTATTGGAGTATAATTGCTTTACAGTTTTGTGTTAGTTTCTGTTGTACAACAAAGTGAATCAGCTGTAAGTATACATATATCCCCATATCCCCTCCCTCTTGAGCCTCCCTCCCACCCTCCCTGTCCTACCCCTCTAGGTCATCACAAAGCATCGAGCTGATCTCCTTGTGCTATGCAGCAGCCTCCCGCTAGCCATCCATTTTACATTTGGTAGCATATATATGTCCATGCTACTCTCTCACTTCGTCCCAGCTTTCCCTTCCCCACTGTATCCTCAAGTCCGTTCTCTACATCTGCATCTTTATTCCTGCCCTGCCAGTAGGTTCATCTGTGCCATTCTTTTTAGATTCCATATATGTGCGTTAGCATACAGTATTTGTTTTTCTCTTTCTGACTTACTTCACTCTGTATGACAGACTCTAGGTCCATCCACCTCACTACAAATAACTCAGTTTCATTCCTTTTTGTGGCTGAGTAATAGTCCATTGTATATATGTGCCACATCTTTATCCATTCATCTGTCGATGGACATTTAGGTTGCTTCCATGTCCTGGAAATTGTAAATAGTGCTGCAATGAACATTGTGGTACATGTATATTTTTGAATTATGGTTTTCTTTTAGGGTATATGCCCAGTAATGGGTCATATGGTAGTTCTATTTTTAGTTTTTTAAGGAACCTCCATACTGTTCTCCATAGTGGCTGTATCAATTTACATTCCCACCAACAGTGCAGGGGGGGTTCCCTTTTCTCCACACCCTCCCCAGCATTTACTGTTTGTAGATTTTTTGATGATGGCCCTTCTGACTGGTGTGAGGTGATACCTCGTTGTAGTTTTTTTTTTTTTTTTTTTTTTTTTTTTTTTTTTTTTTTTTTTTTTCTTGCGTTATGCGGACCTCTCACTGTTGTGGCCTCTCCCATTTGCGGAGCACAGGCTCCGGACGCGCAGGCTCAGTGGCCATGGCTCACGGGCCCAGCCGCTCCGCGGCATGTGGGATCTTCCCGAAACGGGGCACGAACCCGCGTCTCCTGCATCAGCAGGCGGACCCTCAAGCACTGCGCCACCAGGGAAGCCCCCTCGTAGTTTTGATTTGCATTTTTCTAATGATTAGTGATATTGATTTTCATGTGTTTGTTGGCAATGTGTATGTCTTTCATGTGTTTGTTGGCAATGTGTATGTCTTCTTTGGAGAAATGTCCATTTAGGTCTTCCACCCATTTTTGGATTGGGTTGTTTGTTTTTCTGATATTGAGCTGCATGAGCTGCGTGTATATTTTGGAGAGTAATCCTTTGTCAGTTAGTTCATTTGCAAATATCTGATCCCATTCTGAGGGTTGTCTTTTTGTCTTGTTTATGGTTTCCTTTGCCGTGCAAAAGCTTTTACGTTTCTTAGGTCTCCTTTGTTTATTTTTTATTTTATTTCCATTACTCTAGGAGGTGGGTCAAAAAAGATCTTGCTGTGATTTATGTCAAAGAGTGTTCTGCCTATGTTTTCCTCTAAGAGTTTTATAGTTCCTGCCTTACATTTAGGTCTTTAATCCATTTTCAGTTTAGTTTTGTGTATGCTGTTAGGGAGTGTTCTAATTTCATTCTTTTACATGTAGCTGTCCAGTTTCCCAGCTCCACTTATTGAAGAGGCTTTCTTTTCTCCATTGTATATTCTTGCCTCCTTTATGAAAGATAAGGTGACCATATGTGTGTGGGTTTATCTCTGGGCTTTCTGTCCTGTTGCATTGATCTATATTTCTGTTTTTGTGCCAGTACCATACTGTCTTGATTACTGTAGCTTTGTAGTATAGTCTGAAGTCAGGGAGCCTGATTCCTCCAGTTCTGTTTTTCTTTCTCAAGATTGCCTTGGCTATTCGGGGTCTTTTGTGTTTCCCAGAAAGTAAAATCTTAAGACACCTTTTTCAATAGCATAACAATGCCAAACATCTAGGATAAATGTAATAAACTTGTATGTAGAAAACTATAAAAACAGTATTTAAGGAAGTTAAGATATGGGAGACTCAGTAGCAATAGGTTAGAAGACTCAGTGTTTTCAGTGTGTTAATTTTACCCCAAATTAATCAAATTTTCAAGTTCTTTGGTAAAGTCTTCCCAACTTCTTGTTCTTCTTTAAGACTGTTTTGACTATTCTTAATCTTTTGTAGTTCCATATTAATTTTGAAATCAGCACATCAAGAGAAAAAATTGTTAGAATAACAGTGGACTTTAACTTGAGGGAGAAATGGGAAAAATTTCTCACGCACAATTAGCTTTCATACAAACATTGCAAAGCACATAAATAAATTTATAATAATGAGAGTCACTTGTCAACAAATAGGACACGCCTAAGTCACGCCTAAGAAAAAGTAATAATGAAGGGAATGGCCAACCTGTTTAAAATAAGTTTGGTTAGAATCCTGAAAGAGATAAATAGCATTCTTTTTTTTAAAAAATATCTTTATTGGAGTATAATTGCTTTACAATGGTGTGTTAGTTTCTGCTTTATAACAAAGTGAATCAGTTATACATATACATATGGTCCCATATCTCTTCCCTCTTGCATCTCTCTCCCTCCCATCCTCGCTATCCCACCCCTCTAGGTGGTCACAAAACACTGAGCTGATCTCCCTGTGCTATGCGGCTGCTTCCCACTAGCTATCTATTTTACGTTTGGTGGTGTATATATGTCCATGCCACTCTCTCACTTTGTCACAGCTTACCCTTCCCCCTCCCCGTATCCTCAAGTCCATTCTCTAGTAGGTCTGTGTCTTTATTCCCGTCTTACCCCTAGGTTCTTCATGACCTTTTTTTTTTTGAAGAAATAGCATTCTTAAAATGGTAACAGTTTATTAAATTAGAAAAGGCATATATACAAATTAACCAAAAATATTGAAAGTTAAGTAAATTACTTGGTAGATGAGTTAAATAGTAGACTATATAAGGTAAGTGAGAAAGAGTATAGTGGAAGAGAAAACTAAATAAATGTGGTAGGGGCTGGCTTGATAGTCACCAATGGCATTTCATTTTCTTGGGTGCATAAGAAAACCACTCCTGAATGCCCTTGGATTGATATTGGTGCTATGTGATTAGAATATGAGATTATTGTGTATCACTTTTAGGTGTGGCCACAAAATACCCTGTGTGATCCTCCAGGCATTTCTCCTTCCTTGGAGATACTGAAGACCACATGTTGAAGACAGCAGTATCACAACATTACACAATATATTTCTAAGTCATAGGTTGGAGATCTGTTCAAAGAGCCACCCAACATCATTAAACCATGACATAGGCAAGAAGTAAATTGTTGTTCTGCTTTCTGAGTTTTTTGTTTGTTTGTTTCTGTTGTGCATCGTAGTATAGCCTATCATGAGTAAACAGGAAATCACCTGGAATGCAGTAAAACAAGATAAATACATAAAAAAATAAAAACAAAGTTATACAGGATTACTGAGAAAATCCAACGTATGTATAATTGGTGTGTCCAATGAGTGAGTATCAGAATGTGGGAGAGAAATTATTACAAGAGATAATAGACTGGGAGTTTTCCAGAATTAAAGAAAGACATAAATCATTAGATTTTTTAAAAGTCATTCAAGTGTACTACTTTACTTGTAGTAGTAAATTTCATAATAATGACTGAAAAATGAAATTGGCCAAAGCTTAGAAACACACTGTAAAATCTCTTTCTAACTCTTCACTCCTTTATTAACTCTTTCATTCATCCATATAAGAAATAGTTTTTAAAACCCACTATCTGTCATATTCCTCCCACCCCACTGCAAAATCTTAGCTTTCTGGAAAATCCTTAGTTTCCCTAGCTGTTCAGCAAAGTATTGCTAATAACATGGCCTAGTCCCAAATCCTGTAAGATTAGAAGTGGCTAGGGCAGATTCTGGAGATCCTAGAAGCCTTGGCCATATAGAGTGTCTCTCCTCTAATCTAGAGCCTGTGAGGGAGTATGAGGGGGTTTGAACTTGAGAACAGAGAAGAAAGCAAACATCCTCAGGACAAGATAGCACGGGACTCAGAGGAGAGGCTTTTCTGTCCAACTTGCTCAGGAAGCACTTCCTTAATGATGTATTTTTTTAAATTTATTTTTTATTAAATTATAGTTGATTTAGAATGCTGTGTTAGTTTACTAGTTTCTGATGTATAGCAAAGTGACTCAGTTATACATATATGTATATACATATCCTTTTTCGTTATGGTTTATTATAAGACATTGAATATAGTTCCCTGTGCTATACTGTAGGGCCTTGTTGTTTATCCATTCTATATATAATAGTTTGCATCTGCTAATCCCAAACTCTCCATCCATCCCTCCCCTACCTCACCCCCTTTGGCAACTGCAAGTCTGTTCTCTATATCTGTGAGTCTGTTTCATAAATAAGTTCTTTTGTGTCATATTTTAGATTCCACATATAACTGATATCATATGGTGTTTGTCTTTTCCTTTTTGACTTACTTCACTTAGTATGATAATCTCTAGGTTCATCAATGTTGCTGCAAATGGCATTATTTCATTCTTTTTTATGGCTGATTAGTATTCCATTGCTTAATGATGTATTTTTAACCATAGGTGGCAACCTGTAAGTGTGTCAAAAAATAAGCATATAGCATATATATGTGTATATATATGTGTGATACATATATATATATATACATATTTTCTGCATTTTTTGAGTTTTAAAAATATTTTACTTAAAAATAATAAGATATTTGTTATTAGGCATATAGCATTGTTACTTTGTGCCATGTTTAGAAAGAAGAATGCAGATTCTATAGGCTCTCAGCCCAGACTTGACTATGAACACCTTCAACTCAGGTGTCCTACTGGGAGACAGAACCAAGTTTAGGAAGATAATCTCAGAAAAATCCAGGAGGATAAATATGCTATGAATTAAAACAGCCAATCATAGGAATGTTATCTTAAGAAGCATCAGTGAAAACTTGGGAAGATGCCCTTGTCCTGCCCTTGTCACCATGTTGTGCAGTTCCACACAAAACAAAGGGCCACCTTCTCAGTGTTTGCAAGTGGAGCTAGTTGTCTCAGAGGGAACGTGGAGGAGAACTGATTAACAGCCTACAGTTGTCCTGTCTAGTGAAGTCTTTAATATTCCTTTTGATTCTAGGATCTGTGATGTTTCGTGCGTCTTGACATCATCAAACCAACATCGAAATGGAGAAATAAACATGTACTGAATGCCTTTTACAAACCAAAACCTTTTATATCCTTGGTCTCATTTAATCTATACAGTGGTCATGTATAGAATATATTACTCTCCTTATTTACAAATGTGTAGCTAATCGCTACAGGATCTAAGTAATGTGCTCAATGTCCCTGGGATAATAGGTGATAAGGGCGAGAGTTACTCCAGGACCAGCTCCACGGTACAACCAGAGCAGGCTTTCCTCTCTACATCATACTTTCTCTCTAACTGCAATTAGAGCATCTAGTTTACTTTCTTTTGATATTGTTTATTTATATTCTTGCTTTTACGCGGGGTTGGGTGTTTTTCTTTTCCAGTAAGTTTGGTTGTGATCATGGAACTATTAGTCCCTAAGTTTCTTACGGAACCACAACCTGTGGCTGTCAGTCCCAAGTGACACATATCGATCTAGTAAATGCCTCTTGACCTCTTTCTCGAAGCTTGGTTCCACAAAAGATGGAGCTTTCTTCAAGACATTTTACTGCTGTAGTTTTGCACACACCAAAACCAATCTTTTGGAATCTTAGTTTGAAGACTGACTGCCTTTAGAACTAGCATCCTTTATCACTTGAACTAAATAATCTTTCTCCACAGGACATACTCTTCTGTCTAAAAAGAGTAATGTGGTGTGTAACTCGGCTAATACTTCACTCCATTCCTCCATCTTCCATTATTTGGAACCAGAATGTCCTCTTGGTGAATTATCCAAACTTTCCTGTTTTCTTCTGGTTTCCTGTTATTTTCCCATTTTACTCTTCTTGCTGTATTTGGGGCTTTTTGGATGTCAGGTGACTGAAGGGGTGCCCTGGGCACATGGCAGAGTGGTCAGTTTGGATCTGTCTGGAACTGAGTGTCCTTCATTCCAGTCATGGCACACTTTCAGTGCATTGCAGCTGTCCTTAAAGCTCGCCATTATGAGGAATTGCTTAGCCCCTTGCCAGAAGGGGGATATGACCCTCAGATGGATAGTGGTTGTGGAGACTGGGCAGCATCTTCAGCTGTGCCTTGATTATCTCAGCCGACTCAGACATTGCTTCCTGGTAAAGCAAGTGCTCACTCTGGACAGTGACTCTT
>NW_006796259.1:597884-598589 GCF_000442215.2 Lipotes vexillifer
CTCTTTCCCAGAGCAGGCTATTTCATAGCCATCTAGCAGGATATCAATAAGAGCCTTGCAGGCTCTTTTGAAAGAATACTACTGTTTTCAAGACCTAAGTAATAGGAGCTGCAATGCTTGTCCATTAGGAAATGGAGCTGCTGGTCTGTAGCATGAAATGGGATCTCAAAGACACTTTACTGGCAGGTGCTTTAATACTAGAGAGGAAATTGTTGCAGTATTGATTTCCCTGGGTCTCCTGCTGTAGCAAATGGCCATCTTAATCTGCAAGAACTTGGGTTAATGCTTAACATCCTGTTGATGTTGGGTGTCCATTTCTTCCTTCTGGATCTTGCGGCATCGTCTCCCACAGTGCATGAGATTGTCTTGAAGATTTCATTTCAAAGTGCTCGATGTGCCTTGTCATAAATAAATAAATTTAACACTGTAAACATCAGACCCTCCCATGTCATCACCAGTTTGATAATCACCTCAGTCAGTCACTTACTGGTTTATCCCAGCACCTGCCTCCTTATCCTGCCCTCACCAGGGCAGTGGCCCCTAGGTACCCTGCCATTTTCTTAGAAAGGATGTCCAAGGCAGGACTTGTCTGAAAATATGGAGGCTGGGGAAATGATAGGGTGGAGAGTCTGAGAAAAGAATATGTCTTTCTTCTTTCCTCTGACAGGAGACACTCACAGGCAATGCAGCAGGAATGTATGGAAG
>NW_006796259.1:600778-608798 GCF_000442215.2 Lipotes vexillifer
GCAGGAATGTATGGAAGTTAACTTCCTTCTCAAGGGTCAGAGGTTCTGTTTTTCTACAACTTTGGTGTGGTTTTGGTTTGGCTGTCCATGAAACTCACTCTAGTGCTTTCAGCTGCTTTCTCCAGAGTAAATCACTACAGCAGGATTTGTGTTTCTTAATTTAATTTCTTGGTGGGCGGAATCTGATTGACTCAGCTCAGCCTAGCAACAGGTTTCGGAGCTTACCTTGATCTCATTACCTGTGGATAGATTACAAGGTTAGGGTCCCATGGACAGAAGGACTCTTACTAGGGCAAACTCCAACAGTGGGGAAAAAAGGCTGGAAAGAGGCACCTAAACTGTCAATATTAATTAACTTTCTCTGATAGAAATAATTTAAAAATGTAAAAGTGCAAATCTCATTTATTAGTGAGTCCAGTGATTTATTAGTTATGAAAGAAAATTTTGGCTATATTGTATACTACCTTACCCAGAGGAAACAGCCCTTTTAGATTTGCTTTTACTGATTTGCATTCATGGCAAGAGACGTGATAAGTTCTAGAAACTTAATAAAGGCATGTTATTGAGAACATTGCTCCCTATATCATGCAGGCCCCTTAGTAAGAGTGTAGGGACAAAATCCCTTTAATGGTCTCAATTCCAGAAAAAGCTGTATTTCTTTGAGTAACTGTGTTGACTTTATAATATGGGCGTTTTGACTCTTATAAATCATTGCGTTTCTCTTTTCTTTGGCTGCTAGAAAGCTCGGAACCAAATTTGTAGACTGCTTCCAGCAAGTGTAGAGTATCTTAGGGTGTGTGTTCTTGTTTGTTCATCTTCCATGTGGCTTTTTTATATTCCTCCCTTAATCCTTGTTTTTCATGTGTAAGCTCTTCTCTTGCTGGCTCAGCTGGGCCCTGCCATGTCCCCAACAATTCCAGTTCCAAAGGGACTCTAGAAGGCTTACTCCATCCCTAGGGAAGGGGTGGCTCGAAAATAGTTCAAAGTGTAATTCCCAGCTTAATTAAATTAGGCTACCATAGTGACGGAGGAGGTAGAGATTTTAGTGAGCAGACTAACCAAATTAAAGACAAAGCAAAGTGGAAGGCATCACTTTTATTTCTTCATTTTCCTTTTTTTCCTGTCTTGCCTCCTAAGAAATTGCTGTGGCGACTCAAGGACTAAAAGCGCCTTCTGCTTAGGAGGTGCTCTGTGTTAGAAGGCCAAGTAGGACTCTGAAAAGGGTCCAGAAAAAAGAAAGCTCATATCAGCTGATTATGTTGGACTCTAGACTCATCTTTAAAAGTAGTCAGGTGGGAATGTAAAGGGGTACGGAAAACAGTGAGGTTTTGGAGGTTCCTCAAAAAATTAAAATTAGAACTATTATATGATCCAGCAATTTCACTTTTGAGTGTATATCCAAAGGAAATGAAATCACTGTATCAAAAAATATCTGCACGCCCATGTTCATTGCAGCATTATTTACAGTAGCCAAGACATGGAAACAACCTAAATGTTGATCAGTGGATGAATGGATAAAGATAATGTGGCATATATACACAATGGAATATTATTCAGTCATAAAAAAGAAACAAATCTTGCTATTTGCAACAACATGGTTGGACCTTGAGAGCATTATGTTTAGTAAAATAAGACAGAGAAAGGCAAATACTGTGTGATCTCACTTATATGTGGAATCTAAAAAATAAGCACACTTAAAGAAGAAAGAACAGACTGGTGGTTGCCAGAGGTGGAGGATTGGGAGTGGGAGAAATGGGTGAAGGTGGTCAAAAGATAAAAACTTCCGGTTATAAGAAAAATATATCCTGGGGATGTAATGTACAGCTTGGTGACTGTAGTTAACAGTTCTGTATTGCATATTTAAAAGTTGCTAAGAGAGTAGGTCTTAAAAGTTCTTTTCACGGGCTTCCCTGGTGACGCAGTGGTTGAAAGTCCGCCTGCCGATGCAGGGCACACAGGTTCATGCCCCGGTCCGGGAAGATCCCACATGCCGTGGAGTGGCTGGGCCTGTGAGCCATGGCTGCTGAGCTAAATAAATAAATAAATAAATAAGAGTCAGGGTTACTCAGTACCCACGATAACTCTGGTTCAGCTCACCAGGTCATCTGGGGCAAAGCCATCTAGAGAAGAGTGTCTGTGGGCCTGGAGGGTGTCTTGTGCCTCTGTTTTTCAGGCCATCATGGATATGTGAGGCAACTGGAACACAGATTTGTGTTCTTGCCACTGAGAACATGAATAACAGTGGCAGTTTCCTCATCAATTTATTTAATCCTGTTACCTTGTATTTATGTTTGAAAACTGCCTCAAATCCCTTTGTGAGCAAAACAGGATATGTATGCATAAACGAAGAAATATAGAACTATATAAAAATGCAGGGAGGGTAAGCAATGTTCCCAGTGATGTCAGTGTTCTCCCATTCAGTGATCTATCACAGTGCCTGAAATCCCACCATTAGAAAAACTTCTCTGAGATAAGTAAGTTTCTCCAAAACATCAGGATCAAAGTGGATGCATTTTCTCCCATCTACACATTGGTAATTTATAATTGTACCTCAAGTACCTTGTAAACTGAAAACCCTTTACAGTGTAAGAAACTGTATTATTTAGAGTTATTAGTGCCATAATTTGGATTAAAATCTGCATTCGATTATTGCTATCTGGGAAATCAAAAGGAAGGACCCTGGCAGAATGAGACAGAGAACAGATGAATCATAAAAGCAAGGAAAATCATGATCAAGGGAAAGCGTGGGAATGGCTGAGAGCTGCTGCTGTTCATCCTTGCCTGGGTAGAGCAAACCCTTGAGAGATGAAGCTACCAGGAGGGAAGACCACCTCTGCCACAAGATGCTAAGTAAATAATAAAGAAATTACCTGGTTCAAATCTTGGCCCTCCCTGCCAGCCATGATCTTGAACACGTGACAACTTTTCTATGTTGTTTTCCCATCAGTGAAATGGGGACAGTAGAATGATCTTCATAATGGAGCTATGTGGACTGAATGAGCTGATGTTGGAAAAGTGTTTAGGGCAGTGGCTGGCATGTAGTAATCACCGTTGTTGGTTAAATGAAATATGAAAATAAAAATTGGTGGTCCAGGGAGAGACCTGGGTATCATGGAGGTCACAAATTGCCTATAATATTAAATTTAATGTGCTTTTATTTTTTCCATTTTAAGAGACATACTCATAATCAAAGGTATAAATATATTAGAAGTGGGGAGTTTGGTGAGGCAAAGAATATACAAATCCAGTGGAAAAGAAAGAGAAAAGAGCAGATTTGGGAAATATTTAAAAGAAAAAGCAGGAGAATTTGATGACAGATGGAGAGAAGAGGTTTTTGTTTTTGTTTCATTGTTTTTGTTTTTAGAAGAACAGGTAAGATAGTCCTTGAATTCAAGAATGGAAGTTACTCAAGTGCACATTCCTGATGTGTGTGGAAAAGTGTCTTGGGCCTGTTGTGAGCACAAGTTTTGATTCGACGGTGATGGATGCTTCTAATGAGTGAGCAGTGGCAGGACATTGCACACCAGCACTGCCCAACAGAAACATGAGTCACAGATGTGTTTTAAGATTTTCTAGCAGTCCTCTTAAAAAGAAACAAAGAGAAAGACGTTAAATCAATGTTAATAATATATTTTAATTAAACCAGTATATCCAAAATATTATTAGACTGTATAAACAATTTTTAAAAATTAATGAGATATTTTGCTTTTTTAAATTGTCTTTGAAATCTGGTATTTTACACTTCCAGCACAACTAAATCCTGATTAACCACAGTTCAAAACACATGTAGCTAGTGCCTATGGTATTGTACAGAGCAATTGCTGTACTTTCAGTGAGAAAAATCCTTGTCATTACCCCTTGTCTTGGGGTGCATAGTGTCCCCTTGTCCACCAGGTTAATATTCAGTTGTTCAGTTTTGGTCATCCATGGTTGTAACTACATGTATTAAGTTCCTACTCTGTGTTGGGATTAGATACCGGAGGTTCAAAGATGTCTGCAGAGAGTATAATTTTACATCCCAGGGAGGTTTTGACTGGATTAAACTAGTTCTTTTTCGTTCCTGTTGAATTCAACTAAATCAAACTAGTCTGAATATGACCAATTGAAAACCGTATCAAATTGTTTCAAGCCAGCAAGCCAGTGTGAACCTGTCTTAACAAGAGCAAAGATTTCTGGCTAGTTCCTTTGGGTTACAGCTTAATTATGCTATTGAAAAGTAGTTCTGATTTCAAATGGTTCTTATGTATTTTGATTATTTATTTTTACCTGGACTATGTGTATTCTAGTCGTTTCAAAATGGCTCATAATGGGTCTGATAATTCCTTGCCAATTCAGAGTTGAGCAGTCTTTTCTAAGAATATTAAATATTTTAAGCCACTTACGAACAGGTAGATGTTGCCAAACCCAGGACACAATGAGAAAGAAGACAAAAACCATCTACAGGAATTGGGCCCTAAGGTCATAGCTATTCTGTCAGTGACCCTGACTTTAGTCTGAACTGACAAATTATTGTACTAGCATTCTCCAAACCTCCTGAATTTGGGAATGCTTATTCTCAGAAAGAGGTACAAACAGAAAACATTGAGTTAAGGTTAAGTAACCTTAGTTGTGAGTTGATGTCAGACTTGGCAATGGGATATTAAGAGATTCCTGAAGATTAGGACATTACATATCAATGGGTGGTGAAAAGATCTGGGATAGGACTCCAGTTCACCCTGGGCTGGTATGAGGCTCCTGTTAACTGTACTAGAGAAAGAGGCAAAAATAAGAAAGGAGAAAAGGGAGCCAAGTTGCTGAACACACTCATTCACCTAACAAGAGTACCCAGCTCAGGTCCGGGTGAAGCAGGCCGGGCAGAAGATTCCCAACAATGCCATGGGCAGTGAGAAAGGAGGTACCAATGAATTGATGCAAGGACAGACCACAGGGATATAAGTTAGGTTTACCCCACTCTGGAATTTTTACCATTCAATCCACACTGCCTAGCACTATCAGGCTAATTTTTCATAAACCAACCTCTCACTTTTTTTTAGGTCTCTCTTCCCAAAAGCATTCAATGGCTTCTATTTGGCTACCAAACCAAACATTAAACTTGCTTAATCAATTGCCTTACCTTTCCTTGCAAGCTGATTTTCTTGCCGCTTTCTGGTGCTTCTAACTCCACTGTCAAAATTACTATGTTTTCATTCTCAGGTTAATTTACCCTTCCTGTAGGTCTCCCTGTTTTCATTCACTTTTCTCTGTTCTTATTAAAATTCTACCCTTTCAACAAGGCCAGTACAGGGTCTTGCTTCCTGCCTGATGTCTCTAGCCTCACAGATCTCATTTTCCACTGAATCCTCTAGCCCTGATCCACATCACACAACTTGTCACCTCTCTTCTCTTACCTTATTCTTTGAGAATTTCATCAGCGTTAACCTCAACACCCCAGGTAGTTTGAAAGATATTCAATAGCAAGAATTGTGTTTTTAGGGCTTCCCTGGTGACGCAGTGGTTAAAAATCCACCTGCCAGTGCAGGGACATGGGTTCGAGCCCTGGTCCAGGAAGATCCCACATGCCGCAGAGCAACTAAGCCGTGTGCCACAACTACTGAGCCTACTCTCTAGAGCCCATGAGCCACAGCTACTGAGCCCACGTGCCACAACTACCCAAGCCCGTGTTCCTAGAGCCCGTGCTCCACAATGAGAGAAGCCACAGCAATGAGAAGCTGGTGCACCACAACAAAGAGTAGCCCCCTCTCACTGCAACTAGAGAAAGCCTGCACACAGCAACAAAGGCCCAGTGCAGCCAAAAATAAAATAAATACAATAAATAAATGTTTTTAAAATTATGTTTTTGTAATCACTCCCCACCAGCATTATGGAGTTATGAAACAAGTAAATCCTTATTGCATTCATTTAAAATGGGTTTTGATGATTACTATGTGCTAGCTACTTGAGATGCAGCAAAGAATAAGGACCCTGGCTTCATGGAGTTTATAATCCAACAGGAAAATTATTAAGTTGTAAATGAATAAATAAATTAGTTTATTTTGACTTGATAATTTTTATAATGAAAATTAATTAAGCCAATGAGATGAAAAGAGAAAACGGAGTTATGAGTAAAATTTAGTTAGAGAGAGATTTATTTTAAGGAATTGACTCACATGATCTTGGAGCCTGGCAGATCCAAAATCTGCAGGATTAGAACAGGAGACCCAGCTGGAGACCCAGGGAAGAGTTACTGTTTGAGTCCAAAGGCTGTCTGCTGGCAGAATTCCCTCTTCCCCCAGGAAGGTCAGTCTTTTTTCTATTAAGTCTTTCAACTGATCAGTGAGGCCCACCTGCATTAGGGAGGATAATCTGCTTTGCTCAAAGTCTGCTGATTTAAATGTTAATCTTATCTAAAAATATCTTCTAGAAACATCTAGAATAATGTTTGACTAAATATCTGCATACTATGGCGTAGCCAAGTTGGCATATAAAGTTAACCATCATAAGGGCTTCCCTGGTGGTGCAGTGGTTAAGAATCCACCTGCCAATGCAGGGGACATGGGTTCGAGCCCTGGTCTGGGAAGATCTCACATACTGCGGAGCAACTAAGCCTATGCACCACAACTACTGAGCCTGTGCTCTAGAGCCCACGAGCCACAACTACTGAAGCCTATGTGCCTAGATCCCGTGCTCTGCAACAAGAGAAGCCACCGCAATGAGAAGCCCGCACACTGCAACGAAGAGTAGCCCCCTCTCACCGCAACTGGAGAAAGCCTGCACGCAACAGTGAAGACCCAATGCAGCCAAAAATAAATAAATAAATTTATTTAAAAGAAAAAATTAACCATCATAAGAACTGAGCTGAAGTTTGAAAGTTAGGTATGAGGTAGTTAAAAGAGGAAAGGAGGGCAGGGTGATCCTGAAAGAAGGAATAGATCCAGAGGTGTGCAACACAATGTGTGTTTAGAGATCTAGAGCGGATCATTATTATAAGAGCATAAAAGATAAATTAGAAAATGGTAGAAAGAAATTCTGAGGACATCTGTGGGAGCCAGGTCATGGAGGGTCTTGTGTGGCATGTTCAGAAACTTTGACGTCATTCTGTAGGTAGTAGGGAGCCAGTGAAGGCTCCCTAGTTAGATTTGCATATTACACAGATTACTTTGGCTGTGGTGTGGAGAATGGATTTATGAGGGCAAAACTGGGGTTGGAGAAGGCAGTTGTAGAAGCACTGTAGTGGTCCCCAAGAGCCATGGTTAAAAGGGGAACTATGGGAGTGGTTGTAATGTTAAAGGAGGGGGGGATTATATTCAAGAAATATTTGCAAGGTAAAGTAAACAGAACTTAATGATTAGATGTGTAGAGAGGGAAGAGAGGGACTTCCTGATACCTAGCTTGGATGCTCAGGTGGATTTAGGCTCTATTATTTGCCATCAGAATATAGGGGGATGAGGAAGTTTGTGGACGATAGAGGTGGGGAAGACAGAGTCTCGATGCATGTAATGAATTCAGATTTGAATATACTAAGTATGAAGAGCCAGTGGGACTTCAAAAGGTGTTGTGCAAAAGGCGCTGTGAGTCTTAAGTTCACAGGACGTATGGGAACTTAAGACAAAATTGTGGGACACATCAGCATACAGAGAGTAGTGTTCTATAAGAACTTTAATGAAACTAACCCAATAGAGCCTGAAGAGAAAAAGATCAATGAACCAAGGAGAGAGGAGGACTGGAAAGGAATAGTTAGGGAGGTAGAAGGGAACCAGGGGCACCACGTATCAGAGAAGTCAAGGCAAATGAAGGAACTATAGGGAATGAGGGATCAACAGTGCCAATGCAGCAGTGAGTTCAAGAAAGATAACCACTTGCTTAGGACTGTGGTATTTAGCAGTAGGGAAGTCATCGACAGCTCTCACAAACTCAGCTACAATGGGATGATGAGAAGAAAAGCCAGATTGCTACTGGTTGAAGAGTGAGTGGGAAGAAAGGAAATGGTGACAGTGGCAGTCCTTCAACAAAAACTCTGGCTGAAGAGGAAGGGAAAGAGAAA
>NW_006796259.1:609164-624578 GCF_000442215.2 Lipotes vexillifer
GGGAAAGAGAAAGACTCAGGTTAAAGAGAAGATTATAATTTTTAGTGTGGGAGAGACCTAAGTGTGTTTATAGGCTGTGGGGAAAGAGCCACATTGATGGAAAGGTAAATGTAGGATGGAGAGGAGACCATTGATGGAGCACAGCAGGTTCCAGAGGAGAAGGGAATGAATCACTTAAAGGGTTTGGCCCTGAACAGCCATCTGTGGCTAGAGGAAAGGGAGAGCTTGATTATGAAATAAAAGCACATGTGTGGATGGGGAAGCCAAAAATTGAAAAACTGTATGTTGACAGCCTCGGTTCTTCAAAATAATAAGAGCTGAGATCATTATCAGAGTGCAGGTGGGATGGAAGTTAGAGTGGTTTGAGACACTTGCTGAAGCTTTGGAATGGCAAGTAAAGAGAATAGGAGAAGAAACTGCCAAGGAGTTCAACTCAAGTTAGAGACCATGAATTTACAGACCATCCAGAGTTAACTGTTGTGTGATAGTTGGTGTTGATAGAGCCAAAAGGGAAGGCCCAATAGAGGTAAGAGTATCGGTATATTGGTAAAGTGCTTTCAATGAGCTATCATTTTAATTCTTCAGACCTCTTTTACTTTAGGATGCTATTATAGACAATCTCTTAAAACATCACTATGTTGTATCCCCTAAAAAGTCCACTATCTGATCCTTTTAACTTTATAGTATCCTTAACTATTTCAGCTAATTGTGAAAAAGAATAATTAAAGTTTTCTAATGATAGAAAACTGTCCTCTCCAAATCCACAGGTCCCAAACTATTAGATAAATAACAGTTGTCGTAGTGCATTTAAATAGTGCATTTCCTTCCAGCAAACACCCACAAATCTGAATACAGAATTTTAAAGATATACATATGCATACAGGTGCATATATTTGACATAGTGCAGACCTTTCATTGGAAAACTATAAATACTATTCATGCTGGGTAGTTTTCATAATTATTTTCTTTTTATATTATTGAAAGGGAAGCAAATCTACTTCCTTTGTATTCACAGGAATGGAAATTAGTACTGGAAATAAGCAATTAAAATCCCCAAGAAAACTACATTAAAGATGAAATACAGTATGTTAAAAATACCATATGGAGAGGACAAAATCTGCTATTGAGCCAGGAAGAGAATGGCCATAAGGGTCCAGGATTCAAGGACAAGCTTTCCTCACTCCTTCACTCTCTGCAAGGTGCAGGATTTCCACACATATGGTGTTAGAATCCTTCACCGTTCTACAACCCCTGGTGCAAGACCATATGTGCTGCAATCCACAAGCACAACAGGATGAGACAGGAATTATCTGCCAAGTTTTTCTTGGAGTTGCCTTGTATTAAGGAGTTTTATACTTTGCCGCTATTGTTATAATTCATTGAATTAATTACAGAAGCTTTTAAATATTTGAAATCTCCCCACTGCCCCAACCTCATGTATGAATAACAGTTGTTCAAGCCTCTGCCCAAGATCACCACTGTAATTCATTTGGGCCTCAAACATAATCTTATGGAGAATTCAATCAGCTAGTTGATTAAGCACTAAATTATACTTTTCTCTGGGTGTCTTTGCTCTTGCTTCTAATTCAGAAATGCTGTAATTACTGAATCCTTCTCCCACCACCCTGCTCCCATGTTGGTTTGTTTTGAAAAGTTAAGAGTAGCGTCTTGATATGCCAAATTCCAGTTCTGGATTTTCCTTCATTTTCGTTCATTTATTTAAAAAAAAATACAGCAAGGATATATAAAAGGTTAGAAGTAGCTCCTGCAGTATTGCTTTAGTTTGACCAGCCTTATGGGGACTTGACACGTAGGGCAAGATTTCTCAACCTCAGCACTGGTGACATTTTTGACCAGATAATTGTTTGTTGTGGGCAGCTGTCCTGTGCATTGTATTGATATAATGTTTGCCAGTATCCTTTTCCTCTATTGACTAGATGTCAGTGGTCACCTCCCTATAGTTGTGACAATTAATGTCTCCAGATACTGCCAAGTATCCCCTGGGTGGCAAGATGGTTTCTGGTTTAAAACCACTGATCTAGGAATGGAGTAGCTTTGGGAACCAAAGCTTAGTTTTGAAGGGGCTGCTCTTCTTAATGTATCATTCTATTCCATTAAATAAACAAATGTAACTCATTCAGTCTGACTGCACCATGATCAGTTCATGTGTCAACTGTGCTATAAGCTTTTAGTGGGCAAACACTCTGTACTAAATATTTTTGTTTTATCCCCAGGGGCCTCACTAAGTGCCAAGAGCTGACTAAATGCATATGAAGAATGAATGAATGAATGAATGAAAATTCTATACGTTAACTCCAGGAAGGCAGAGGCCAAGTCTAAATTTTCATTTATATCTTAGCTCTAGAGAGTACTAAGGTTTTTGAACATCACTGATTTAGTAGACTTCTCTGTCTCCTCATGTTCTCCCTTATTGTACATATCTCAGAATTGTTCCTGAACAAAGGTTGGCTTCAAGGTAAGGGGAACCTAGCTGAGACTTGAATAAGCTGGTAAATTAGAGAGACCTTACTGAAAGCTGCTTGCCACGGATAGAATTCCAAAGTACTTGATAGACCTTAACTTGGTGAGGACAATGCAAATTCATCTTCGTTAACATAACGTTTGCTGTGTTGGTTTTGAAGCAGTATTGCTTGGGCGCAAGCCTTGATTCTGTTTCTTATTAGCTCTGTGACCTTGGACAAGTTAGTGAACATCTCAGTTCCTTGATTTCCGTATCTGTAAAGTGGAAATAATAATAGAAACTATCTTTGAGGCTTGTTTTGATCAATAAAGAGTAAATATATGTAAAAGGATTTAGAGCAGTGCCTGATACATGGTAAGTGCTATATAAGTATTTGCTCTTATTACTCTCATTTTCCTTATTTACAGAAGAGGAAATAGAGGCATAGAGAAGTATTTGGTCAGGTCACACTGCTAGAAAGTACCAGAACTGGGACTTGAACCCAGGTGTGTAGCTCTAGGAACCACACTCTTAATCAGAATACTCTTCTGCAATGACCCATGCTATTGCAGTGCCCAGTGATGTGGTAGCCCTCTAGAGTTAATCAATGATGTCTAAGATCCAGGCTTTCCCCTTGGAGAACTGTGTTAAGCAGAATAACACCCTACCAAATATGTTTACCTCCTAATCCCTGGAACCTGTGAATATGTCATATTACATGACAAGGGGAATTAAGGTTGCTAATCAGTTGACTTTAATGTAAGGATATTATCCTGTATTATCTGGATGGGCCCAATGTAATCACAAGGGTGCTTAAATGTGGAAGAGAAGCAGAAGAGTCAGTGTCAGAATAAGATGTGACTGATGGAGGATGGGGCCATGAACCAAAAAATGTGGGCAGCCTCTAAAAGCTGGAAAGGCAAGAAAATAGATTCTCCCCCAGGGCCTCCAGAAAGGAGCACAGCCCTGCCAACACCTTGATTCTATCCCAGTGAGACTCATTTTTTACTTCTAACCCCCAGAATTGTAAGGTAAGAAATTGGTCTTATCTTAAGCTACCACCTTGTAGTAATTTGTTACAGCAGCAATAGGAAACCAATCTAGGAGCTTGAAGTGTGGTTAGGAAGAAAAGGATGCAGGGACATGACTGCATGCTAAAGACCAACCACTGTCTCCTTATATAGTGTGGAAGACAGAAATATGGCTGAGAGATTAGTGAACAAATCTAAGAGTTGTGTTTTAATATCTTTTTGGTATTTAATATTTTTTTCCTAATAGACAATTGTTTCTGAATAAAACTGATTTTCAGACCCGAGTCATAATAATTAACATAGCCATCTATAAAGTATTCTCTCTTCTACTGCTGCATTTCCTCTTTGTGGCGGTAGGTCATCAAGGTAGGTAATGTGTGATACACTGTGGAAGAGTAAGAGATGATGGAATTTGGGATTAATAGACCCGGGTTCAAATCCTGTCTCCACCGCATGGTAGCTGCTGTCTGGCATGCAGTGGAACCTCTCTGCGTGATGAAGAGCTGCAGCGTCTTCATCAGTAACGTAATAATGCCTCTCCTTTGAGAGGAATAAAGGGGCTGCCACCTGTGAGGGTGCCTGCCATTCAGTAAGATATTCTATAAGTGGGAGTTTTGTTTTCTGTCTACATTTCACAGATGGGGAGACTAAGGTCAAAGAGAGTAATAATTTGAGTGAATTAGCCTACTAGTTGATGACAAAGTCAAGATTTGATCTATATTCTCATTATATAGCCCTTTCCATTCAATCCAGTTTTTTCCTAAGTGACTTTTAAAAATGCATTGCTATAATCACTAACTTGCTAAATTAATCTGGTTGCATTACTCAATTTATTTATACTTTATACCCTAACTGCTTCCAACAAGAATTAGAAATGACTCGATCCAATTTAATGCCTGCAGAATATACCTTTGTCAGAATTGTTAGCAGTGCTGCCAATAGGCTTGCCATCCTGGGAAGGGGCAGAGCAGTCCTATTGTCAGATGGGGCCATTCTAACCCAACAATTGTTGCTGATTACGTATGGTCACTCAATCCAGGGGCAAATTCATGGATTCTCTGACTTTACCGTTTAGCATTTGTAATGTTTGATGAAGGGATATATTCTGGAGAATATGCTAGCAGAACCCACTAAGAAAACCTACCTATTTTCACAATCCAAGATAACTTCAAAACAAGGACATCATGAGTGAGCCCACAATTGGAAGAATGGCAATGACTGTAAATAGTAAAGCTACCTCCTGCTTCAGGAAACGTATTTTGAAAAATATCTTACAGACCATTCTTAACATTCTGTTGAGTTTAATAATACCCAAGTATTCACAAGGCTTGGAAAACTAAATATTTAAGTAAATAGCTTGCCAAGCTACTCCTCAGAGTGAGTTCAGGTGGAGTAGTACCTCCTGTTGACCAAATTAAGCAATTAGGGGGTTAGGGAACAAGTTCAATTTGAATATTATAACTATAAACCTGTTTAGTTCAGATTTTAGCCTGAACTGGTCTAAAATGTATATATAAACACATTTATTTGTTTAGTTTTTCAACTATTACGTTTTCAGTGATAGCCACTATATAAGATATTTACAAATCAGTGCCTAACCTCATAGGTCCATAGAGGATATGTCATTTCCATGCATAATTGTAATGAAGGTGGAAAAAAAATAAGTATAGTAAGAATGGCACATAAAAAGCATGAGAATTTAAGGATATAGCACATTTAGTTAGAGAAATGAGGAAAGGCATTTTGGATGAGCTGTTTGTGAGTTAAGCTTTGAGGAATAAATAAGAATTCTATTTGAGGTGATAGGATAGAGCGAGAGCCAGATGCGAGTGTGTGTGTGTGGTGTGTGTGTGTGTGTGTGTGTGTGTGTGTGTGTGTGTGAATGAATAAATGGAGTGGGGCTTTTTAAGTGGGAAAAACATGGAAGAAATATCAATTTGTTTATTCACTGAAAAGTATTTATGGAGTAGCTCCTGTATGTGAAGCTTATTTTGGGGGCAGAGAGATGAATAAGACAGGTGGATCTCTACCTTCACAGCAGGTGATAAAAGTTGTCCATGGATACAGTCCATTAAAAGAAAAAAGCTGTGGAAGATATCAGTATCAGGAAAAGTGTAAACAGAACTCTTGGGATGAACTAATTATTCTCTTTTATTTACTCCACTGTATGAAGAGGCTATATTTATGGTTGACTATTCCAAGTAAACATATCACTTCCAGGTAGATTCCACTACTACAGTCTATAGTTTGTCTTACATTCTTGGAAAGAAACAGAAGCTACTTTTCCTCCCTATTTTTTTTAATAAAAAGAAAGAGACATTAAAAAGTCCTCAATAATTGCTAGTATAAATGCCTTCATTCCAAAAAACAGTAAGAGTATTTAATATTCATATTGGGCTTATTATGTGTTTTTCATATATTAACTTATTTAATATTTGCAAAATATACAGTAGCTACTGTTGTTATCAAGCCCATTTTGAACATAAAGAAGTTAAGGCATTGAAGGATTAGGCAATTCGCCCAAGGTCAGTGGTTTTATGTCTAGTTAGTGGCAGAGTCAAAAGATGGACACAGGTGGATTAGCTCCAGAGTTTATGTTCTCAACTAGTTTATGCTGCTTCCAGCACCATGTTACTCATTTCTAGATATTCCTCAGTAAGCTAAAAATTGAGATGATGCTAGAAGCTGCTTGTGCTTCTGTCTAACATTTCTCCTGAAATCCTCTTGAGTGGTAGCATTTATTTTTGGATGCATTACAGGGACCTGCACAGATGTGTGTGAGAACATGGCGCCCACATCTGAAGGCTTCTGAATTTAGTGAGTGGTGCTTGGCCATCTAGAGCTTTGTGATTCCTTTAGTGGGAGTTCAGAGGGTCAAATCTCCAGCACTAAGACCCATATGCTCCAAAAGTGTACACTCAGCCCTTCCATGGTAGGCAAATAGAAATCCCCTGCTGGGTTTAACATTCTTGCTTTGTTCTCTAATCAGCAAAAATCCTGTTTCCCCTGAAGTCAGTATTTGTTCACATTTCCAGAGGCCTGGGAGAAAGGGTATTGTGCAGAGAACACGCCCAAGCATATAACTGGGTAGATTAAAAGATCCAGATGGGCACCCAGTGTACTCACATAAATACATAAAAAGCCAAACTAGGGCCCTAAGTGGTAGCACTTATTGTAAAATGGCACTGAATACTGCCTTTTCTTCTATTTCTAAACCAATTTAGATTTCAGGGCTCATTTGCAGCACTGGCTCTGTTGCCATCCGTAACCCATGGAACTTCTGCAATCTCTTCTTCACATGTATTAGTCTTTTTCCTGTTCTTTTTAAAGGCATAAAACTTTTTACCTAACTTATTCTCAAATCCTTCCTACACTGAGCCATTTCCCGCGCCTCTCAGTACAAAGCCAGGGGAATGAGAAAAAGCCCCAAACTGATTCGAATCTATCCTGAAAAATGATCTTGGGACATGTGTTCTTGAATACCTATAAGTGTCTGGATATTGTTAACCTTATGCATGGAAGCCACCCCACAGCTCAAGATGAATACCAAAAGTAATGAGGGAAAAGAAAGAAACTTACGTGTTTACTGACCACCAGCTTGGAGCCAGTTATCTTTACCAGGGTGATGACAGTTGTGGGTTTGTCACAACCTTTGATGTGTGTTCTTTCCAAAAAATTAGGGCATTTGAAAAATGTCGCAAATAATTATTTCAGTGATGAACAAAAGATTGTAACTAAGTGCCAGTTCTCATTATGAGCTGAGACAAAAGATTCTGAGATTCATTCTGGACCTTCAGACCCCAGATCTCCAGCTTTTGCACAGACGTCTGTGTGGAACAGTTGCTCAAATACATAATCCAGAAGATACAGGGAGATTTTACATAGAAATATATTTTTAAACATTTTGTATACTTTTAAATATTTTTAAATGAGAAAAGCAAATGTACTTTTATAGGAAATCACTAAATATGTGCTAAATTTTTCCATATTATGTTTTAAGATTGGATGGTGGGGAGGTAGGATGGGGAGGGAAGGAACACCATTGTTTTCATCATTTAATAGAAAAATGAGAACCCTCAACACCCCAAGATGAATTGGAGTGTAATGCTGTAATTGGAATATTATTCATAAGAGGCTGACGTGATTAAATTTGAAACTAACGCATAAGGAAATTCCAATAGTCCAGTTTGTATTCACAGATGCCTTGATATCCCTGTGGAGTATCTTACATATAGTAGGCACTGAATAAATGGTTTTTGAATGTCTATTGAATTAAAGTCAAACAACAAAACAAAGACTGGCAATAATTTACATATTTCCAAGCACACTAGGAACAATTTGGATGTGCAAACAGCCTGCAAATGTGAGCAGGTGTCAGTCCTGATGTGTCAGAGAAGAGGTAACTGCACTTGAACTAGGAAGCCTGCCTTTGAATCTCTGCCCTTCCCATTTGCTAGCTGTGTTAACTGAGATGAGACATTTAGCTATGCCAGTGTCTTCATCTGTAAAAGGGGTCACTTCTTTCAGGCAACAGCTTCTGAAGGGTTGTTGAGGTTTTGAAATAATGTGTCATAATTCTTTATAAAGTTTTTGGTCCTAAACAATTATAATGGATGTATTACTGGTTAAATAAGTGTTTTTAAAAAATTTCCCCATGGAACCCTTTTATATTGAGAGATGCTTTAAAGGATACCAGTCTGGGGATGAGGAAAGGATGGGGAAGAAGCTGATCTAGAAATCTGCCTGTCCAGGTCCTATCCTTTCAGTTAGAGTAGATCATCTCTCTATGGTACAGTATGTATATATCCCCACTGTCACTCCCAGAACTCATACACACAGGCACACACAATGTACTCCCCCATATATACTTCTCCATTAAACTTATTTACTTTCTTATTCTCTCCCTCCTCTCTCTCTTTTTCTTTCCAGAATCTACAAGGTTGCTAAGATGTTACAAAAGTCTTTCACTGAGTAGCAAACAATTCTTATCTTTTAAGTAGTGTTGTGTTCCTGACCCATCCTATAAGATGACAAATAGAAAGATGTCTTAGCATACCAAAAAGAAAAGTTCTAGTCCCACCAGAAAAGAATTTTTTCCTAGAAAATTATTTTACTTATAACTCTGGTACAGAAATCTATGTCCAAGATCTCAGGGAAGTTTAGATATAGAATAATAGTTAACATTTATGGAGCACTTACTATGTGTCAGGTATTATTCTAAGCAATTTGCATGGATTGACTATTGAATTTTTTCAACAAATCTATAAGGTAAATGCAGATTTAAAAAAAACAACAACAACAACCTGAGGCAGAAAGAGATTGAGTAACTCCCTTAAAGTTACACCATGAGTAAGTGGGGGAGCCAGAATAGGGACTCAGGCAGCCTGGCTCTTACTTCTCAGTAACCAAGTGGGTCAAGACAAGCTCCCTAACTAAGCAGACAGAATGCATCCACTTTTAGCTCTAAGCTCCCTCTGAGAACCCTAGCCTACAGCTAGATACCCTTGCTGTTGTGTCCTTTCTGATGAATTTTTACAGACTTTTCAAACCTATCATCTCAGTTGGATAGGTGTTCCCAGGTGATGCTATCAGGCAATGATTCAATCAATCTTGACTAGATAATGAAGCCTCCATAAAAATACAAAAGGACTCAGGGCAAAGAGCTTCTGGGTTGATGAACATGTGGAGATTTGGGGGGAGTGGCATTCTCAGGGGGAGCATGGAAGCTCCTCACCCTTTCTGCCTACCTTCCTTATGCATCTCTTACATTTGGCTATTCCTGAGTTACATCCTTTTATAATAAACTGGTGATTTAGTAAGTAAAATGTTTCTCTGAGTTCTGTAAGCCACTCTAGCAAATTAATTGAACCCAGGCTCGGGGTCGTGGGAACCTCTCGTTTATAGCCAGTTGGTCAGAAGCACAGGTAACAGCCTGGACTAGCAACTGGAATCTGAAGTGTGTGTGGAGGGGGGCGGCAGTCTTGTAGGAGTGAACTCTTAACCTGTAGAATCCGACACCACCTTTGGGTAGATAGTGTCAGAATTGAGTTGAATTGTAGGACACCTTGCTGGTGTTAGAGAATTGCTTATTGGTCTGGCAAACCACCCCAACCCCTGACATTGGAATTGGGTCCAGAAATCCCGTTTTAGAGCCATACTCCACCTGGTCTTCTCACTGACATACTGTCGCTGTCATCGCTCCATCTCTTTCCTGAGTAGATTAGTCATGTCTGGGAAAAGACTTTTAAAGGTGAGTCAGCTCTCTTCACTCTGACACTAAGTTCACTTTGCTCTCAAAATTCCAGGCTACACAAGATCTTTGAGATAAATTTTGCATCAGTTTACCTTTACAAATGAATATTCCACAGCACAATATTTAATGTCCCTGGGCTGCCTCCTACCCATGCAGTTGCCAGCAAATTCTAACCATCTCAGTGTCAGAATGTGAAATTAGTGACTAATAAAATGAAACAGACAGAAGGAGAATGCTGAGTTATAGAAGGGATGGGCATGATATATGAATATCATGAGGTGTTCCTTAAGGAACATTCATGTGATTACATGAATGTGAAAATGCAATGCAGTATTGTAGAATTTCACTAGTTACTGGAATGCTCTGAAGCAGAAGCACTGTGTGGCTGATGATTCAATAATTGCGCTCATTAAAAATTTTCACGCTTTTCATTTGTTCACAGCCCCCCTTCCCCCATCGCATTCTGCAAAGAGCTGAAGAATGAAGTGTTTTTTTCAGTGTCAGCAGATAGATAATCATTGAGTTTGCCTTGATTTCATGGGGGTGCCCCGTCCCACCTCTGGACACCTGACTGATAGCTCAGAAGCCTGGTAAAATGTTGGAACCAGCCCCAGCTGTCTCAAGGGCTGGAGATATCACAGGATGATCTTCCCTTTAACTTCTTCATCTCGCACAAGAGCCTCCTTCACATAGACAGAGTGTGTGCTTGTGCCTCCCCAAGTTGCTACACCACAAATCTCAGGCATGGGAAATTAAACTGACAGCTCTGAATTCAAGTTTTGAAAGTCTGTCTAACCCTAGTTATAGCCAAGAATAAATCAGAATGAATGGGAGGTAGGCAGCAGGTGGGAGGAGTCTATAGCTGCAGTAGTGATGGTAAGATGAGCATCAGAGTTCAAATTCAATAGCAAGGTTATTATGTGCGTCTGTGGAAACCACAGCATCTGCAGATCTATAGGATGACATCTGTCTGGAAAGGGTTTAGCACTAGATGGACCAACCTCAAAAGAATGGAACTTTTTTCTCTATATTCATTTATTACATTCATTCATCAGTAAAAAAGAGCATTATTTATTAGCAAGAGATCTAGGTTCTGGTCTGAATCATGCCTCTAACATGCCTCATGTATCTGTGGGGGGTCACTTTACCTGTCTGGGCCTCATTTTACTCAGGCCCCAGCTTTACAGCTCTATGATGATATGAACTATTGACTGTCTAGTAAGCAGAAGGTGCAGCAGGACAAAGAAACACTAACTGCAGGACTAGCCCTTCTAAAGAAGTTCATGGTCTCTTTGGGAGAGGTAGATGCCTACACAGAAAAATAACATCATAGAATCCAGTTGAACTCCCTTACCTAGAGGCTAGGTGTGCCAATGAGTGCCTTGACTTCAGAGAAAGAAGAGAAAGCCCTTGGGATAAGGGAGGGTTCAGAGTGGTGTTCTTTGAGGCAGGGCTCAAATTTGAGAGATAGAGAAGAGGAAAAAGACACGCTGTGGGAAAAAATAGTTTGAACAAATGTTAGGGGTTAGAATAAGTCAGTTATCTTAGGACAGATAATGCATGGGCAGGTTGGCTTTTGCAAAAGTTTCATGAGGCTAACAGGGCTTCTTATAGAGCATTGCCAAGCTCCCAATGTTGGAGGAACCCTAAACCTCTTCCCCAACATCTCTATCCAGGATTGAATGTAGTTGGGCTCACAAGAAGGAAAGTCCTACATGCCACATAAAAGAGCAGAGTCTGTAAGCATCAGCATGTTACTGAGAACTCTCGAGAGGACAGTAACATAGGATAAGCAGAGAAGAGGTCAGACCAAAGGCAGGGCGGCTGCCCCATGAACCTGGTAGGATAAGGACCAACCAGAGCAGGCCACAGAGGGTGGAAATATAGGGATGGATTTGATTCTCCAGCAGCATGTTCCTCTTTGAAACATTTGCTTTCTCGAGTCATGTTTGTAATTATGTGGTCTGTGTCTGTTTTTCCAACTAGACTATAAGCTCCCCAAAAGAGCATACTTGTGTCTGCCTTTTTAAAATTATGTATCTCTAGTACCCAGCATGGTGGTTGGCCCAGAAGAAAATACTCAAAAACACTTGGGGAATAAATGAATGCACGTAAGACACACTGTGAAGAAAAGAACAACAAAATTCAATGAGTCAGAAATTCTTAGCTTGGTAAATGGAGGCATGGTGACAGGAATTGGACAAAGTAGAAACAGAAGTGTTGGAAGAAAAATGATACTGGAGATGAATTTGAAGTGATACTGGGATATCCATGTAGAAATATTCAGAAGATCATTGGAAATATTGGTTTATAGGCTGAGAAAACTGCCAGGGTGTCCTTGGATATAGAAAATTGAACTGGTTGGCTGAAGTCCTTTGATTTCCAAATTCCATTTGGCAGAGAATACATTTGAGGTCATGGATCAGATTTTTTTTTTAATGTACAAAAACTAAGAACTACCTCTTTCATCCCCATCCTAGCCCCATGTCAGAAATTTAACATCTACTTTCATGCCATTTTTATTTTTAAGAGACTTTTTGGTAAATTAAAAACCTGGCTTTTTCCTTTTAATATAATAAATTATATTGGAAAAATCCATTGTAGCAGAAGTTTAAAAGAAAATATATTAGCTTAGAGAATGCTTTTTATTTATTACAGATATTAATATCTTCTTCCTCTGAGCTGGTTTTATGTTCACCTTTGGATACCGCAAGTAAGGCTCATGGTGAAAGACCTAAGCTTTGATGTCATATTGACCTAAACTTGAATTTTGGGCCCACCTCTTCTTACTGAGTTACTTAACTGTTCTGGACCTCAGTTTTCTCATTGTAAATTGGAGTTTCTATACCTAACAGGTTGGTGAATGTTAAATATACACCGTTGTGGGTTAACAGTGGGCCCCGAAACATTTGTCTGTGCCTCAGAATTTGTGAATATGACCTTATTTGGAAAAAAGGTCTTGCAGGTATAAGGATCTTAAGAAGAGATCATCCTGAATTTCCTGGATGGACCCTAAATCCAATAGCCATTGTCCTTATGACAGACACATAATCACAGAGAGAAGAGGAGAACGTCATGTAAAGACAGAGGCAGAGACTGGAGTGACGTAGCCACCGAGAGTGCTGTCAGCCATCAGAAGCTGGAAGAGACAAGGAAAGAGTCTTCCCTAGAGCCTCCAGTTGGCCTCCAGAACTGTGAGAGGCTAAATTTCTGTTGTTTTGAGCCACCAGTTTGTGGTAATTTGTTACAGTAGACCTGGAAAACCAATATATACACTTATTAGTCACTTCATAAATGCTAGTTCTATCCCCTCATTCTTATTTAAACCATCACACTGCAAGCCCTCTTGTATAAAAATAAAATAAACTGACTGCTGGAAGCATTCCACAGGAGGAAGTAGGAGAGGCCACTGTAAGAATATCTGCATGTGATACTGATATTAAATATGAGGGGGTAATTATGAGACACACAAGTAGAACAAAGAAGAAGATGATAGCAGAGGAAGGAAGACAATTACAAAGTAAAAAAGAAAGAAGGAAAAGCAAAACCTTCATCCACCCTGCCACCCCCCAGCTCTGTGTCCTCCCGTGGTGGTTACTCAATGGAAACTAGAAGGAAATAGGAGGAGACCTATGAATATAAGGAGACCCACAGATATTTCAAACTTGCCCTCAAGACGTTTCAGACATTTCAATCTTCCCAGGTTGGAGAGACCGAGATGTGGGGCTATTGTCAAGTGAAACTGTCATCAGAACCAAGGCCTATTGACTCCTAATTTTCAGTCCACAAGATTGTACAGTTTCTGCTTGAGATCCAGCATATATCACTCAGCTGTCAAGTGGAAAGTTAAAAGAAATATTAGGTATAATATAAGACACTGCAGTAATCACAGCAGTCATAATCCCTGCCGTAACGCTATATTTTTCTGAGTACCTTAGTGACTTGTCATTTCTAAAGAGCATTATTTAATGGTAAAGTTATTTTTTATGTATCAGTGGCCCACATTAAAAAGTAAAAATAAAAAATCTCAAGCTTTCATGTATAAGCCATTTTAAAATATAAATAACCATACAGCATGGGTACACATTGGGAATGGAAAGGATAACCTCTTCTTGCAGTCCAAACAAATGTATTAATACAGCTGGACTAATGAAATCTAGTGATTGTAGACACTCCTATAATTTCTCCAGAAAATGATATTTCCTGGGGTCCTTGATAATCATAGACTCTCAATTCCTCATCTCCTCAGTCCCGGTGGTGGCCCAGATAGTTCCAGGACGATGTATAAAATCCTGAGAGAAAGGGAATGGTCAGTTGCCACTTGGCCAATTAATCCAGGCAAGGTGACATAAAAGGCTCTACATATGTAAGTGTGATTTATTAAAATAATTGAATCAGAGTCTTGTTTTGTTCTGTTTGCTTGCCACTGTAGACACGCTAGGAACACAGAAAGCACATTCTTCCCCTGCACTCTGCCTCCATCTCAGGAAAAAGAGACCAACATTGATTCTAAAGATATTGGAAAATGATTAAGCACTAAGTTCCAGGACCTCAGAAGCCCTTAGTACAGAGTGGATGATCATCCTGCCTTTGAAGGAAGATATGGATTTTTGCAGTGGCCCCAACAGTCTTAGGCCAGGACTGTCTCCAATATGTTGGGACACATAAACCTCCGGGACTTCTCTACAACATAATTCAGAGGGAGAGATCTTTGAAAACAAGACACTTCTGAAAATTGAAATGGAATTCACTGGTATTAGAAAAATAAAGAACTGTGAAATATCCCACACTGTTGTGAACAAAATTCGTAGCTTTAATACTAGCTTCACAGACATCAGTGAATAAGTGAAAACTTGCCCCGTGCTGTTCCATATACCACTATGCAGTTATACGAGATTCTATTTGTGAGAAATTTCCAATTAAATCAACACGTTGTTCCTCAGTGGAATAGATCACGTGGATAGTCATCCCATCGCATAATACCTCAAGGAAAGTCCTGCCAGCTCCACCCTCTTCCTGACATTCTGGTGACCAGGATCAATCACCTCTGGTGTGGGACACATGAAATAACAAAGGTTAAAGGGTTATTGACACGAGCCATGCATCTGAGCTGATTGCCAGTGCTTTGGCGGGGAGAATGACAGTGTTCTGACCATTCCTGGCCAGCTGATAGGGGAGCCTGCTGCATTGGACAGGAAAGGGCTGATGCCACCGTGGTTGTTAGAGACCAAAGTGGTCTAGGTTACCCCATCCTCTATAAAGTGTTCTTCTTGAAAGAGAAAACTTCAGAAAACAAAGGAAAAAAGATATTGTACATTTCCAGCACAGAACAGAAGTGTGGAGTTACCTGTTTGCACGAATGCCTTTCCCATGGAGGAGTCCTTAAACTCCCGTTGAAACCCCATGGAGGGTTTCTGGGAGTCCAAGCGCTCTGTAACGTTGTGGGCAAAAATGTGTACATCTTTGTCAGGAAAGTATTTATAAATTTATGACACAAGGAGTTTAAGAACCTCTAGGGTAAGGTAGTGGGGAGAGCCATTATATTCCCAAGGTCCAGGTTTGTGGCTTCCAAACCCTGTATTAATTCTACGACTAGTCCTCACTGTTTGGAAGGCTCATGTATCAGTTGTACAGGCTGTCTCATTCCTGCTCAGATGGATTTCAGATTC
>NW_006796259.1:624588-625551 GCF_000442215.2 Lipotes vexillifer
ATATATTGAATATTTCTATATTTTTAATATGTTCTGCTGATTTAGAAAGGAAAGGAAAGGAAAAAGAAACGTATTCTTTTTTAGCGGCAGAACAAGTGATTGTGACTGTTCTGACATGGGGTCTTTCTCACTTGCGCTCAGCTTCAAAGAGGGTATAACTGTGTCTAAAGGGTGCACAGGGTGTGGGTTCCTGTGACAGCTCTAGCTTAGTCACTATCCAGTGCTATGTCATCTTTCCTCTTACCATGCCATCATCTGTCAAAGAGGGACAATGACCTACCCCCAAATGCAATGTGAGAGTCAAATGGGATCATTAAGTTGAGAAATACTCTGGCTGTAGCACTGAAGATAAAATACATAAACATTTCACACAAACACCTAACAGGGTATTTCTGTTACTTAATTTCAAAACAGTAAACACCGTAAAGGCGAAATTCTTGTCTGATTTGTGTTTGTCTCCGCTATGCCTTGAATCTCATAGTACGAACTGAGGACACAGTCAATGCACTCAAATCTGTCCTGAGGTGATAATACCATCAAATATGCAACATGTGTGTATGCGTGGGGGTCAAAATGTAATATTTTTGTTGTGGAAGAATAATTAGAAAATCTCATGAATAAATGAATGATGTTTCTGTGTAACTGTTTATTGTCAGAACTTGCAATTTAATTAAGGGCTCTTTCTTGATAGGAATATTATCATGAAAATTATTTGCTGCTACTTGTGAAATTCAAGGCTTGTTGCAAAGCAAACAATTTAGTAGTAATCATAATCAAAGTAGAAGTCTTTACTTAAAAGGACTTTCTCTTGGGGTTTCCCTGGTGGCGCAGTGGTTGAGAGTCCGCCTGCTAATGCAGGGGACGCGGGTTTGTGCCCCGGTCTGGGAAGATCCCACATGCCGCGGAGCGGCTGGGCCCGTGAGCCATGGCCGCTGAGCCTGCGCGGCTGGAGCCTGTGATCCG
>NW_006796259.1:625564-650387 GCF_000442215.2 Lipotes vexillifer
GCCAACAGGAAGAAGACCCCCGCCCACAAAAAAAAAAAAAAAAAAAAGGACTTTTCTCTTAAATGTGTCCAGCAGGATTCTAGTCCTAAGACGTACACAGGCAGATAATTCTGGAACACATATACTGTGCTCTTTTCATAGAGATTTAGCACATTAAGACCTTGATAACTCTTTAAAGAAAGAACACCATTTAACTATGTTTAAACCAAGATTATTTGGCCCTAGAGTTCTTCTCTTCCTCTACCCCTGCACTTTTAAAATTCGTGTGCACTTATACATCACTGCATACATTTTGGGAAATGCTGAGTTGGCAATAGAAGAATAAACAAGAATAATCCATGCTTTAGATAACTACTGTTGTATAACTATGGACATTGATTGAAACTTATATAATAGAATTCCATTATAACCTAGTACTTTGTGAGGAAACAAAAATGCTTGTCAACATTTGGTGTTGCAAAGGTGAAGATACTCCATACAAAAATATTCTTGGAGTACACATAACATTGGGCTCCTTTAATTAATATGTAGAGCCCCAATAAATAAATAGGAATATGATGAAAAAACCATAAACCATGAATTAATTCAGGAGAAGAAACATAAATATCATTTAAACATGTCTTATAATGAAAGAAATGTAAATTGAGACTACAATGAGATAACATTTTCACTTATTACACTGTCAAAATAAAAAATTGTGATAATACATTTATTGGCAGGAATGTGGGGAAAATGATACTTCCATTAATTGTTTAGGAGAATACAAGTCAGTGCAGTTCCTATAGAGGACAATGGGGTAATAATTATAAAAATTCAAAACGTATGTCTCCTTTGACATAGCAATTCCCCTTCTGGGAATTTAGTCTACATTTGTGCATGAACATGTGTACAAAGAAGGAGATTTACTGTGGTATTGCTGATAACAACAAAGGACTGGGGGAAAAAACCCTAAATGTCCACACACTAGTGAAATAAGTTATAGAAACGCCATCTAATGGAACCCCATGCAGAGATAGAACAAGACAGCTTTATGTACATGAATATGAAGTGATATGCTGTTAAGTGACAAGATGCAGAATGCTGGATATATGTGTACCATTTTTTTCTTTAACACATGCTTATTTAGAGACAGAATGTCTTCAGAAAGTTGCACAGGACTCTGGTAAAAACTATTGCCTCAGGAGACAAGGAACTGAAGGACAGGGGTGGGAGGGGGGGTTACTTTTTCATTGTATACCCATGTGAACTTTAGTTAGTTAATTAACTTATATTGAAGTATAGTTGATTTACAATATTATAAGGTTCAGGTGTACAACATAGTGATTCACACTTTTTTTTTTTTTTTTTTTGGTAGAGACAAGGAACTGAAGGACAGGGGTGGGAGGGGGGGTTACTTTTTCATTGTATACCCATGTGAACTTTAGTTAGTTAATTAACTTATATTGAAGTATAGTTGATTTACAATATTATAAGGTTCAGGTGTACAACATAGTGATTCACACTTTTTTTTTTTTTTTTTTGTGGTATGCGGGCCTCTCACTGTTGTGGCCTCTCCCATTGTGGAGCACAGGCTCCGGACGCGCAGGCTCAGCGGCCATGGCTTACGGGCCCAGCCGCTCTGCGGTATGTGGGATCTTCCTGGACTGGGGCACGAACCCGTGTCCCCTGCATCGCAGGTGGACTCTCAACCACTGCGCCACCAGGGAAACCCAGTGATTCACACTTTTTAAAGATTATACTCCATTTGTAGTTATAAAATATTGGCTGTATTTCCAATGCTGTACAATATCACCTTGTAGCTTATTTATTTTATATATAATAGTTTTCACCTCTTTATCTCCTACCCCTATTTTGTACCCCCCCAACTGGTAACCACTAGTTTGTTCTATCTGTGAGTCTATCTCTGTTTTGTTTTATTCAGTAGTTTTATTTTTTAGATTCCACATATAAGTGGCAATATACAGGATTTGTATTTCTCTGACTTGTTTCACTTAGCATAATGCCCTGCAAGTCCATCCATGTTGCTGCAAATGGAAAAATTTCATTTTTTATGACCGAGTAGTATTCCATTGTGTATATATACCATATCTTCTTTATCCATTCATCTGTTTTTTCTTTTTTCTTTTTTTTTGTTAAATATTTCTTAGTTCTCAATTTTTTATTTTTATTTATTTATTTATTTATTTTTGGCTATGTTGGGTCTTAATTGCTGGGTGGGTTTTCTTTAGTTGTGGCGAGCCGGGGGCTACTCTTCGTTGCAGTGTGCAGACTTCTCACTGCGGTGGCTTCTCTTGTTGAGGAGCATGGGCTCTAGGCACGTGGGCTTCAGTAGTTGTAGCGCACAGGCTCGGTGGTTGTGGCTTGCAGGCTCTAGAGCACAGGCTCAGTAGTTGTGGTGCATGGGCTTAGTTGCTCTGTGGCATGTGGAATCTTCCCGGACCAGGGCTTGAACCTGTGTCCCCTGCATTGGCAAGCAGATTCTTAACTGCTGCACCATGAGGGAAGCTCCTCCATTCGTCTGTTGATGGACACTTAGATTACTTCCATTTGAACTTTTAAAATGACTTTTGATCACATATATTTATTAGCTATTCAAATAAAATGCATTAATTCAACTACAAAACAAAAGAAAAATTAACACAGATACACATATATGTGCCATTCATGCACATATGATTGACTTTAAAGCCAACCAAAGGATAGCTTTTTTTTTTTTTTGCGGTACGCGGGCCTCTCACTGCTGTGGCCTCTCCTGTTGTGGAGCACAGGCTCTGGACGCGCAGGCTCAGTGCCCACGGCTCACAGGCCCAGCCGCTCCATGGCATGTGGGATCTTCCCGGACCGGGGCACGAACCCGCGTCCCCTGCATTGGCAGGCGGACTCTCAACCACTGCGCCACCAGGGAAGCCCAAGGATAGCTTTTTAATGAACTTCCATTTTATGTACTATGTATTAGAGGATACTTACAATATAGAAAAAAGCAATATTCTTTTTATAAAATGAGAAAGTTGGCCAGAAAAGTCACGCACTTTTGTTCCTGTGGAAGGACGAGCTCAAATAGGATACGTTTGCCTTGGTCAAATGTCAGGCACATACAATTCATTGACATCACTATCACTGTTAGCCTTAATTGGATGTTAGTAATGGATCACTGGGAGCTGGGAGGTCTGAGAATAATGGTGAACCATCTTCACTCTAATGTGGGGTTAAAATTTTTCAGCAGAGGAACTATCAAAATAAGCAGGCCAAAAAAAAAAAAAAAAAAAAAAAAAAAAAAAAAAACCATGCTTTCTTTTCCTACAGTTTAAAAGAGTAAAGGGATTTTTCTCAGTTGTTACAACCTTTACCCCTCCTTCCCACTTGTTCAGTGGAAGCAAATAGAAACATTAGTTTTTTAAGACTTACTATGAACTGAAAATCACAGTCACCAAGTATGGGAAAGATTATGATATCATTAATTCTGGACACCAAAGGGGAGAATGTTCTCCCCTTCTCTGTAGAACTCTTGATTGCAGAAGGAAGTCTAATGTAAATCACTAGTAGCCAAATTATATAATTTTAGGTAGAAATGTTTTCTCTAGGAAGTCTTACTTTTGTTGCAAACAGAGACAGAGACAAAGAAATTCAATAAGGAACAAATGTCCAGCGGCTTTGGGGTATGTAATTTTTCAAGGCTGGCAGATTTGCTTGTTTGAAGACCAACCTAATGGGCATAGAGGTCAATTTTCTCAGATAGCTATAATTAATGGAGAGCAGTGATTGTGTTAGATCACATGGAAATAGTAGGGCTCTGCAAGATTTCCTTTTGTTCCATGTAATTCCATCTCTCAAGGCAAAGGACAACAATGTGTATATGGACAGTATGTCTGCAGCAGTATTTCTATGACACTGATTCATTCAGAGACAAGCTAAACCTTATTGGAAATGAGTTCATTTAGTCTAGTCCAAGTAAATTCCAACCATATCTTGAATGAAATAATACAACATTCAGTAGCTCTGCCTGTGAGCTCTTCTCTCTGATGGATAGTTACAAGTTTATTGTTACTTGAAGTAATTGGGTAAAGTTTATACAGACAGAGAAAGAGCAAGAAGAGAGGATGAATTTATAATTTAGCATTACAAACTCATTACAAGGCTAAAGCAGATACTAATGTAACTCATTTGTAAGCCCAATGATATGACTTAATGAGTAATGAGTGAAAAAGTTGAATGCCCTTTTTTCTCCTCTATCTGAAATGTGTGAAGTTTGGTAAAGGCAATTCATAAGGGGGAATGGTGCAGAATTAAAGAATAAATTCTTTAGCCTCTCAGGCTCACTTGTTGCGAAGTCTAGCTTAGGTCAGACTTGTGGAAGCAGAGCCTGAGGCAGAGATTTTTGTCAAGTGATTTATGATGGGAGTACTTTTGGGTAAGACCTACAATGGAGTGAAGGAAGCAGGGTAAGGTAAACAGAAAAATCAGGTCTGCTTCCTGAAGAACCCAGGCTGACCCATATTCTAATTGAGATTTTTTAAAAAAATATAATTTAAATATATTTATATATTAAAGCCAATGCTTTCTATCAGTTTCTGAATTATCCATTCCAGGAAGAACACTCAACATTTTCATTTCACACCATAAGCCAGAGTACTTCCCAGTAGCTCCTGGGGTTAGACACAGGCCAGGAAGAAAGAGAGATGCCTCATGCTTTCTCTGCTACTAATCAAACTCCACTGAGAAATGTGAGCTTCCTCAAGCTGAATCCAAGATCCCACATTGTAGATACGAGGGAATAGATAATAACCTGGTAGTTTTAATTAAACTAAGAATGATTTGAGGTTTAAAGCTAAAGCCTTTACATAATAATTCACAGAAAATGGGCTTTTGGAGAGGAGTATCCAAACTCAGTTTGCCCATCTGGAAAATGAAGATAGTAAAAATTCAAAATAGAGGAAAGGTGACTCACAACTACTGAAACCTTGTTTCAAGGATGTAGGGCTGTGAGAAGGAGGCCAGGTACCTCTAAGGAGGCATTAGAGGGTACTATTCTATGTACTAGCATCTTGGCACTGTCTGGAGGCCTGTCCCACAGCCTTACTGACTCAGAAATATAAATTATCAGCTTGCCGGAAGTGAGTATAGATCTCAGGAGCAGGTATTTTGACTTAGCTCCCACAGCCAGTGTAAAAGACCAGAACATCTGTTGATTTCTATGCACTGCAGCCATCAGTGACAGGGCTGGAGGCCTCAGGACTGTACTACACTTTCTCTGTAACATTAAGAAACAGTGTGATAATCACAAGGTTGCTTTGTGAGCATAGAAGCAAAGCAAAGGAGCTAGTAAAGAGAAACTCTAGTTGGCTCTTTTGATGCCCTATCCTGTGTCCCCAGAGCTCACCTCTGAATGTTACCTGTACCCATGGTGGACAGTTTCAGGTATACCATGGATAAGTCCCT
This sequence comes from Lipotes vexillifer, assembly GCF_000442215.2. NCBI lineage: Eukaryota > Metazoa > Chordata > Mammalia > Artiodactyla > Lipotidae > Lipotes > Lipotes vexillifer. The sequence goes on from NW_006796259.1 coordinate 631,001, forward strand.
ACTTTAAATGCCTGCTTCTCTGCTTGACAGCTTCTTTCATGCTTGGGAGTTTGCTCAGCCACAAGCTAGAGCAGCACAAAAGTGACAAGGAGTTAATGCAGCCCTAGGGACATTCTTCAACAGAGGTAGAATGGGAGTCCAAGGATAATGCCCTAGGCTCTCCGTCCTACTGTAGCTCAGTTCTGAGGTGTATTCTATATGCTTTCTGAGAAGGTCCCCCTCAAATAGCAAGATTTGCAACCCATTATCCACCCTGATAACTTGCTAATTATTGTACCCTTTGTTTTTTTTTTTCTTCCCTGTAAGGTTGCCAGATAAATTATGGGTAACCCAGTTCAATTTGGATTTCATATAATAGTGAATGGATATACATACATATATGTATATATGTGTATGTACATTCACATGTATGTGCATGTGATCTGTGTTAGTGTGTCTAGATTTATATATCTAGATACCTCTATATCAGTATCTGTATATACAATAGATAGATATCTAACTATCTGTCTATCTATACAGAGAGAGAGAGAGAGAGAGAGAGAGAGAGAGAGAGGGAGAGAGCAGCAATGATAAAGCAGATGAGATAAAATGTTAACAATAGGTGACTGTAGGTGAAGGATAATGAGCGTTCTTCACATCAGTCTTGCAGATTTTCTTTAAGTTTGAAATTGCTTTCAGATACAAAGTTAAAGTAGTGAGGAGTCTTCGAATAATTTAAGAACCACTGATCTATCTAGCTCAGCCCCTCATTTACAAGTGAAGAAATTGATGCCCAGAAGACCTGCTCAAGGACCAATAGCCACGTTTGAATGGTACTTACAATATTCCGCTTTAGCACTGTTAAAAAACAGAATTCAACTGAATAAATCTGAAGTTCTAATTCGCTTTATTCAATGATTTATGAATCGGGCAGCATCTCATCAAGAAGTAGGAAGGGACTCCTTGGAGTTTTGCAAAATGAAAGGATTTTATAGGCAGGAAGAGTGTGGGACAAAGAAGCTAAAGAGTAGATTGTTTCAGGCAAGACTACCTTTTTTTAGGGGGAAGGGAAGTGGTCTTAGGCAGACTGCCTCGACAGTGTTGGTCAGGAGGTTCCAGACTGATTGGTTTAAAATTCCATTCCTTGGAGAAGCAGAAACTGCAGTTAGGTTAGGTATTAAATCTTGGTGGAGCTTAGCATAAGTGACTCAATGTGGGGCCAGTTTTTTTTTTCTGTTTCTATACTGTACTTTTATTTTACTTATTGTTTTTATTGGAGTATAGTTGCTTTACAGTGTGTTAGTTTCTGCTGTACAGCAAAGTGAATGTTGTTTCTTTTTAACAGTTCCCCCTTTTGATCAAATCAAGCTCTAAGCCTAACAGAGAGAGGGATCAAAATTTAAGGCGTTTACTCCACTCTCGGCTACCATGCTAGTCCTTGAAGCTTTTATTGATCCTGGGTGTTTGTTTGTTTGTTGCTGAATCTGTGTGGTATTCACAGGTCACGACTTAAGGCTCAAAATATTTTTGTTGGTCATTCTCTTCGTTCCTTTTCTGACGTTTCAGTCTTAGGGAGGTCTTTTGCTTGCTGATTAGTGGCTGCGAACATGCATTTAAAGCTTTTGAGAGAATGCAATGCACCAGGGGGATTATCATGATAACTATAAGCAGGATAATTCCAATGTTTGGAGTGCACTTCGGAGTCATGATCCCCAAGAATCAAACCAACCAAAAAAGGACCCCTTTGAAGGAGTCACTCTTTTAAGCTAAGTGGCTTGTTCAGTGATCTTCTGTAACTGAGATTCAACTTCCCCAAAAGTATTAATCCAGATATAGCAGGTAGTGTTGGCCACAGCACAGATACCTCTTTGCCCAGCTAAACAATAATCCTGTTATCAAGAAAAACTTTGGACAGAGGATCTAAGAATTTTTGTTGGGCAGATTCTGCAATACTTTCAAGAGTTGGGGAGAGGTTCCTGATCATAGCCTCATTTGTACTCACTTCTATCCAGGGAAGTAGAGCCCTGCTAAGTAAAGTGAATCCTTAATCCTGAATGCCTCCTGGTAGGTCCTATCTAACTCAACCATGAAAATTCAGGGAAGTTGACCAATCACACGTTTCCGTTTGTTTGTAGATAGTTAGGGGCACAGTTAGATACCCTAAGAGGCATTGCCCAGTTATGTGCCAGCCATCTAGGCTTCATAGACTCAAGGACAATGATAACCACCACAAACAAAGATAAATCCTCTCGGGCACAAACCACTGCCACAAAGTTGGCACTGTTAATGAATTCATTTACAGGGATTGTTACATTGGCTTGTTCAAGCCAGGAGTCAGTTAGGGTTTTTCCTAGCCTGAAATAGGAAGTTGTTCTAAGTTCCAGAGTTTATCCCCCCTTAGCGGTGGCCTGTGATGTATGGGTAATGGCATTATCTTCCTACAGAGTAAAGAAAAGAATAAGAAAAAATGTTTTTATGATTAGTTAAAGTAAGAAGTCCTGATCTGGCATCTTGGGTGGAAGCAGTCTACATCTATGTCAGCTACTTCTCTTCCTAGTCAATTTGATTTTGAGGTCTTCAGCTTGTGTGCAGTTTCCTTCTTCATTGGGAGATATGGGCCCAAGGTTTAAGTCCCTGAAGTCTGGCTGCCACCTGGGCAGTGAGGAGGACCTTATAGTCCCATCCAAGGAGATTCAAGGGAAGTCTTTGTTTTCAGTTATTGAGAATCAAAAGGCTGGAATAAAATTGGAAATGTTAGTTTGGAGAGTCAGATATTTGAGAAAACTAGAAGAATTCAAGATTTAGTCCAGTTTACAGGTTTATAACAAAATCTCAAAGACAATTAACAGGACTAGAATCTAATACATACAAAGGTGAAAACACAATTTCTCTCTCTCCTGTTAACCTTACTCTTTTCCAAAGGTAACCACAGTAAAACTAATTTGTTTGCATTAAAACTTGGCCTGATTATTTACATAAGTGCAGCAAGAATAGTAAGAATAGTGATTGACTATATAAGCCCTATATAAGATTGCTTTGCTGGAACATTGCAAGCAAGGTACCAGGCCAATTTTTTTCAAGGGGCTTTATTGGCTTCATAAAGTCAATCTTAGTTCCTCAAAACTGTCTGGTCATGTCTGAGTCTATTCATATCTCTCTGAAGTATGACATTCCAGTCAAAGCTTTGGTAATATAACCAATGTTTCCAGTTGTGTCATATCACAAGGAGAGTAAATTTTTACTGAATTTATACAAATAACTAACTATATTGCCATGAAACAAATATTCAAGAGTTCTCCAATTTTGGAGGGATTAAGTAGGGAGAAAAAACTAAATGTTTTCATCTTTGTTTACATCTTTGTTTGGTATACTTTACCAAATTAATATAAATCATAGATAGCTTAAGAGAAAAGTTCTCTTTAAACCTGGAAAAACAACATTAAACAACCAGCAATGTTTCAGACAAAAAGTCATAAAAATTATAATCCTCCTCCTCACGTTATTCAGTCCTTGTTATTAATTCTTGTTCTGTTTGAATCCAGCTTTTCCATTAGTTCTGGAAATTCTTATCCAGTTCAGTTTTATGATCAGAAACCTGTACTTGTTAATACTTTTTCCGTGAATCTCCTTGAAAATGAAGTACTTTTCTCAACACACTCTTGCAAAAGCACCTGAGTAAAACAGTAACTGTTTGTAAATGACAAAAAGACTTAAAAATACCCATTGTTAAAGAGCTGATGAGAGTTCATTATAATGAAATTGACAGGAAAATTTGGTTATTTCTGTGATGCACAATATTTTAAAAGGATAACTGGAATTATGATTATAACATCATACCAGGCCATATCAGACTTTAGGAACTTCAGGAACACTTATAACACATACGTATACAAATAGAGCATTAAGAAGGCTTAGTATTACTTTTTTGTTGTTGTTGTTGCGGTACGCGGGCCTCTCACTGTTGTGGCCTCTCCCGCTGCGGAGCACAGGCTCCGGACGCGCAGGCTCAGCGGCCATGGCTCACGGGCCCAGCCGCTCCGCGGCATGTGGGATCCTCCCGGACCGGGGCATGAACCCGTGACCCCTGCATCGGCAGGCGGACTCTCAACCACTGCGCCACCAGGGAAGCCCAGTATTACTTTTTATTTGACGATGCTTTCCATGTAATTAATATTTTAAATAAGCCTAGTTTAGCATCTCTCTTTTTATGAAGAGAAAGAACAAATCTTTTGAGGTTTTCCAGGGACCCTCTGGAAAATCCCAAAGTTAGTTTCAGGTCAAAAAGACTTCATTTAGAATTTGATTTTGGGAAGCTTGTCAATATCATCAAAAGGTTAAAACAAACACATGACAAATAGAATCACAAATAATTATAAAATAGTACTTATCTATTTGACCGAAATGACAATAAAATATTTCTAAGGCAAATACTAAAGGTTACATAATTGTGAGGAAAACCAATCAAAGCACATGAAATTATTTTGTAAAACACAAAATCCTTGCTTTCTAGGCAGATATTACTTAAAAGGGAAAGAAACCTTTTATAATAGCTTTTTATCAAGAGCAGACCAATGCTACAGAAAAACTTTGTCCTTTTAGCAGATGAAAGAAAATTTTAGTTTTATATAAGTACATTACGGATATTAAAGCTTACTTGAAACACGTTTATAATATCAATTCGTTCTAAGCCAGCTTGATTACACAAGGTGAATTTTCCCTGTCTTTCTCTCTTCCCAACTTCCTACTTAATTTGTCTTTCCTTCTCTCCCATTTTGAAATAACCGGTTTTTTACCTAGGGACAAATTTACTTTCTTTTCCCTGAAAAAAATGCATTTTCACATCTTATACCTTTTTATAGCCAAAACTCACATCCTATTTTCCTTGCATATGGAATTGCTTCCCTTTTTATTTTTAGTAATTTTAATTACATATATTAATTAGAATTCTTAACCCTTAAAACCATAATTTCTAGTGTAACATAAGTGAACAATTGTGAATTGTGTCTGTTACACCAGCATTCTTTAGATTTGCAAATTTGTGAATACATTTCATAATTTCTGAAGATATGTTTCTTCATAGTACAGTCTTTCAATAAAGCACTAGGTAAGTTTACTAATAGATCCCAAATGTCTTTCATTTCTTTGTAATAAGAAGCCAAAAGTAGATAAACCTATGTTTAGTAATTAATGTTTCACTATTTCATTTTATTTGGAAATGACCTAGATTTTCAATGTATTTCCATCATTTAGCTTAGCTTAGCTTAGCAAAACTCTAGTTTCAAGTTACCTGAAAGATTTTGAAAGCGATTTCTTATACACATAACATAGAATATAATTATTTTACCTATAAACTCTATAATATTTACATCTATCTAAATCACTTACTCCCAACAATTGTGTTTAGATTGCCCATGAAAACTTCGTAAGATATTAGAAAAAAATCAGGCATCATTCTAATTTATTTTTTTGCTGACAGATTTTGCAACAGAGATAATATGAATTTTACTGGTAAAACCAGGTAGAATAAAAGTTGTTTGTCTGCACTATATTCAGTGTTGGCAACTCAAAAGACATGTCTGTTTTAACTAAGCCAATGAATTTAAACTAGCTTTAATATCAAATATTTTCCTTGATCATGTGAACCTGAAAAACATTTAGGTTAGTTTCAATTACATTTCTGAGAGATTTTAGAATACTCAGCCCTTAATTTATACCAGTTCTTGGTTTCTTTCTAAGCCAATTGAATAGAGCTCTTTTACAAATTAATTTAAGCAATGCCATCTGAGGGTAGAAATTAATCACACACATACAACATACACATAGAAACATACATGAACATACAGATGCAAATAGAGACCTCATAGCTTCATTTTAAAATTGTAGACACAAGACAGGTATGAGAATATAAAATGCACTAGTTATAAAATATCAGTTGGAATAAGTTAAGTTCATTGCTTAGAAGCTAAAGATTTTTCTAAAGATATTTGTGGAGAAGAGACATGATTTTTTTCATTCATCTTAATTCAAATGACCTTTCCTTTTTCATTCTCCTGTTAAGAATTATCTCCCTGAAGTTTATACTTTATTTTTTATTTTTTTGAATTTTATTATTTTTTTATACAGCAGGTTCTTATCACTGACCTATTTTATACATATTAGTGTACATATCTCAATCCCAATCTCCCAATTCATCCCACCACCACCCCCTCCCCCCCCCACTCTCCCCCCTTGGCATACATAACTTTTTTTTCTCTACATCTGTGTCTCAATTTCTGCCTTGCAAACTGCCTTGCATCTGTACCATTTTTCTAGATTCCACATATATGCATTAATATACGATATTTGTTTTCTCTTTCTGACTTACTTCACTCTGAATGATGTGTCTCAATTCTGCCTTGCAAACTGCCTTGCATCTGTACCATTTTTCTAGATTCCACATATATGCATTAATATACGATATTTGTTTTCTCTTTCTGACTTACTTCACTCTGAATGACAGTCTCTAGGTCCAGCCACGTCTCTACAAATGACCCAATTTCATTCCTTTTTTAGGGCTGAGTGATATTCCATTGTATATGTGTACCACATCTTCTTTATCCATTCATCTGTCGATGGGCATTTAGGTTGCTTCCATGACCTGGCTATTATAAATAGTGCTGCAATGAACACTGGGGTGCATGTGTCTTCTTGAATTATGGTTTTCTCTGAGTGTATGCCCAGTAGTGGGATTGCTGGGTCATATGGTAATTCTATTTTTAGTTTTTTAAGGAACCTCCACACTGTTCTCCATGGTGGCTCTATCAATTTACATTCCCACCAACAATGCAAGAAGGTTCCTTTTTCTCCAAACCCTCTCCAGCATTTGTTGTTTGTAGATTTTCTGATGATGACCATTCTAACTGGTGTGAGGTGATACCTCACTGTAGTTTTGATTTGCATTTCTCTAAAGATTAGTGATGTTGAGCAGCTTTTCATGTGCCTCTTGGCCATCTGTATGTCTTCTTTGGAGAAATGTCTATTTGGGTCTTCTGCCCATTTTTGGATTGGGTTGTTTGTTTTTTAATATTGAGCTGCATGAACTGTTTATATATTTTGGAGATTAATCCTTTGTCTGTTGATTCGTTTGCAAATATTTTCTCTCATTCTGAGGGCTGTCTTTTCGTATTGTTTGTAGTTTCCTTTGCTTTGCAAAAGCTTTTAAGCTTCATTAGGTCCCATTTGTTTATTTTTGTTTTTATTTCCATTACTGTAGGAGGAGGATCAAAAAAGATCTTGCTGTGATTTATGTCAAAGAGTGTTCTTCCTGTGTTTTCCTCTAAGAGTTTTATAGTGTCTGGCCTTAAATTTAGGTCTGTAATCCATTTTGAGTTTATTTTGGGGTATGGTGTTAGGGAGTGTTCTAATTTCATTCTTTTACATGTAGCTGTCCAGTTTTCCCAGCATCATTTATTGAAGAGACTGTCTTTTCTCCATTGTATATCCTTGCCTCCTGTTTCATATATTAGTTGACCATAGGTGCATGGGTTTATCTCTGGGCTTTCTATCCTGTTCTGTTGATCTATATTTCTGTTTTTGTGACAGTACCATATTGTCTTGATTACTGTAGCTTTGTAATATAGTCTGAAGTCACAGAGTCTGATTCCTCCAGCTCCTTTTTTTTTTTCCCCTCAAGATTGCTTTGGCTATTCAGGGTCTTTTATGTCTCCAGACAAATTTTAAGGTTTTTTGTTCTAGTCCTCTAAAAATTGCCATTGGTGATTTGATAGGGATTGCATTGAATATGTAGATTGCTTTGGGTAGTATAGTCATTTTCACAATATGGATTCTTCCAATCCAAGAACATGGTATACCTCTCCATCTGTTGGTATTGTCTTTAATTTCTTTCATCAGTGTCTTATAGTTTTCTGAGTACAGGTTTTTTACCATCTTAGGTAGGTTTATACCTAGGTATTTTATTCTTTTTGTTGCAATGTTGAATGGGATTGTTCCCTTAATTTCTCTTTCTGATCTTTTGTTGTTAGTGTATAGGAATGCAAGAGATTTCTGTGCATTAATTATGTATCCTGCAACTTTACCAGATTCATTGATTAGATCTACTGGTGTTCTGGTGGCATCTTTAGGATTCTCTATGTATAGTATCATGTCATCTTCAAACAGTGACAGTTCTACTTCTTCTTTTCCAATTTGTATTCCTTTTATTTCTTTCCTTCTCTGATTGACGTGGCTAAGACTTCCAAAACTATGTTGAATAATGCTGGCAAGAGTGGGCATCTTTGTCTTGTTCCTGATCTTAGAGGAAATGCTTTCTGCTTTTCACCATTGAGAATGATGTTTGCTGTGGGTTTGTCATATATGGCCTTTATTATGTTGAGCTAGGTTCCCTCTATGCCCAGGTTCAGGAGAGTTTTTATCACAAATGGGTGTTGAATCTTGTCAAAAGCTTTTCCTGCATCTATTGAGATGATCATAGGGTTTTTCTTCTTCAGTTTGTTAATATGGTGTATCACGTTGATTGATTTGCATATGTTGAAGAATCCTTGCATCCCTGGGATATATCCCACTTAATCATGGTGTATGATCCTTTTAATGTGATGTTGGATTCTGTTTGCTAGTACTTTGTTGAGGATTTTTTCATCTCTATTCATCAGTGATATTGGTCTGTAATTTTCTTTTTTTGTAGTGTCTTTGTCTGTTTTTGTTGTCAGGGTGATGGTGGCCACGTAAAACAAGTTTGGGAGTGTACCTTGCTCTGCAATTTTTTGGAAGAATTTGAGAAGGATGGGAGTTAGCTCTTCTCTAAATGTTTGATAGAATTCACCTGTGAAGCCGTCTGGTCGTGGACTTTTGTTTGTTGGAAGATTTTTAATCACAGTTTCAATTTCATTATTTGTGATTGGTCTGTTTGTATTTTCTGTTTCTTCCTGGTTCTGTCTTGGAAGGTTATACCTTTCTAAGAATTTGTCCATTTGTTCCAGGTTGTCCATTTTATTGGCATAGAGTTCCTCGTAGTAGTCTCTTATGATACTTTGTATTTCTTCGGGGTCCATTTTAACCTCTCCTCTTTCATTTCTAATTTTATTGATTTGATTCCTCTCCCTCTTTTTCTTGATGAGTCTGGCTAATGGTTTATCAATTTTGTTTATCTTCTCAAAGAACCAGCTTTTAGTTTTATTGAACTTTGCCATTGTTTTCTTTGGTTCTATTTCATTTATATCTGCTCTGATCGTTATGATTTCTTTCCTTCTACAAACTTTGGGTTTTGTTTGTTCTTCTTTCTCTAGTTCCTTTAGGTGTAAGGTTAGATTGTTTATTTGAGATTTTTCTTGTTTCTTGAGGTAGGATTGTATTGCTATAAACTTACCTCTTAGAACTGCTCTTGCTGCATCCCATAGGTTTTGGATTATCCTGTTTTGGTCATTTGTCTCTAGGTATTTTTTGATTTCCTCTTTGATTTCTTCAGTGATCTCTTGGTTATTTAGTAATGTATTGTTTAGCCTCCTTGTGTTTGTGTTTTTACATTTTTTTCCCTGTAATTTATTTCTAATTTCATAGCGTTGTGGTCAGAAAATATGCTTGATATGATTTCAGTCTTCTTAAATTTACCGAGGCTTGACTTGTGACCCATGATGTGATCTATCATGGAGAATGTTCCATATGCACCTGAGAAGAAAGTGTAATCTGCTGTTTTCACATGCAATGTCCTATATCAATTAAATCTCTCTGGTCTATTGTATCTTTTAAAGCTTGTGTTTCCTTATTAATTTTCTGTCTGGATGAGCTGTTCATTGGTGTAACTGAGGTGTTAAAGTCCCCCACTATTATTGTGTTACTGTCGATTTCCTCTTTTAGAGCTGTTAGCAGTTGCCTTATGTATTGAGGTGCTCCTATGTTGGGTGCATATATAATTATAACTGTTATATCTTCTTCTTGGATTGATCCCTTGGTCATTATATAGTGTCCTTCCTTGTATCTTATAACATTGTTTATTTTAAAGTCTTTTTTATCTATTTTATATAAGTATTAGTACTGCAGCTTTCTTTTGATTTCCATTTACATGGAATATCTTTTTTCATCCCCTCACTTTCAGTCTGTATGTGTCCCTCAGTCAGACATGGGTCTCTTGTAGACAGCATATATATGGGTCTTGTTTTTGTATCCATTCAGCAAGCCTGTGTCTTTTGGTTGGAGCATTTAATCCATTCATATTTAAGGTAATTATTGATATGTGTGTTCCTATGACCATTTTCTTAATTGTTTTGGGTTTGTTTTTGCTGGTCCTTTTCTTCTCTTGTGTTTCCCACATAGAGAAGTTCCTTTAGCATTTGTTGTAGAGCTGGTTTGGTGGTGCTGAATTCTCTTAGCTTTTGCTTGTCTGTAAAGCTTTTGATTTCTCCATCAAATCTGAATGAGATCCTTGCTGGGTAGAATAATCTTGGTTGTAGGTTCTTCCCTTTCATCACTTTAAATATATCATGCCACTCTCTTCTGGCTTGTAGAGTTTCTGCTGAGAAATCAGCTGTTAACCATATGGGAGTTCCCTTGTATGTTATTTGTTGTTTAGGTTGGTAGAATTTGTGGACTGGCATCTCCTCCCTCCTTTTGGCCCATCCTGAATTCTCCCATTTAGCTTTCAGTGACAGCACAGTGTTCCTTATTGGGACCTCTTGTTGCAAGACAGCTCATGCAAGTGGTTATCATAGTGCCTGGTCAAGGCAGGTGGTTTTGGTCAACAGTTCCATAACAACCATGACCAATTTATCCTATTTCGGGAGTCTTCTTGAGCCAGCAAGAGCTCTAACAGCCTTTAAACGTTCTACCTGTGCCCACTGATTTTCATGGCTTTTGGCTTCTGAGCTTCCCATTAGCTATAGCCTGGACATGGTCCAAGTCAAGCCGAACCCAGTCCAACCTCAAATGCTGTCTGGTTTTTAACTTGAATCCGGTCTGATCCCAGCTGGTAACCACCAACAGTTCCTATGGAACTTTGAACTGGGAAAAAGGGTTGAATCAACAGACGTCAACAAATGGGGAACTGTAGCCACCACCAGCAGTTTCCAGTGTGAAATCTGGAAACAGAATCAAGGGCTGAGGTTTTCCACTCAAAAATCCAGGAATTGCTGTGTGAAAAGCTAAGGGCTTGGCTCCAGGCAGAACCATCCACCAGCTCAGTTAGGCTTTGGGCAGAACTGTCTACTAGCTCAAGCTGCCCTGTCCTGTAAAGAAAAGCCAATTAGATGGGGGGCTAGATGCAAATAGAATGGGGCTCATAACCAAGAAGAATTTATGGCCCTCAGAAACAGCAAGAAAGACAGTGAAGTGAACTGAGGGTTCACGGTGTGCCCCCCCTGTATTTCTCCTTGTCCCTGAATGCCATCAGAAGTTCACTTTAGATCCCACTACTGCCATCAAAGCTGTTAAAACACAAATTTCAGTTGTGTAAATTTGAAGATCTATTTGATTTTATTCAACAGTTCATGAATTGGGCAGCATCTGAAAGATGTTCCAAGGAGTTGTACAAAAGGGAAGTTTTTTTATAGGCAGAAAGAAGGTGGGACAAGAAAGTTAAAAGAGTTGATTATTTCAGGTTACCTTCTTTTAAGGGAAGACCAGGGATCTTAAGGCAGGTTACCTCACCAGTGTTTATCAGGAAATTCCAGACTGATTGGTTAAAAATTCCACTCCTGAGAGAGGCTGAAACTGCAGTTAGGTTAAATATTAAATCTTGGTGGGGCTTAGCATAGGTGACTCCACTTTCGGCCTGTTGTTTCTTTTTAACAGCACAAATATACCTTGCATTCCAAAATAAAATACTTTAAGTTTATATGATATATAAATCATAACATCCACAATGCCATTCCCCTTTATTCATGCAAATAACTAGAGTTAATTCTGCATTTTTTAAGCATACCAAACTTTATTTTATTCAAAACCTTTAGACCCATGTGGATCTTCCTTATGTTTTTCACTTCAAAAAAATTTTCTCTACTCCTTTTGTGCACCAGTTACTTATTTTAGATAAGTTAGAATTGTAATATAACCTTGCCTTAGGATATGTCTATTTTCCCTGGTGAGAGATAAGGGAGGGCAGGAATTCTCTGTCTCCTGCAGCTGTTTGAAGGAGTAGGTGGAGAGAGAGTGGAAATGTGTAGGATGGGAGTCAGTATTCCACTCTTCTTCAGGGTTTCTGTCTATGCTAAAGAGATTTTCTTTCTTTCTTTTCTGTTTTCTGTTTGCTTTTTTAAAATAGCTTTTAAGGAATGGAAAATTTCTGTGGTAGCTGATAGCAAATACAGAAAGGCTCATTTGCATATAGATGTTTTCAGCTTGCAACTGCATAATCCCCTGAGAGAGGCCTTGTTTAAATGGGCAGGCAGACTGGCACAGGACTGCTGGGTTCCTAATGAAACCTAAATTGAAACTTGGGAAACATTTGCCTTGGAGGTGGCCAGGCTTTTTAGAGTATCAATTTAAATCTGAAAGACGCAAGCAGTGCCCTGCCAAATTGCCCCTCACTCTTTAAAAGCCCTAAGACAGAGGGTAGAGGGGAAATGGAGAGGAAACAACAAATGATTGGGTAAAAGCTGAGTTAAACAATGTGCTTTCTTTTACTTAGAAATTCTGCCCGAAGATTTCAAAACAGTGAGCAGGTGGGAAAGTGGGAAAGAGCAGAGAGGAGAGTCTAGAGGCTCCATCTATTCTAGAAAGGCCTTAGAAACAGAAGGGCCTTTTTCTAGGTATCTGGGTGAGCCAAGCCTTTTGAGACAACTGGTAATCCATTTATAGGCTAAAGACTTTTCAGACTGAATGTTCTCCCTGAACTTGACCGTGAGCTAAGCAGATAAGGACAACTCTGAAAACAAGATAATGTGGAAAGAAAAAGAGATTACAAAAAGGTCAAAAGATTAGCTGGGGGATAAGTGGAAGTCAGAGGAAAATAAAGGAAAAGGTTAGAAACTGAAACCAGGCAAGGAAGATTAATCAAGTTAGCAACTGGAGGAAGTGAACATAGGAGGAAAATAAGAAATGAGATCAGGGGAATTGGCCACAGGATCAGAGAGGAATACACAGATGATTAAAAAGAGAAATGCAAGAAAATAAAGAACTGACAATGTGGATGAAGGAATTTTTAAAAATCATCAAAATAAATACCTCTAATGCTTCTATGTCTGAATCTAATGAGAAATGGTGTGTCAAAATCTTTCTATATTCCTTTCCCAGAACCAGTGTTTCTTTGTTGCTACCCAAAATTTTATAAATTTCAAATTATAATCTTTTTGATTCAATATCTGGAATTGAGTACATTATCCTCACTTTTTAGTTAAAGTATAACAGGTTAAAGTTTTTGATAAATGAATGTCAGTGTAAGTGTGAGAAATGTAATAAGGCATCTTCTCCAACACATGTGCATGTACACAAGCACACAGGTGCACACACACATGCAAGCTCACTAGATATAGAACATATTTATAATGAAGTACATCCTGCCCGCAACAGAAAATGCATTCTATGTAATATAAATCCCTGTTTGCTGCTCCTCAGCTGGATCTCAAGGAAAACGTCCATTATTTTACTGAGGTCCAGTGAAGCAGATTATCTTTTGGGAATGAAGAGAATTGCTGAATTCTACCTAAGGTTGCCTATGGAGAATCACACCTACCCATAAGTCTGCATCTGTTTTGCAAAAATGGAAATAAAAGTGAAGAGGATATGACAAGTGCAACTTATTTATCTAGTACCTACTCTGTCCCAGGCCATGGAGAGTCACTGGGGTTAAGGTGGTAACTGAGCTCGTCCCTGTGCTCAAAGGACACATGATCTACGAGACTTTTGTAGAAAAATATTTGATCTGTCTTTCAACCCATGATTCATGGGTCCAAGACTTTCAAAAACAAAATAAAACAAGTAAAACTCAATTCAAACAAGTATAGAATCTAAGTATCTAAAACTAAATGTATTGTGTACTAACTATATGTCAATATTATGCTAGCATTTTATATGTAATGTCTATTTAATTCCCACAGCCAATATTTGAACTGATTTTTCTAACATTCTTTTAAAATTTTTTTTCCATTATGGTTTATCATAGGCTATTGAATATAGTTCCCTGTGCTATACAGTAGGACCTTGTTGTTTATCCATCCTATATATAATAGTTTATATCTGCCAGTCCCACACTCCCACTCCTTCCCTCCCCCACCCGCCTTCCCCTTGGCAAGCACAAGTCTGTTCTCTATGTCTGTGAGTCTGTTTCTGTTTTGTTAATAAGTTCATTTGTGCCATATTTTAGATTCCACATATAAGTCATATCATATGGTATTTGTCTTTCTCTTTCTGACTTCATTTAGTATGATAATCTCTAGTTGTATCCATGTTGCTGCAAATGGCATTATTTTGTTCTTTTTTATGGCTGAGTAGTATTCCATTATATACATATATACATATACACACACACACACACACACACACACACACACACACACATATATATACACACACACACACATATATATATATCACATCTTCTTTATCCATTCATCTATCGATGGACATTTAGGTTGTTTCCCTGACTTGGCTATTGTGAATAGTGAACAGTAGGGGGTGCATGTATCTTTCTGAATTATAGTTTTGTCCAGGTATATGCCCAGAAGTGGGATTGCTGGATCATATGGTAATTCTATTTTTAGTTTTTTAAGGAACCTCCATATTGTTCTCCACAGTGTCTGTACCAACTTACATTCCCACCAGCAGTGTAGGAGAGTTCCCTTTTCTCCATGCCCTCTCCAGCATTTATTAATGTAGACTTTTTAATGATGGCCATTCTGACAGGTGAGAGGTGGTACCTCATTGTAGTTTTGATTTGCATTTCTCTAATAATTTCTGATGTTAAGCATCTTTTCATGTGCCTGTTGCCCATCTGTTTGTCTTCTTTGGAGAAATGTCCATTTAGGTCTTCTGCCCATTTTTTGATTAGGTTGTTTGTTTTTTTTTGATATTGAGCCCCACAGCCAATTTTTGAGGAAGGTATTTTTGTTATACTCATTGTACAGATGAAAAAATTGGAACTTAAATATATTAAGTAACTTTCCAAAGTCATGTTTATTAAATGACAGATCTGAGGCTGAACCCACATCTGTTTGATACCAAAACCCATGTGCTTTAAAAAGATCATAGATATTCTTCAGTATTCAGGGTAGGTATCTTAAAAATGGAAACTACTTTAGTTAGTTCTTTATTCTTCACCAAGGTCCTACTTCTAGGGAGAAGTACTCAATTTTAGTTGTACTGACAAATAACTCCACTTGAAATCCATATGAGCAATGTCTACATCTTATCCATGAGGTATTTTAAAAAATACATTTAATTATGCAAATATGTGGCTGTTGGTTGTGTTACTATCCAGAGAGTCAATTAGATTTTTCACTTAGGTGTTTTGGTGCAGAGCTGACACAGAAAATCATTGTAATCAATAATGCAAATCCGGTCCCTAACATCAGGGTTTGTGTAATTGCATGGCGCATGACTTCAGGATATTATTAAATTGGTGTTTTTTGCTTGTAAAAATATTATTTAAATGTTTGTGACAAAATGTGCACATATTACTTGTACTTAAGAGATAAAAGGAAGGAAGGACGGGAGGAAGGGAGGAAGGAAGGGAGGAAAGAAGGAAGGAAGGGAGGAAGGAAGGAAAGAAGGGAGAAAAGTAAATGAATCTTTTTGGATTAGAGGCTCCTTACCTTCTGTTTTACTAGTTTACTTGTTGTACCTTCATCTTGTCATTGACCCCAAGTGACTCCAAGCTGAGGCCAGATTTCTCCTCTGGCAAGAATCTCTTTTTAAGTGTTTATAGCTAAACTAGGCAGTTAAAGGCAAGATGAAATTTATATATATAATGATATCCTCCAATAAAGAATAGATGCCAGCAGAAGAGAAACCCTTTCTCTTAGGCATTTTAATGAGTATTGGACTAAAATCACTCATTACTCTCATGCACACTGCATTTTGGTTGACCTTGTGGAATGTCTGTTTGATGGTTTTCAAAATCACTTATCCATGCAGTTTTGGCATCTCTGTGCTGTGTTAGCAATTCCTGTTTTGTATTAGATTTTACTTGAATCTTTTATGTAGGTTCTGTATTTCCCCCCTTCTTTCCCATCAAAATATGTACAGGTAGAAAGGAGTAATTGCAAGCTGTGAAATAATCTTAATATTTCAAAATATTTATTCAAAATCATTCATATACTTGTAATAAGAATGCAGAAGCTAAATAGTGGTTAACCCCTTGAAGTTCCAGGACCACAGAGAGATTCTCTAATGTAGTGAAGAGAATCCTTAAGAAAAGCTTGGGAATCATCTTAGTAAACCCATGGAATGTTTACCACCACTAGAAGAGTTTAGTTTGGATTTTGCTTCTACCTTCTTATCAGTGGTTAAAAATGGCATCATTGTCTGTTCGGGGATAAAATTCATATGTCTTCAGATTTTCTATCCTTTTAAATTATATCACCTTCTTCAAATATTTATTAAGTGGTTGTTTACTATTTGCCTGGTAGTATGCTTTGTATCCTTATGTAATCTCATGTAATCCTCATAGAAATTCTATGAGCTAAGTACAGTTAAGATTCCCATTTTATATATGCACATACAAGAGATTAAGCAACTTGCCTGAGACTGTATATCTAGGGAGTGGCAGAGCTGGCATATGGATAAAGATCTGTCTGACTCTAAAGCATAAAGCTTTAAATCCACACTGCCTACTCAGGGTTACACCAAAAAGCAGCCATGGACACCTGATATCTTAAAATCCTTTCCCCCCACTTTTAATAAAAATGCTGATCTTTGCTTGAGGTCATGAGGTCTGGGTGGGATGGTCTTACTTCCTGGTTCCTGGGGTAGGCACATGATGTAGGCCTGGTCAATCAGACATTTGTACCCTTGACCGTCATGGTTGGCCGAGTGCTACTTGGGGTCACTATGTGGGCAGAGACTACCTGAGAAGAAGCCAAGATCCTGAGAGGCAAGAAATGGAAAGAACCCCAGGCCTAGGAATAATATTTGACCCTCTACATTTAGTCAGACCTTGGATCTTTTAACTTCTTAGTGTAAAAGCCAGTAGATGTCATGCTTACTTTTGTTTTTCCTTAAACTAGCTTCAGTTGGGGTTCATTTACAATTGAAAAATGATGAAAGGAGCACAGATAAACCTCACTAGGCCTTGAGGCAGTGCTGGCGGGAAACAACCAGGAGCTCTGTGGAATCTCTTGCTCTGGTCTCTCACAGCTACTGACACTATCAAAGCACTGGTGATGCCACCTCTTTCAGCTTGGTGTTATAATCAATGGTGGTGTTTTAAAGTTTACATCCTGATCTTTTTTTTTTTTTTTTTTTTTTTACTGTTAAGATCGTTGTATAAATGATATTTTCCTTCCTTTGGCTGTTTCATTTTGTTCTCATATTGACACTTGGATCAGCAATACAGATGGAGTCCAGGTCAGGGAGGTTTATAGTGATCATACCTGGAAGGTTGATAACGAGTAGCCAGGGAAGATATTTTTTTAAAGTATTTTGTTATAATTTCATGAGGCAACCAATAAATTTCTGAAAGAAAAATCATTGGATAATTAGCAAGTTATAGTGTTACTTCAAAATATTTTGATTCAACTGACCAAAAAATTCAGGTTATATTCTTGAAAGGCAAAGATTTGCTTTAGAGATCCAAATATAGATCCCTCTGTCTTCTAATTTAGAAATGTGCTCTATAAATGATTATTGAATTGGACAATGACAATTAAGTCTTATGCCCTGGTCTATAACTAAATTAAGGTACCAGAATCCCCAAACTGACTTGACTGTGAAGTTTGTCAAAGAAGAGATTTTCTTCTGCACCTAAGCTTCTATCTGTCTTTCTGTTTATCTATCTATCTGTCTATCTATCTATCTATCTATCTATCTATCTATCTGTCTGTCTGTCTATAGTTATAGGGATGAGTTGGCTTCCTTGCCACCTTGCTAGGCTATGTAATCACATATATGGTGATGGGTTCATAATCCATGGAAACTTTATAAGGTATGTTATCCACAAAAGATGTTGCTGGTAACAGTAAACAGGACCTTTCAAAATTTACAAATTAGTCCCCAAGTTAATGTTCAAGTTGGACCTGCTCTTCCCTGTCATATACCTTGAGATGAAAGCCATGTCAGTTAGACATAGTATACAATTCCAGAGTCTGATCAAATGCAGTAAGGAGTGGGGAAAATTATTCATAAAGTAAAAACTGCTACACAAACACAAAGTATTTATCAGCAGACAGTGTGGTCTAGAAATCATTGCCAAGAATTTTGGAATTAAAAAAATGTATATCAAGGCATTCCATGGATTCTGGGAAGCACATGGCAGAGAGGAAATTCCCTTTTGGGGAAAGGTTATGCCTCTCTACCAAGTATTGTTACTCACAACCATCCTAAAGGCAGGCTTGAGGAGCATGTCCAAGTAAGATTGTGAGGGCCAGAAGTAGGATTTGAATTGAGTTCTCTCTTGTTCCAAAGCCTGAATACTCAATGCTATACTACAGAAGTGAGATCTTAGTTCTCAAAAACCCAGCATCCTAACTCTTGGTCCCCATCTTAACACCACCACATCTCATTATAATACTGTCATGATGATCAAAGCCTGATGATGTGACTCAACAAGGATTTGTTAGACACCTACAGAATACCTTCTAGTTAGAAAAATGATAAATACAGGATATTGTCCTTGCTCTTTTATATCTAACTCATGATAGTAATAGGTAAAGAAACTCCATGCAGTTAAGAAAAAAAAGCAAAAACCTAATTTGTAATACTTTTCAATTTCTTTTTTCCCCAGTTTCATTGAAGTGTAATTGATAAATATATACTATATTTAAAGTTTACAACATTATGATTTGATATATGTATACATTATGAAAGGATTCCCATAATTGAGTTAATTAGTACATTTGTCACCTCACATATTTCCTGTTTTTTTTGGTGAGAGCACTTAAGTTCTACTTAGCAAATTTCAATTTTACAATATTATCAACTATAGTCACCATGTTATACATTAGATCTACAGACCTTATTCATCTTACAACTGAAAGTTTGTACCCTTTGACCAGCCTCTCTCTATTTCCCCATCCCCTACTCCATGGCAGTACCATTCTACTTTGTTTCTATGAGGTGTTTTTTTTTATTTGCATTTTTGTTTTTGTTTGTTTTTAGATCCCACTTATAAGTGAAATCATGCTGTATTTGTCTTTCTCTGGTTTATTTCACTTACCATAATGCCCTCCAGTTCATTCATGTTGTTGTAAAAGGCAGAATTTCTTTTTGAAGGCTGAGTAATAGTCCATTATATATATATATATATATATATATATATATATATATATAT
>NW_006796259.1:650397-673938 GCF_000442215.2 Lipotes vexillifer
TTTATCTGTTATTCATTGACAGATCCTTAGGTTGTTTCCATATCTTGGCTATTGTAAATAATGCTACAGTGAACATGGGGTACAGATCTCTCTTAAAGACAGGATTTTAGAATTTATTTCTTTTGTATATATATCTTGAAGTAGGATTGTTGGATCATATGGTAGTTCTGTTTTTAATTTCTTGAGGAGCTTATATACTGGTTTCCATAGTGGCTACACAACTTTGCATGCTCTTCAAAAGTGCACAGGGGTTACCTTTTCTCCACATCCTCACCAGCATTTGTTATTGCTTGTCTTTTTGATAACAGGCATCCTAACAGGTGTGAGATGATATCTCATTATGGTTTTGGTTTGCCTTCCTCTTATGGTTAGTGATGTTGAGCTCCTTTTCATGTATCTGTTGGCCATTTTTCTTTGGAAAAATGTCTCTTCAGGTCTATTGCCATTTTTAATTGGGTTATTTATTTTTTGCTAATGAGTTGTATGTGTTCCTTGTATATTTTGTTTGTTAACCCCTTATTGGATATATATTTTAATAGGTTGCCTTTTCATTTTGCTGATGGTTTCCTTAACTGTGCAGAAGCTTTTTATTTTGATGTAGTGTCTCTAGTTTATTTGTGCTTCTGTTGACTTTGCTTTTGGTATCAAATTCAAAACATCATTGCCAAGAACAGTGTCATGGAATTTACCCCCTACGTTTTCTTCTAGGCATTTTATGATTTCAGGTATTATGTTCAAGTGTTTAACCCATTTTGACTTGATTTTCGTGTATGATGTGAGAGAGTAGTCTAGGTTCATTCTTTTGCATGTGGATATCTTGTTTTCACAACACCATTTATGGAAGAGACTAGCCTTTCCCCATTTTATAGTCTTGGCTCCTTTGTTTAAAATTAGTGCACCTTATGTGTGTGGATTCGTTTCTGGGCTCTCTATTCTGTTCCATTGACTATGTGTCTCTTTTTATGCTAATACCATACTGTTTTGATTAATAGCTTTATAATATAGTTTTGAAATATAGCTTTGAAATCAGGGAGTATGCTGCCTCTTGCTTTGTTCTTCTTTCTTCTTTGGCTATTTGTGGTCTTTTATGGTTCCATACAAATCATAGGATTGTTTGTTCTATTTCTGTAAAAAATGCCATTGGAATTTTGATAGGGATTGCACTGAATTTGTACATCACTTTGGATAGTGTGGATATTTAAACGATATTAATTTTTCCAACCATGAACACAGAATATCTTTCCATTTATTTGTTCTCGTTCATCAGTGTTTTATAGTTTTCAGTGTACATGCCTTTTACCTCCTTGGTTAAATTTTTCCTAAGTGTTTTATTCATTTTGGTGTTATTGTAAGTGGGATTGTTTTTTTAACTTTTCTTTTTCATAGTTCATTGCTGGTATATACAAATGAAACTGATTTTTATGTATTGATTTTTTTTAAACATCTTTATTGGAGTATAATTGCTTTACAGTGGTGTGTTAGTTTCTGCTTTATAACAAAGTGAATCAGTTATACATATGCCTATGTCCCCATATCTCTTCCCTCTTGCATCTCCTTTATGCAAGAGGCATCTTGAGGGTTTTCTTATATATAATATTATATCATCTGCAAACAGAGACAATTTTACTTTTCTTTCTGATTTGGTTACCTTCTATTTCTTTTTCTTGTCAAATTGCTCTGGCTAGGAGTTTCAATACTACAGTGAATAAAAGTGGTGAAAGTAGGCATCATTGTATTATTTATGACCTTAAAGGAAAAGCTTTCAGCTTTTCAGTATTGAGCATGATGTTAGCTGTGGGCTTGTCACGTATTGTCTGTATTATTTTGAAGTACTTTTCATAACTTCTTGAAAGTTTTATCATGAAAAGGTGTTTGTTGAATTTTGTCAAGTTCTTTTTCTGAATTTGTTGATATAATCATATGATTTCATCCTTCATTTTGTTAATGTGGTGCATATTGATTAAGCACTTTCTAGATTCCATAGTGTGAATACTCCCATCACAGTAGAGTTCAAGCTATCAGCTGTTTACTGATTGGCTTACAAAGTTCCTGCAAATTTAGCAATCAGCTCTTGTGAATCAGTATAAGACTGCTGATCAACTCCTGGAATCAGGCTTACATTAAAAAAAAAAAAGTCATAGGCAAGGAATCTGGCTTGATTTGTGTGATTTGCTATCACTTTACACCAATCATCATAGATAGGTGTGTAGGTAACTACAGTTGCCCATCTTGGGTCTTATGAACTCCCCCTCTACTATCGGCTAAATATGTGTCTTAGTCTGCCTGGGCTGCTATAACAGCAGCAACATAAACAACCAACCAAACAAACAAACAAACAAAAAACATAGACTAGGTGGCTTAAATAAGAGAAATTTATTTCTACACACTGAGGCCTGAAGGTTCAAGATTAGAGTACTAGCATCATTGGGTTCCAGCAAGGGCCCTCTTCCAGCTTATGGACAGCTGTCTTCTCACTGTATCCTCACCTAGTGGAGAGAGAGAAAGAGAGATCATTTCTCTCCTGTTACTTCTTATAGGGCCACTAATCCAATTCATGAGAGCTCCACCCTCATGACCGAATTACCTCCTCCAGGTCTCACTTCTAAACACCATCACATTGAGGATTAGACTTTAACATATGAATTTTGTTGGGACACAAAACATTCAGTCCATAGAAGTAGACCTTGAGAGTGGCAGCTGCACCAGACTCACATACCTGATATCAGTGAGAAACAGTCCCCTGAAAGTCCAAAAGAAGAGAAATGTGGATTGGATAGACAAAATCCATGATGCGATATAAAATCCCAGAGAGAAAGACAAGATATGCAAATACACAATTATCAGGAATATTTGAGTACAATCATAAGAATTGCATAGAAGAACTGAGGGAACTGGGATATTTCAAGAATCCACGTTTTGGTATAGAAAGCAGAGGGATACGTTGGAGAAATTACCTACGCACATGAGTTAAAATTTTAAAAACCCTGAAAATGCCTTGTTTTTTAAGATAAAGTATAGAAATGGACCCAGTATGCTCTTTCGCACTAAAATAATATTGGGAGAACATTTAGAACAGAAACATTAAATATATTGCTTGTTTAAGGACTGCCAAGGTTGGGAATATGAGTTTTTCAATTAGCACAAACACAGCTGTATTTTAAATACTTCAGTCCCCAGCAGTTCTATCACTATAGCGTCTACCTTTGATGCTTTGTTTTGATTATTTTTTGGCTCCAGAAAGGATTTTCTTTTTTGTTCTGTTATTCTATATTTTGCTTCTTTATGCAGGCTTGACTGCCATGTTGCAAAAACAAATTTCCCAAGCTTTAAAAAAAACAACAACAAACAGTGCTCAACACCTGCACATTTGGCCTCATTGAACAGTTTCTTTCCTTACAATTAACAATTAATCCAAAGAGAGTTGAGATGCTTGTCGCTTCCTCTATTCATCAAGGCGATTGTCAATTGAAAATGGGGGAAAATAATGTGAAGCTCACATTCTTCAGAAGTTCTTAGGAAAAAAAGGCAAGAAGAGAGGAAATTCTTTAGAAAGCATTTAGAATTTAGAACGCATTTTAAATTATACTGGTAGGGTGTCTAGTGTTTTCATGTATATTATAAATCAAAGAATGAAAAGAACATTATTGAGCATTTTCTTTAATTTTTTTTGTGTGTCAGCTTGAGTTTGAACTGCTCTGAAAAACTTTGCTGACACCCAAAGTGGAGAAGAAGCAAGGATGTTCCTTGCATTATTATTTATAAAAGAAAACAATTAGAAACAATTTAAATATACAAATATAGAGGATGTTTATATAAATTATGGTATATCCACAAAATAAAAATTGGGCAGACATTTAAAATGATATTTTTGGAAAAAATTAAAATATTACTCTCAAATAAACAAAGCATTTGATAATTTGATGATTTTTGATGAATATATACTTCTATGTAACATCTCTATTAAGATATATACAATATGTATATTATATGTACAATATGAATGTTCATAATAGCTTTATTCTTAACACCAAAAAACTGAAAACAATCCAAATGTTCGTTGGAATGTAAGTGGATAAACAAAATTGTGGTGGATAAACAAAAATAAAAAGAAGAAACTGACTATACATGAATAAATCTCAAAAATACTATTTTTGAGTGAATAAAAGCCAGACACAAAAATTATATACTCTATGTTTCCATATATGAATTTCTAGAATAGGTAAAACTAATCTATGGTAACAAAAAGCAGATCAGTGGTAGCCTGAGGCATGGGTTAAGAGGTATTCACTGCAGAGGAGAACAAGGGACTATTTTGGAGTGATATAAATGCTCTGTATCTTGATAGGGAAGTTGTTACATGGGAGTATATACTTGTCAAAAATTATCAAATTGTATACTTAAAATTTATTCATTTTAATCGTGTAATAATATCCTAACCTTTAAGTTAGGGTAAGTATAACCATATCCTAACCTTTAAGCTGATTTAAAAACTACTATAAGTATAATTCAATTATGTAAAACAAACAAAAATCTATGCATAGGAAAATACTATGAAGAATATTAATATATGTTAAAAAATTTACATTCATTATCTGTAGGTATGGAATTAAGAGTAAATTTTTCTTTCTCCTACTTGACTGCATTGTTAAATCCCTACTGGAAGCATGTAGTATATTTTTAATTTTATAAATCTGTATACAATAGTTATCTATTCATCCATCTATCTACCCATCTGTCCCCTGTCCTTCCATCCATCCATCCATCCATCCACCATCTTTTACCTTCCTAAATTGTTACCATTATATAGAACTGCAGTAACAAGTAGATGGATGTATAATTTTATAAAGTGTGCTTGCAATCTCCTAGCATTATAACAATTTTGCTTTGAATGATTTAACCTGAGAATGTCTTCTTGGTTTTGTTGGCATATCTGCCCCTGCCCCTTCCTGATTTGGGCAGTCACTCCAGAGAAAAGTAATAAAATAGTTGATATCTTTAAAAAGAGTCAGGTTTATTGACTGTTTAGAATGCTTTGGTCATGCATTTTGTCAGGATCAAAAAATAGGGACTCTTAATTACCTAGTGTTCTATGCAGACCTGCTTGTATGACAAAGATTACTTGAATAGCATTGACTGTTGTCTCTGGAATCCCAATGAAAACAGAGATGATTCTCCTAGGAGGCTATCATTCGAAACAACACAACATCAACTAAAATCACCAACAAAAATCATCTAAAAAGAGTGATAATATTAATAATAAAATGGCTTGGTACTTAAATATTTATAAAACACTTTTATGCAATATAACCACTGCGATATAACAATCCTGTAAGACACATAGGAGAAGCATTATAGACCTATTTTTCAAATAAAGACACTGAGGCTTGGGAGAATCATCACACACTTAAAAGACAGAACTACCATGCAAGTCCAGGATTCCTGAAGTGTTACTTTCATTATTTGCCTCAATGAATTTTAAAATGTCCCCTTTTTTTTTTATCTCCAGGTTATCCTTCCTGGACACTTCCTCTTCTAGATTGAAAGAAGGGAAAAAGGTTTTTATTTTTCAGAGATTTGGTTGTAATTATTGTTAACACTTTCCCTGTGTTGCTCCTAGTTTGAAGATGGGGAAAATGAAATGCAGCCTGTTACAGCTTACAAATGTTTTTGGACCAGGTCCATCAAATTCACTAAAATCTGAAGACTCAGGTACATAAAGACAATGAAATTGGTTTGACCTTGTTTTGATTCCACTAGCCAAAATGTCGGTATTTTAGATCCAACAGAAACTTGACTGTTTTGTGAGTGTGAATTATTGACAAAGGAGTAGTAATAGTGGATAATGCAACTACACACATGAAGATAACTTCAGTGAGGGTATATAAATCTAAGCATCTTCTGATTTGGAGACAGAAATAAATTCTCATTCTTGGCTCTACAACTTAGTTTCTGTAATCAGTCAGTTTTAGGATACAGAGGGTTCCACAAAACTTTTGTTCCTCAGGAAAACACTTTTGATTGCCAAATAAATCAGTGCCAAAAAGACATATTTTATCAAAACGTTTGTTTTATAGATTTCACATTTACATATCCAGAAACACGATTACTTTTCTTATTGGCATGAACACTTCTTTACCATTTAGAAAACAAAAACAAACATTTTATTTGAGCTCCTCACGAGAAAGCAATTGAGAGTATTTCAAAGAAGGTAAAATAGTGACTTCTACACTATTATATAGTCTAAAATGCTGTGACATCAGTGCTATTAGGCGAGTGGAAACCTAACCCAACCCATCTAGGTTTATGATTTTAATTAAGTAACTTTGCTCTTTCCAAAAATAATACAAATCAAAAGTGCCAAAATCACTTGATGAGAAGAGGAAACACTTTCTAAATCCTTAAAAAAAAAAAAAAAAAAAAAAACCCAAGAGAAACTGCCTATGGGCAATTGGCTTAATCGAAGAGCTCATCTTTTCCTGCCTGAAGTTTCACTGAACAAATGTTCCTTTTTCTTATCTTTTCTTATCTTACCTTTGTGTTTCTTTATCTTATCTTTGTTCCTTTTTTCTTATCTTTATCTTTTCTTATCTTATCTTTCTTATCTTATCTTTTTCTTATCTTTGTGAAATATGGTTTAAAAAACATCCAGAGGAAAATTTAAAATTTCATGAGGGTTGATGGTTTAGGATCCTTTTTTATATCTTCCAGAATGTTCTTCTTCAGGCAGATTATTCAGTAAGAGTTCATGTTTGAAAATAATTATAAACCCTGAGAATTCATGTGCCTAAAAATAAAGAACTTGTTTGAGCAAAGTGTAGAACAGGGTAGACTCCAGGGAGGAAGGTTGTTTGCAATGTAGTTTCTCTGAGTTGTGAAATAATTTTTTGTCCCCCAATTTTTAATTATATGTAAGGGAAAGTCCTGTCAATCACATTAACTCCTTCTTTTATTTTTAATTCCAAATTTTGTTAATGACCCAAGTATATTTTACTCGCTTAGGGTACAGCCAGAGTGAAGTTTGTCTAATGTATGCTTTCTTCTGTCTTCCTGCATTGTTACCATAATGTAAAACTGGAGTAAAAGGAAAAAATGCAGACTCTGGAACAAGACAAGGACCTGGTTATCAGAATGGTGACTAAGACCATAGCAAGACTAGTAGAAAGTATGATAATGTAGAATTTGCTTATTCATTCATTTTTTCATTCATTCATTCAACTGTACCTGGTACTTACAGTTATTAAAGTTAGAATACTTCTATTTTGCAAATGAAAAGGTCTGACTTGGTTTAATTCTTAAAATTATTAGTTAGAAATCTGCTGTTTGGTGGTTGACAATGTCAGGGTCTCTCTATTGTTATTTTCAGGCCATTCTCTGGTACGATGGAATGTATCGGATGAACATCCAGTTAGCTGGGAAAATAGATCCATTTGTACCCCCCAACATGACATTCTTCACCATCATATTTTATCTTATTATGTATGGTACTGTTTAAACACAAGCAGAGAGACTCCCCACCCAATACCCTCTTCTCCAAGTTAAAAAGAGCACCAAATAACTGTAAAAATGGGTTACTTTCATGCAAGCGAGCTGGATAAGTTCCTCAAATCCAAAGCCCATTTGTTGGGGGGTGGGGGATAGTGGAGAATAGGACGTTCTGTTCAAGAAGTGTATGTTCTGATTGCTTCCTGGTATACACTCATAGAACAGGTCTGTCCTCTCTTCCTACCCACATCTCTGTCCTTCCAAGAGAGAAAGTGTAGCTCAATTATTAAGAACTGGGGTCTGGAGTTAGAAAGGCCTGGGTTTCATTAATTCTCAGGCCCTGACACTTACTAATTGCATTAGTTTGGATATGTTATTTAATGTTCTTAGCTTTAATGTCCTTATATGTAAAGTGGGAAAAATAATAGTATTTGCCTTACAGTGTTACTGTGATTAAGCAATTAGCAAGGCACCTAGCATCAATATGCTCAAAATGTTTATTATAAGTATTAAAAATTTGTATAGCTAAGCGCAAAATAATACAAAAATGAATTGCAATATGTATTTACCTTTTATATCCTCAAAGGTAGATAAATATACATATATACCTGTGTATATATGTCTACATATGCACACGTACACGTATATGTATACTTTTTAAAATGAAAGTAACTTTATTGTTGCTTCTAATAAGCGGTCATTGCAGTGAAATTTAAATAATACAGAGAAAGTAATTTATATAGTGTCTGCACAGAGACTAGAGATAGATGAGAAAATAGTTCTAATCCTCACAGAGGAGACCGAGTGAGGCCTCTGGACCCTGCCTCCATTCTGTAGCAATCACTCCACAAATAAAAGGAGCCTCTGGGGACCTTCAGTGGGAGAACTGGACAAATATACACCAAAGAGTGCAGAGGCTATTTTATTATAAGAAAGTGTAAGTGCTGTTTGAGTAACGTACATTTGGCCAGACCCCATTTTCTCATGATGACATAATCTTTCGCAGCATTGTTTGAGGATTATTGTTTTATGGCTCCATGGAATACTCTGCCAAGTCTATGGCATGTGGATTAACAGGAAAACTCCAAATTAAAGAACTGCCAAATGGTCGTTTCCTCGGATCCTAGACAATACCAGAGCTTTTAAAATATTGTCATCAAAGATTTCGCTAGCTAAAATTCAAGGAACTTGTTTTTCCCCAAAGTTTTCATGATATATCATACTTTTTTCTCATGGACTTTTTCTGTCTCTTCTTCAGTCATGAGTTTGCCCCCGCGCCCCCCCACCTTGCCTACAGAAAAATCCACAAACTGTGGACTGTAGAAACTATTCGCGAGAAGGCTGGGGAAAGGACTCACTCCTTTATTCATGCACCAAAAGTGGCTCCTGTAGATTGCAGAAGGAAAGGCTAGTCTCCCTGATCCTCTTCTACTGTCTACACGTACAGCCTGTGGTTTAATAGAGGGAGAACTCAGTGCCGTGACCCCTTCATTTTTCAATATGCGAAGATTTGTTATAAAGGAGTGGTGGGACTTATGTTGAAGTGGGAAAAAGCCTTCAAATGAGAGTGAAACCACAGCAGTGTATATTTTGCACATTCTAGATATTCAGTGAATATTTACTGAATAGACTAATGAATAATGAATGGTCCATAGAGTCTTGCCCCAGCTTTTCTCTTGAGTCCTAGGTTCCTTATCTGTATGGAGGTTAGACCAGATCAGAGTTATGCAAAGTTTGGGGGTGCTGAGAAAGTTCTCTCCTCCTGTCCCACAGGTGACAGATGAAAAGGGGACAATTGGTCAAGCCGCTATCCCCCACCAGGATGTATTTAAATCTGGCACCAAATACTCAATCTTTATAATACAGTGGTATTCATCTGGGTATCTGTATTCAGACGGGAGCCTAGCCAGTTGTTGGAAAGACAGTGATTGTCAGTAATGAGGAAGAAGGCAGAAAGGAGAGAGAGCATGTTTTTTCTCCCCAGGGGAAATGTCTTTGAGGAGCCAGGCAATGTGTAGGGCCTTAGTCCAGAGTGTTGTGACTCAGCAAAGGGCTGAAGTCCTAGCGGGAAGCTGAGGTAGAAGGCCAGGCCATGTGGACCAGGCCCAGAATACAGAGGCAAGGAGAGGATTACCATTTGGTCAGGCCCCAGGTACCCAGCACTCACACCAGGCAAACCAGATTCTGAATTTGTGGCTAAACAGCTATTTTTGGACCCCTTCTGCTAGTAAAGCCAGGACTCCTCACATAATGCCTGCTTTGGTTCAGGAAGTAGGTGGGGTTTTCTGCTGGTGGAAAAGCACAGCTGAAAAGGGAGAGGGAAAATGGCTTTGACAGGCACAGAATGGCATCCTTTCTGTGGTGCTGATTTGAAGTGCTCTTTTAGTAAAGTCCATTTGAGGGCAGTTGCACGGCCAGAGAGTTGGCAGTGAAATGGAACGATGTTTTCTTCAGTCTGGGTAACAGCACAGGCTACACTGAGACTTGCAAAATCACCTGCTAGGGATTTATGTCAATGTGTCTCCCTCCTTAAAAAAAAAAAAGAAAAAAAAAAAGAAAAATATAGAAAGCAGAGGGTTTTTAAAAAAATATTATTTTATTTCTGACCCAAGACGTGCCCACAGTGTCTGGAAGGATGACCAAGCGGCAGGCAGTTACAGCAGATCATGTATTAGTTTAGTAGAGTCTGAAATATAGCTGGATTCAGCTGCACAAGGTACAACAAATTAATAAACATCTAGGAATAAAATTAAATTTTAAACCTTAACATTGACTTCTATCATTGTGCATTAACATGGCTTTAAATCTCAACCACAATAAACAGCCCACAGTTTAGAAGCAGCTGGGAAAATTTTTCCATCATGTAAGAACAACTGAGGTACAAAACTAGTCACCTTATGGTTTAGCTCAAATCTTAGGCATCTGTATCTCGGGGCTTTGGGATATGTGTGGCAGATGAGGGCGTCCCCGTTAAGGATCTTGGGGACGTTTCACAAGCTGGGAAGCTACTTTAGTGGAGCCAATGAGTACAGATATAAGGATGCCCTCAAGGTTTGTATGTTAGTTGATTCCAAACTGTGCCTGGAAGGTGTGCTTAATGGTGGAAACCTCAGATACTAAGGCTACCTTTGGGAGGGAAAGGGTTAAGGCAAGAGGGAGAAATGGGTCTGTATAGTCTTTTTCTAGTGCCCTCTAAGGTATTGGGGCATAGGTAGCCTGAGGCTAGAAGTATAGCATCCTGAGTCCAGAGTGGGGCTAAACAGGTACCCCTATTTTCTTTCTCTCTGTATCAGTCAGCTCAGGCTGACAAGGAACCACCATCTGGGTGGCTTCAACAACATACATTTATTTTCTCACAGTTCTGAAGGCTGGAAGTCCTAGGTCAAGGTGCTGTCAGATTTAGTTCCTGGTGAGAGCTGTCTTCCTGGCTTACAGACAGCTGTCTTCTCGCTGTGTCCTCATGTGGCCTTTCCTCTCTGTGCATATGCAGAAGGACCTCAGGTGTCTCTTCCTCTTCTCATAAGGACACCAGTCCTATCAAATTAGGGCTCTACCCTTATTACCTCTTTTAACCTTAATTACCTCTTAAAGGCCCTGTCTTCAAAAACAGTCATGTTGGGTGTTAGGGCTTCAACATACAGCTTTGGGGGGCACAATTCAGTCTATAACACTCTCTAAATGATTTTGTTTTTGCAGAGGTAGGTGAGAGATGACAGCTGTGGGAAACTATAACTTAATTCCAGTGGAATAAGTCCCCAAATGGAATTTGGAGGCAAAAAAATAGCAATGGCTTCTGTGTACATTTATGTTTTACTCAAAGGACCATCATATAGATTTTTAAAATTTTATTTTTATGACAACCATAAGAGGTAAATTGGAAAAATATTATTGTCCCTGCTTGCCAGGCAAGAAGTCTAGGGGGTGATAGGGAGGGTGTAAAGTGACTTGCCTAAGTAAGTCTGAGAGCTCAGAGGAGCTGGGATCTCCATACAGACCCTGCCATATTATGTTCCATAGCCTTGTCTTCATCACTTGTCTTTCCTTTCCAAGCTGCCAATAAAACATTTGTCAGATATCCTGCAATGATGCAACAGGACAAATATCTATAGCAATCCCAGACACCAGCAGTTATTTAAAATAAGTCATATGAAGTCATGCCCCCAAAGGTTGAGGTTCTGTAAGTTATTTCATTCTTGGTGTAATTTCATTCTCAAAATATTTTCTGGGCATGGTTCCTGAAATAAATGGAAGAAAAATACCCTGGAGGAATATAAAAACTTTAGTGTGAGATCTATTGTACTTTTTTTCAGTAAAAATGAGCAAAGTTCAGACAGAAAGAGAAAAATTGAGTACCTGGGGTGAGGTGGGAAGGTTTTCCTTTTTTCTTTTCCTTTTTTTTTTTCCTTTTTTTTTTTTTTTTTTTTTTTTCTGGCCGCATGGCTTGCAGGATCTCAGTTCTCTGACCTGGGATCGAACCTGGGTCCTCAGCAGTGAAAGCGTGGAGTCCTAACTACTGGACTGCCAGGGAATTCCCAGGATGGTTTCTTATATAGAGTCTTTAGATGATTGGTATCCCACCAGGACTGATGCCAATAGGATATGGTTTGGAATATTCCCAAGGACAAGGTGCAGCCTCTCTGGGATTTTATAGGAGATGCATCTGTGAAAACAGCTGCTTTCAGAGTTTTTTCCTAAAGCTCAAATCAACATCATTGGTCCATCCTTCTTCCTCCCCTCCCCTTTCCTTCCTTGATCATTGAGCAGTAGTTGTAGATGAATGTATTGACTCTGGAAAAAGGAAAGTGAGAGAGATAAACCAGTGGTTTTCTGGATGCTTGTGGCAAAGGGGTTTCTTCTAGTTGCCAGATCCTATGTCACAGCTCTACAGATTCTGCCCTGTAACAATGGATTGGAGTTTGCAATAGATTCCTCTTCCCTTTTGTTACCTATTAAGGGGTGATAGGGAGGGTGTAAAGTGACTTGCCTAAGTAAGTCTGAAAGCCCAGACTTACTTTTGTTTCTGCTTTTTCCTTCCTTACTTTTGTTTCTGCTTTGCTTTCTTTTTATTCTTTTACCCGTTAATAAGAACATTTAGCAAACTGCCAGTTTAGGAATGATTTACCAACCCAAGCACGTGGGGTCCTGAAACACTATTACTCACAAGATTACTTTGGATCTGAAGGCTGAAAAGTGTGTGTTCAGCTCTGTGTAATATGGATACATATCTATGGATTTGTCCTAGGTGGAGAGATTCATGGGATGGAGACTTGGAGTGTACTGTAAATCCATAGGTGTGAGTACTCTTCAAACAGCATTTACCAGACTTACAACATCCTTGGCAATTCCTATTCACATAAATTGCTACTCTACCTATAGGCCTGCTCAGAGATGGCCCGCCTATATTACTTAGTTCAGTGCAATCTATAGTAAAACTCAGGGAAAAGGAGCTGAGTGAAAAATAAAAGCAGCTATGTATTGGGCATCTGCTATGGGCCAGGTCCCTGGCTAGCTGTTGTATGTCCAAGATCACATACAGATCTTTACCTCAATTCATGCTCATGTTCATTCTGTCAGGTCATTATTATCCCCGTTTCTCCAAATAGGAAACTGAAATTTAGATGAGCCAAATATGGTGCTCAAGGCTACCCAGTGGCAGAGCTGGGATTGGAACCAAGGACTCCTGAACACCAAAGCCTATCATTTTGATCAGATGTTATACTTCTGCCCCCAGAAGCGCTTCATCACCTTCCCAGTGTGGCATTTACTGGACTATGGTCATTCCACCAGCGGATCTTAACATTCCAATAGCATTGGTCAAGCAGTTTGTTCACACTAACTCCACCAACTGCCTTTGAAATACATGTAACCTTTGTTCACCATTTCTGCAATGCAAATGAAGTAATTAATCTGTAAAAGGCTTTGAAAAGCAAGTTGTAATTAAAATTTCAGACACCATGTAGTACAGTGGTGCCCTGTCATTCTTATTCCAGAGCATGTGATCAGTGGAAAATGGCTGTCCTGGAATTGTAGATAAACTGCTTCTGAGAGCAGAATTGAAACCCATTATCAACTCTGAGAAAACTCACTCTTCATTACCAGAAAGATTACAGATTGATTCTGTCTGTCCTACAACCTACATTTTAACATTTTAAAATAACTTGTTACACAAACACATAACAGTATTGATAGATTGAAAAAGAAAGGGAAGAAAATTACCCACAATCCTGGCACATTAAAAGAAAAAAAAATCTATTTCCATTTTTCTCCATTCTCTTCCAGTCCTGGTCTGTATATATAATTTTTACAATGTTAAAACCTATCAGAGGTATAATTTTGTATTCTGCTCATGTTTTTTCAATAAACACTAGAGCAGAAGCTTTTTCCTTGTTGTTTCAGAATCTTCAACTGCTGCAGCCATGAAATGGCAGTGCCTACTTCCAGCTGAGGCCATGCTGTGGGTAGAATCCAAGGAGGGCAAAATAAAAGGCTCTTGGGAGGAACACTTGCTTCTTTTGTTTCCTATTATGTTTTGATGTACCCATGGTGAGAAATGTGGTAATAGTTCCTTCATTTTAACTGCTGTGAAATCGTTCATAGTATGAATATACCACAGCATACCCATGTTCAGGGATGAATCTAAACAGATGGGTAGGGACCGGTCTGCCAAGGGAAATGATTCAGTGTGCACTATCTGGATTAAGAATCAGCTGCTGGAGTCTGAAAGCTTTGTACAAGGGTGTTGCTGTAGAGTTGAGGAGGGAAACAAAAAGAGCACCCAGTAAGCAATCCAGGTTGGAAGCCAAAGATGGATGCTGGGGAAAAAGGGAGTGTTTTGTCCCAGTGAGAGCTGGGAAAAAGTTAATGCAGTGATTCCTTAGCCTTGAGATCCAGGCAAATCATTACAAGCTAGGGCAGTCATATGTTACTGGTTTTAGTTATATTTGAGTTTCCCAAGCTGACTGTACTCTTGTTTCTTATTAAAATATTTTTATTTTAAAATATTAAAAACATTCAAAAATATAAAAACAGTAAAACACACACCCATGTACTACTTACCACTGAGCCTCATCAAATTTTTAAATGCTGCTGTTTTTGCTTGAGATATTTTTAAGGACTAAAACATTATAGATACAGTTGAGTCCACCTGTGTGCGCCTCCCCAATCCCATTTACCTCCCTCCCATCCAGAAATAATTTCTATTTGGAAGTTACTATCTTTCCCATCCATGTTTTAGAGCATAGCATGTATGTATCTAAGCAATATATTGCTTACAAATTTCATAACATATACAAAGAATATTATACAGTTTTTGTCCTGCAACTTGCTTCTTTTGCTGTACTTTGTTTTGATATTTAATCTTTTATCTATGATTCATTAATTTTAACTGTCTTGTAGTATTCTACTATATAAATATACCGTAGTCTATTCATTTTTCTTTTGGACGGACAGTTACGCTCTTCTTAAGGTTTTCTGTTCACCACAGTGTTATAGTTAATATTGCTTTGTATATTTCCTTGTGAAATTGTATGACCTAGCATTGCTGTGTTGAAGCAATTTAATGACAAATTGCTCTCCAGCCTGTATTCCTTTACATCCTAATCAGTTCTTGGCATTAGCAAACTTTTCAATCTTTGCTGATATGATTGATGTGAAATGGTATTTCCTTTTGATTTATCAACATTTCCCTGTTTACTATTAAGGTTGAACATCTTTTCCTAAGTTTATTATTAATTCTGATTTCTTCTTCTGTGAAGTACCTGTTTATATCCCTTTTCTTCCTTTCCATTAGGTTGTTTGATGTTTTTATAATTATTAATAAGAGTTCTCAAATTGAATATTAAGCTTTATCAATCATCTTCTTTTTGTCTGTTCCTTGTTTTTAAACTTATAGAGAGACTTTGAACAGAAATTCTGATGTCATCAATTTTAGCAGGTTTTAATTTTTTTATTGTGCCTGTGTTTTAATGATTTCAAGAAACTTTCTCTCTAGCCTGAGATCAGTTTTAAAAAGTTTTCTTTTAATTTATTTTAAAAGTTTAAAGTGTTAGTTTTCACATACAGATCTTTAATCCACCTGCAACTCAATTTTATGTCAAGTGTGATATAGGTATCTGATCATATTTTAGCTTTTCATGTAGATAATCAATTTCACATTATCTATTACTGTCTGGTCTGTGACACTATCTCTGTCTTATATTAAGTTCCCCTGTCAGAGCTCTTTACTCTGTTCTACTGGTCCACTATCTATTCATGTTCCAAGACCACATTGTCTCCATTATTAGAGCCTTAATAAGGCTTAATATATGGCACAAAAAGTCTCCCCAACCTTGTTTCTCAAAATTATCTTAGCCTTTTCTGTTTGTTCTTGATCCTTTGTTCTTCCATATTAGTTTAGGGTCATGTGACTATAAAGCATGCCTCTTTCCAATTCTCATACCTCCTACTTCTTTACTTTGTCTTACTGAATTGCCTAGGACCTCCTATGTGATATTGAATAATCAATAGTGAAAACCCTCATGTTGGGACTGCATGTAGAGTTTTAATATTGAGTAGAGGATTTGAGGTAGTTGTTTTGTAAATATTTATTAAAGAAATTCTCTTCTATTTTTAGCTTTCTTAGAGTTTTTTGTTTTAATCAAGCGTGGGTGTTGAATTGCATTGAATGTCATGTATTCATTTATTATGATAAATATATGAACATTTTCTTTTAAGTTCTATTATATTTTTGAAGTTGTATTATATTTTTGTAATTATGAAAAATCTATGGTTGGTAGGGTAGTATTTAATACACTGCTACATTCTATTTGCTAATATTTTAATTTTTTTGTTTATAATTGAGATTGATCTCAGGTTTTTTGGTTTGTTTAATATTGTTTTTTAATTTTATTTTATTTTTGGTATACTGAATTATCTGGTTTTGTTATAAAGTTATACTAGTCCCATAAAACAAAACAGATAGATAGCTTTCCCTAATTTTCTATGTCTAATACAATTTTATAGGTTGGGGATTTTCTGTTGAAGGAAGATTTAGTAAGGCATTTACTAAAAACTTGTATTTATTTACTTATTTTATTATTATTATTATTTATTTTTTTGGCCACGCCACGTGGCATGTAGGATCTTAGTTCACTGACCAGGGATTGAACCTGTGGCCCCTACAGTGGAAGCACAGATTCTTTTTTTTTTTTTCTTGTGGCCCCTGCATCGGCAGGCGGACTCTCAACCACTGCGCCACTCGGGAAGCCTGTAAGCACAGATTCTTAACTACTGGACCACCAGGGAAATCCCTACTAAAAACTTTTAGAAGAAATTTTTAGGACAGGAATGTATAATCAATTGGTACAGAAACGGTTTGGAGTAAATTTTTGATTACTGATTTCAACTTTAATAATGATAATCGATATGTAGAATTTTTTTCTTGAGTGATTTTTGATAATATTTCTAGAAAGCAATTTCAGAAAATTATAGAAAATTCATCTTGGCTTTCAAGTTTGTTGGAATAAAATGTTTGTAGTATTATCTTTTGATCATCTATGTTGTAACTATAGCTGTTTCTATTTTTTCAGCCCTAGGATTACTTATTATGACTTTTCTTTGTTTCTTGATCACTTGCTAGAAGTTACCTCTGCTATATAAGAATGTTTCAATGTCATATATCACATTGAGTCCGTTTGCTGTTTTACCATGAGCACTATGGGTTATTACTAGATAATTCATACTAAAAATGAAATTATGGGGTCAAATTAATGAGCTTGTAATATGTTGATATTTAATATGAGTCACCAGAAGGAGAGTTTTGTGTGTAATATTTCTCAAATGTTTTTGATGATGGAAAACATTGCTTTTTAGGTCTATGGAATGTAGCTAGCATTCCATGGAAACTTTGGGAAATTTTTGTCTTGGCTAAATTGCCTCATAAATGAAGAAACTCATCGTAGACTCAGAGAAATTACATGGTTTGTTTAAGGCCACCATAATATATTGCTCCTTCACTGAAGCACTGGACTCACAAAAACAGATGTGAGTCAATGCAACATTCACAATTTAAGAAACTGATTATGAACTAGTATAGTTCTTATATGTTGTGTATCATTTTCTAAAATGTTGGGAAAGGGAATTCCCTGGTGGTCCAGTGGTTAGGACACCACACTTTCACCGCTGAGGACACGGGTTCAATACCTGGTTGGGGAACTAAGATCCCACAAGCTGTGTGGCAAAAAAAGCTTAAAAAAAATAAATAAAATTTTGGGAAAAATCATTGTGAAAACTTAGATTTTTCAAAATATTGGATTGCATTCATTTGGATGAGAAGAAATTTATCATTTAAAATGGCCTCGGAATGACGTTAACTCCACTTATTACTTATAGGAAGAGATTCTTGATAATTGGTGTGGTAAGGGCAGCCTCCCGGTTGTATTTGTCTTATCACTTATCACACAGCCCCGCAATCATTACCACTGTGAGTCACTGTTTCTAATAGTGAGGTATCATATCACTTGTTTTGTTGAAACCAAGAAATATTGCAGATTATAGTTTCTGATTAAACAAGTATAATAGCCAAAATAGAATGTGCAATAATAATAAAAGACTCTCAGTACTGAGTCAGAAAACACTGTTATCTGTACATAATTGTATGTATTAAGTTAACATTGAAAAAAACCAAAATCTGCATGTTGTTAATAAAATCTATATAAGGCCTCCCAAAATAAATGACTTGCTAAAAGACTAGCATACCATCTATTTACAGACATAGTATAAAAAGATGTCTGATGAGAAAGTCCATTATAATGAGTAAAAATATGGGAGTATTTTATATAAAATTCAATATTTCTCTGCTGTTTC
This sequence comes from Lipotes vexillifer, assembly GCF_000442215.2. Lineage (NCBI taxonomy): Eukaryota > Metazoa > Chordata > Mammalia > Artiodactyla > Lipotidae > Lipotes > Lipotes vexillifer. Next base: position 668,722 of record NW_006796259.1, read on the forward strand.
TGTAGAGAATTTGTGTAGCAATGATGTCTAGTATTACAGTTCTCTTTGATCCTACTTCAGGATCCTGATACTTACTTCAAAAATTTCCATATCAAATAAGAGTATCATTACTCATCAACATCCATAAAGCTTTTGTACATTCCTATATGAGAAATTTGAAAGAACATTAAAATTATTCTTCTCTTTGAAACACAATTCTAGCACTTCCAGTGCAGCCTTCATAGTATGGGTGACATAGACAATGCCAGCAAAACAGGAGACAGTCAGAAAAAGTTATTATCACAAGTAACATATTTCAGCTAAGAATTTGAAATATACTTGGAAAAGAGCCTTTACCCTTCTCACCTTTGGAACTAGTCCAGCATTCAGAAGGCCAACAGCCATAGCAACAAAATCACTCAGAAAAGAGTAGTTGTGCTCTATTTAATATTTAGATATCAAAAATGATCATTTCCAAACCAAAATTGGCATACATAATCTAATAAATATAAATGAACTCAAGAGCCCATACGAAAAAACAATTTGAAGCTGAAACCAACTTGAAAAAGCAAGTGCCTTTAAATACTCTGGTTAGAGTGTAGCTTCGTTACTGAGTTCTAGTCTTTTGTTCTTCTAGTTCTGAACTTTTAACCTACTCACTATCCTTTATTTAAATTGTGAGCACTTTAGTGAAGTGTCTTACTTTTAACAGCCTGTAAAGTACTATGCAAACTTACATAAGGAAATGTATATATGTAAAGCTGAGGGTTAAGCTGGGGGCAATTTTGCAATATGTTCTAAGTGCCTTATCCCATCCTGTGGCTATTTAACGGAAACAGTCTTGTTCAGGGACATTTCCAAATATATACCAAATGGACTTGAAAAAAGTTAAACATAAATAGTTACTGGACAACATTAAGTTAACAACATGGACACTATAAAGATCCATCTCTTCCAGAGTGATAATAGTTGAAAATACCAACATAGAAAAGTAGAGCAGGATAGTGTCTGGAGTTAATGGTTTTTTCACAGTTGTTTTTCTTTTCATTTTTAATGTTTTAAAAAATTGAATTAAGGAAAGTAAGAAGAATAAGAATAAACAATTTCCATCATCTTGAAATAAGTTAAAATTTTATTTATTTATACTTGCAGTTTTTTTTAAAAGAAACAAAGCATTACAAATACAATGAAAACTCGTTCTAACTCCCTCTTCTCAACCTCCTAATTAGCATTGCTTTTCCCTTGCCCTTTTTGGCCTCTTCTACTAAAAGCTGGGGGTTGGGGAATGGAGTGTGGGCAAGAGCTTTCTCTGATGGGTGGATTCTGAAAGACACTTGGTAAGGGTTGAGTTAGCCAAGGACTTGTTAAGAAAAGAGGTGCAGGTGTAGAATTTGGAGGTACTGAAAGAGGAATAAGCCTTTTTACAAATGAAGCAGGTTTTCTTTTGCTTTCTTATTTGTAATGTGTTATCATTCCCTAAGGCTCTAAGCCATGCATATGCTTCTTTAAATAAATCTCACAAGATAAAAGCCAAATGCATCAAAATCACCAGGCATTGATGCCTGTCTGTAAAATATAATCACACGCTAATCATGGAGTATAGATTTGCTTTCTTCCCCGAGTCAAGATGCTCCCTGGCACCTGTGGAGGTGAGCCCCAGCATGAATGATCCGTTTTTGACAGTCTTTTTATACATGAAAGCTCATTGACAAGTCACCTAGGCACACAATTCAACAGCCCCAATTGCTGTTTGTGTTGCCTGTGAAATTGTACCTCCAGAAGACCAAAAGGTGCTTCCTCTATCCCACCCAAGTTTGTTGCTGCCCTGAAAAGTCTAACTCTGCTGTCCATTATAATATCACTGACCATATAGAGAAATTTTAATTAAAATTAAAAATTTGGTTCCTCAGTCACAGTAGTTACATTTCAAGTGCTCAGTAGTTTTATGTGACCAGTGGCTACCATATTGTACAGCACAGATATGAAATGTTTCCACCATTGCAGAAAATTCTATTGGACAGGGACTGTTCCAAGATGCAGTAGCTGGTGACATTATTCTCCACGTGGTTAAGAGTCCTCTGCAGGCACAGTTCTACTTGAAGATGGGAAGATCAGGGTGATAATGATCCTTCTAGACTTTGGGGCCTTGACATGGGTGAGAACAAGAAAAAGACTAGTTCTTTGCTGCTAAACATATCTGATACTCTTCTACGTAATCTGTCACTTACCTGAGATAAGAAATGTAGACAGGCACAATATTTGGAACATAGGAGATGCTCAACAAGGGTTAGCTCTGTATCTACAGGGCCCAGTTAGGAGATTGATTCCACACCACTTATGGGAACCTGGAGAATTAAGATAAAGAATCATTAATAAGGTATAAATTTGTTAACCAACTAACTAAGATATCATGGAAATAGCAACTCCAGGAAGTAGTTTCTATCACTAGAATTGAGAGGACAATGGTAGAGATTGGAATTCTAAATCTCAGAAACTTAGAGGAAGGGGATTTGATGGGCGACAGGTGGAAAGCAGATTAGAGAGGACCAGAATGGGGAGGAGAAAAAAGAGGGCAAGGACTGAGACATGGAAGGAGGCTGGAGGCCAACTAGGCTAAAACGACTAAAGGACTTTTAAAAATATAGATGTGTAATATTTAATTTTAAATGTTTACAGTTCTGGATATAAATCCTCATACTATTGGTAAGTTCGCTGTTAATGAGGCTTTCTGGATAGGGGTTTGTTTTGGTGAAGAGTAAAGAAGAGTCTGTTTGCATATGCGGATCAATAACAAGGATTTTTTTGCCCCCTCAGTCCTTGACTTATATTTAATTTGGGGAGTATATTTTGGTGAGAGATGACACATGAGGCAAGGATGATGGAAAAGACTGGTGAGATGGTGGGAAGCCCTATGTGGTTTATTTATAGAACAGGAGTAGGAGCCCTCCGAAAGGAAGTCGACCTAAGGACAGGAGTCAAGTTAATCCACATATCCTCTCCTTGTCAGGGCCACATGTGATGTGTGTGTGTATGTGTGTATACGTGCGTACAAGGGAAGTGCCATTTTGAATAAAAATAATATAGCTATCATTTACCAAGTACCTAATACTGTATTTAATCTTCAGTACAGCTCAGTTACACATATGTATGTATAATATATGAAATAAAATATATATCTCCAAGGTTACTCAGTTAGGAAATAGATTTGAACCAACCCAGGTATGTGTGATTCCAAAGAGACACCTGCATTACAGCACCTGCATGATGATGTCTGTCTCTTGGATTTGCAATCGCAGGAGGGAGTCAGAGCTAGTAAACTATGTGCTGCGGACAATAACATGATCCCATTTTCAGCCCCAGCTGGTGTGCCCTCTAATATTTAATTAACTTTTCCAATCCTTTCCCCTACCCATTGCAGAACAAAATCTTGTTTAAAAATAATAACAATATCAATCATTTTGCTTAAAAATAGCGATAGTAACAAAAAAAATGAATAAGCAAGTCTTGTCCATAGTCTATTGACTGCCGTAGTGTAGGCCTGACCCTCACCACTTTCCTGCCTTAAGCACCCCAGGTCATCTGATGCCGTGTTCTTGCAAACTCTACTTCACTCTGTCCTTGGAACAGTTCTGGTCTCCTACCTGGAGGTTTTTCCTCTTCCAGCTGACCATATGGTGGCTGTTTGGCTAGCCTGCTGCTGTCCGTCCTCTGCACATGGGCATTAATGCAGTGCTCTTGCAAAGGGACAGCATGGAGTCGTTTTATACTTCTCTTCCCATTTAGTGAGCATGTTATTATATACTATACTGTATTATATACACACACACACACCACACACACACACACACACGTATATAGTATGTATAGTTTGGTCTATACTATATATTTTATATATATATAAAATATATGTACAGTGAGAAAATGTTGGCTCATTCATTTAAGAGGATTTTTATGTATAAGGGTTCCATTGTACCTCAATTACATAAAATCCCTCCCCGCCCCCATTCTATAATTCTGTGTGGGGAAAAGTACTTCTGAAATGGAGGAAAAAAACGATGCATGCTTTTAAATAGGTACAGAATTCTGAGGCTCACAGTAAGCATTATCATAATTCATAATCTCTCTTAGTCAGCAAACATTCATTAGGCATCTACTGTAATAATAATAAATTATTTATTAAATTTCTACTGTGTGACAGATGCTTTGCATTTTATACTTCTAATCTTCAAAAAAACTCTATAGAGAAAGTAGCATTATTCCTATTTTACAGATTAAGAAACTGATACTTAAATAATTTACATAATTTAGTTAGCCTAGTACAGTTAGCAAGGAGCTGGAACAAGTTTTGAACTGCTATCCGGTTGACTCCAAATATATATAATTTTCTTTCTACTCTGCCTGGCAGCTTTTCTTTGTGCCAGGCACTATGCAAGGTGTGTCACAAGATGAACATGCACCTGATGGGGAAGGTAGACCACCAAAACACCCACTGTTGTATCTTCTTGTTTGTTGATTTAGTTTGTTTCTACATAGTACTTGAGAAAGTCAGCTGGAAAAGACACACCTTGTGCCTTTGCCATCCTTCCCTCTCTGGAGGGATGAACCAAACAAACTACCAGAAGTGGTACATTGGAAATACCAAATGAGTTCAATTTCTTTCCCACTTTCAATCCTTAAGTTTTTGTTTTTAAATGGAATCCTGCCCACTGGGGATTTGCCAAATGCAATCTATAGCACAGAGGATAAGCTAATGAGAGTCTCAAAGAACATAATAGACAGACCCACTCAGGAGGGCATTTTAGAGCAAGGGCTATTTTCTTTTGGCCAGGAGTAAAGACTGTTTGAGAGAGGCAGCACAATCAGACCAAAGGCTGTAGGTAGAAAAGCAAAAGTAAACCCTACCATGCATACAGTATATAATTCTAATTCATGGTCAGAACTTTGCAAGCCATATCCCATCCTTTGGTGGGTTGGAAGCAAGTGCATGGTTTAAAACTAATAAATATGTCCTTGGCTTCTCCACAGTAGTTGTAAGTCATCCCTAATCTGACGATTTCACTCGAGAAGCTTTATTCTGAGTTAAAGAAAAGCTTTGGGTGACTGATGTCAGCCACCTTTGGACATGCTTTTTCTTGAGGATACTTCTGGTATTGACTTGCCAGTGACTTGCTGGGTGACCCTGAGTAAGTCATTTCCCTTTTCTATACCTCTCTGTGTAACAGGAAATAATCATTCCTG
>NW_006796259.1:673948-677204 GCF_000442215.2 Lipotes vexillifer
TTATACATATATTCTAGAATTTTTAAAATTAAATTAGTTTTTAAAATTAAGTATGTCTTTACAGTGTTCTGGGCACTGTGTAGGCATATTGCTCACATACTTTCTGTGATGCTCCACAGTCTCTGTGAGGGTCTTATTACCACTGTCTTCACTTTACATATGCAGAACTTGAAGCTTAGAGTAATCGGGTAACTTGTCACAACCCACCCTGGTTGTAAGTGGTCGAGTCAGAACCACTTTATGTACATTCATAGCTCATGTTCACATTATAAATTATCGAGATTCTTTGAGTAACAATATAAGCCTCTCATTAGATTGCAAACTATTCATGTTTGTATCTCCTGAAGCATCTCACAGAATATTGGCACCTAGTAGGAACTCAGCAAGTTTTATGATTCATAAATATGAATGAAAGAACAGATAAGAAAGTTATTGTTACTGTTATCATTATTAACATCTGTTTATTAATAATATAATAGGAAAGGCCACATTCCCCAGCAACTGTGGTGAATTATATATCATGATATATAAACCTAGAGAATATTAATTGTCACATTATTTTTCCAAAAATAAAGAGAAAAAGCGTAGTAGGAGTCTACATGGAAAGATAATAGCAGTGTCATACTCCAAGAAGGTGTTATTGAATTTGCAGCAGAGCAGTCCCAATATATATTAATGTTCTAAAACTTGATCACTCAGGATTAATTAAAACAATGAATCCTGTACTCCCATGGCATAAATGATAACTCTGCAGTATAATACTTTAGAACATTTTACAGAATATGAATTAGTGATATAAGAGGCTTACATACTTGTTGTTATGCCTAAATTAGTTGTGAACCTTGTCCCATGACGCTAAATTCTGGGAATTATTTATAAACTAAATTTCAAATACATTTTAAAGAAAAAAATTACCCAATGTTTAGGACAGTTAGTAGAAGTACACACACACACACACAGACACACACACACACAAGTTAATGGAAGGGCACATTTGTGTGTGTATATATGTGCATGTGTGTGTATTTATACATATATAAAAGAAATTATATTTCACATATTTTTAAAATCATGAATCTGTTGCCTGGATCTACTCTATGTAGTTCAGAGGGGTGGGGGAGTAAAGAGACAGAAAAGCATAACTTCCATATTTAAGGTATCAGCAAAAATGTTTCTAACAAGGAAGTAAGCCATCTGTGCACCTGAGGATTCCTGAGTCCACATGTGCACTACACACATATATATCTGTCTATTAGTCACTGTGTCTGAAAAAATTGAGTAGCCAGTGTTTCCCTAAATTGAGTGGGGATATTTTGGATAATAAAAGTTAAAATAAAGGCTGTGTGGCATATGCAAAATTCATTTTGGGAATTCTGAGGTGCACCTCCAAAACAGGCAGTCACCTTCTACAGGTGGCTAAAACTGAGATGGACCATAAGTAATAAGACATCATGCAAAGTTCCGAGAGCACATACTCAAAGGAAGCTGATTTTCACATAGGCAACTCTGTATGGTGGGTTCCAGAGCAAGTAGCAGAAGAGATTTATTTATTTATGGACAGGCAGGCACTATTCCTTCTAAGCTTCGATTGGTAGTCTGGGCAGTTGTGATTAAACTGATAGTGCTGCTCTAACAGGTTTTACTATTTGTAAAAAATAAGTAAATAGGGCTTCCCGGGTGGCACAGTGGTTGAGAGTCCGCCTGCCGATGCAGGGGACACGGGTTCGTGCCCCGGTCCGGGAAGATCCCACATGCCTCCGTGAGCCATGGCCGCTGAGCCTCTGCGCCCGGAGCCTGTGCTCCGCAACGGGAGAGGCCACAGCAGTGAGAGGCCCATGTACCGCAAAAAAAAAATAGTAATAAAAATAAATAAATAAATAAAAATTTAAAATAATTCTTCAGTAGATACAGTTTTTTTTTTTTTTTTTTCCTTGCGCTATGCGGGCCTCTCACTGCTGTGGCCTCTCCCATCTGCGGAGCACAGGCTCCGGACGCACAGGCTCAGCGGCCATGGCTCACGGGCCCAGCCGCTCCGCGGCATGTGGGATCCTCCCGAAACGGGGCACGAACCCGCGTCTCCTGCATCGGCAGGCGGACTCTCAAGCACTGCGCCACCAGGGAAGCCCAGTAGATACAGTTTTGAAGCTAGTTGGTTAAATCAATTCATTGTCCATTTTAGAATCATGTTGTTACTTATTTATCTCTTCTTTTTGGTTGCAAGAATAAAATTTTCCTGTCTTCCAGGGAAGGTACTGAATATTTTTTTAGCCACACAAGCACTGGTGTTAAACCCTTTCCAAATGAGCCTTTGCTCCTGTGCATCAGAACCTAGCTTCTGAGAGTCAGTCAGTCAGTAACAGTCCCAGCTTTTGAGAGCCACTCAAGGGTAGCCTCAGCTTCTGAGAGCCCATTAGCAACACCTTCTCTCTAGGCTTCTGCATTAAGGACCAACAAACCTGTAACCAGGCCCTTCTGAAAGCCTACCGATTCTGAACTCCACACTTCCCAACACCCTATACTTGCTTGTTTTGATAAATTATGTTCTACAAGCATAGCCTCTCCTTCCCTGGCAAGCAACAAATTCAACTTCTTGTTTCAGGTACTCTGGTGGGGGTCTGCCTCTGCATTTGTTGACAAGTGACCTTCCTAATAAGGGGCTGCAGGGAAGAGAATATAGCTTTTTCCTCTTACCTGCCAAAATTTAGTCCTGACACAAGACTTGCCTCAACATTAAACTAACCCTAGAGTACAATGTGTGCATCTCAATTCACTATGAACTACTCTGTGTTCCTTCTCTGTTTTCAAGAGTAAGATGCATGTATTACTGGTGGTTTGGGAGATCATTTTGCTGGCACACAAATAAGCAAACAATTTGTGTGTGTATGTGCAATCTTTAACATGTATTTGAAAAATGTGAAACTAGCATATAAAGTTGGGTGTTTCAGGAATAGGATTGCTTAAGTCAAAGCTAACATAAGATATAAATTTAGAAACTGAATGAAGTTAAAGAAAAACATTGAATAAATAAAATTAAGATAGTTGATACAATATAAATAATGATATTAGTATACATATGTTTGAAGTTTTGGAAATATTTCTTCACATATTATAAGTTCTTTGAGGAAAGAAACTAGACTGGCTGCTTTTGTCTAAAACAGTGTCTATGTTTAGCACATAGAATATGCTCATTAAATGTTTGTCAACTGGGCTTCCCTGGTGGAGCAGTGGTTGAGAGTCCGCCTGCCGATGCAGGGGG
>NW_006796259.1:677317-678079 GCF_000442215.2 Lipotes vexillifer
GCCACGGCCGCTGAGCCTGCGCATCCGGAGCCTGTGCTCCGCAGCGGGAGAGGCCGCAACAGTGAGAGGCCCGCGTATCGTAAAAAAAAAAATATATATATATATATATATATATATATATATATATATATTTGTCAACTGAATGGGTAGAATTCCAGATAAGCCTCAGAGTAATCAAGAACAATCAAAACATGAACAATTGTAATATCAGATAGTGATGGCCAGAGGAGGTAAGGATAAGTATATAGCCCAGGATAGTGTCCATCAAGAAGTCTTTCTTGAGGATGCATGCCTAGAATGACCTCATTCAGACTTCTCTGAAAACCCTTAGAATTTGTCTTCATTACTCACTTGACATCTAAGCATATTCTCTTTTATATTAACCAAAAGAACTTACAATTGTTTGGCATTTCAGTTCACAAAACAATTTCACATACATTATTGATTGTATTGTCTTAGCATCTCGATGAGACAGGCGGGGCATGCCTTCCTATTCTATGAGAAAACTGGGGCTCATGGAGGTTAAATGGTTCGCTCACCTTGAACAATATTAAGCACTTTTTCTGTGCAAAGTTCAAGTGACTGGAAATTCCACAGGAAACTCATTGGGCTTTTGGCCTTTCATTTTGCAGGGGATGCTTAGATTTGCCTGTGTCTAAATCCTGAATTTGCATTGTAACTGGTATGGCTATAATTGTTCTGATAAAATGTAAAAACTAGTATTAAAACTTTAATTCCATAGAACTACTTCAAATGTAGGGA
>NW_006796259.1:678089-679517 GCF_000442215.2 Lipotes vexillifer
AGGCTCTGTGTTTTAGGAAGTTTACTTAATAACAGGACCAATATCTTACCTCTTTATGTAGTTAATACTTTTCCTTCTCTTCCTAATTTGTTTGAGTATTATTTCAGGAACTGTTGAATTTTATCAGATACCTTTTCTGTTTGTATGTTTAAATACTGTTTCTTGCTTTAATTTGTTGATACAGTGAATTATATTGATGGATTTCCTGATTTACAGCCATGATTAAAATCCTGGAACAGACATTTTTAGTCAGTCTAGCTTTGGCTTTCAACACTATTTACATTCTATTTGATTATGTCTCATTTATAATTTTTATACTTATATTTGTTAGTGAGATTGGTCTGTGGATTTGTTTTTTGATACTATTTGTTACAAGTTTTACAATTTATGATGTTGTAAAATGAATTGAGCAGTCTACCATCTTTATCTAAGAACTGTAAAATAAAAGGTAAACTCTTTGGAGAAAAGGACCTTGCCTTTTTTTAAAAACTTTTTAATTTTTATTTATTTAATTAATCTATTTATTTAATGGATTAAATAAATCTATTTACTTACTTATCTTTGGCTGTGTTGGGTCTTCGTTGCTGCATGTGGGCTTTCCCTAGTTGTAGCGAGCTGGGGCTACTCTTCGTTGCAGTGCGCGGGCTTCTCATGGAGGTGGCTTCTCTTGTTCTGGATCGTGGGCTCTAGGCAGGCGGGCTTCAGTAGTTGTGGCATGTGGGCTCAGTAGTTGTGGCACAGGGGCTTAGTTGCTCCATGGCGCGTGGGATCTTCCTGGCCCAGGGATCGAACCCGTGTCCCCTGCGTTGGCAGGTGGATTCTTAACCACTGTGCCACCAGGGAAGCCCAACCTTGCTTTATTTAATGTTGCATTCTAGAGCCTAAAACAGTGACTGACATACTAAACACTAGATAAATGTTTCTCTAAGGTACAAAGGAAGAAAGGCACAAAGAATGGGAGGGAAAAATGCAAGGGTCTGTTTTTTTAAAACCTCGGTGAAAATCAACTATAATGTTACCAGTTGCTATTTTTGATAGAAAATATTTATGCTTTTTCGCCCTGTCCTATATTGCCTCATCTACTCAAGTTTTCTGACACTTCTTCGTTTAACTGAGTTATTTATATTACCCATTTTCTCTAGGTTTATAAATTTGTTGCCAAAGAGTTGCATGTAATATTTCTTACGTTCTTTGAATATATTCTGTTTCTAGATGTGGTTATATTCATATCCATTACCTTGTAGATTTTTGTCCTTTTTCTCTCTTTCCTCCTTAATTTGGAATATAAAATGTTTATTTCTTTGGGGCTTGTCAAAAAACTAGCTTTTGTATTTATCTCTTTTTAAAATTTTGTTTTGTTTTCTAGTCCATTACTGTCAGATTGTATTAAATTAATTCCCTTTCCCTACTCTGGTTTGGTTGGGTTGT
>NW_006796259.1:679527-682136 GCF_000442215.2 Lipotes vexillifer
GTTGTTTCGCTTTTTTTTTTAATCCAAAACTTCTAATAGTTTATTTACAGTCACCATGAAGATTTTCACCTTTTTTTTTTAAACATCTTTATTGGAGTATAATTACTTTACATTGTTGTGTTAGTTTCTACTGAATAACAAAGTGAATCAGCTATACATATGCATATATACCATATTCCCTCCCTCTTGCATCTCTCTCCCACCCTCCCTATCCCACCCCTCTAGGTGGTCACAAAGCACCAAGCTGATCTCCCTGTGCTATGCAGCTGCTTCCCACTAACTATCTATTTTATATTTGGTAGTGTATATATGTCATGCCATTCTCTCACTTCTTTCCAGTTTACCCTTCCCCCTCCCTGTGTCCTCAAGTCCATTCTCTACATCTGTGTCTTAATTCCTGTCCTGCCCCTAGAACCTTTTATTTTTTTTTTAATTCCATATATACGTGTTAGCTTACAGTATTTGTTTTTCTCTTTCTGACTTACTTCACTCTGTATGACAGATTCTAGGTCCATCCACCTCACTACAACTAACTCAATTTCGTTTCTTTTTATGGCTGAGTAATATTCCATTGTATATATGTGCCACATCTTCTTTATACATTCATCTGTTGATGGACACTTAGGTTGCTTAAATGTTCTGGCTACTGTAAATAGTGGTGCAACGAACATTGTGGTACATGATTCTTTTCGAATTATAGTTTTCTCTGGGTATATGCCCAGTAGTGGGATTACTGGGTCACAATGGTAGTTCTATTTTTACTTTTTTAAAGAACCTCCATACTGTTCTCCATAGTGGCTCTATCAATTGACATTCTACCAACAGTGCAACAGGGTTCCATTTTCTTCACACCCTCTCCAGCATTTATTGTTTGTAGATTTTTTGATGACAGCCATTCTGACTGGTGTGAGGTAAAACCACACTGTAGTTTTGATTTGCATTTCTCTAATCATTAGTGGTGTTGAGCATCCTTTCATGTGTTTGTTGGCAACCTGTATATCTTCTTAGGAGAAATGTCTGTTTAGGTCTTCTGCACGTTTTTGGATTGGATTGTTTGTTTTTTTTGATATTGAGCTGCATGAGCTGCTTGTATATTTTGGAGATTAATCCTTTGTCAGTTGCTTCATTTGCAAATATTTTATCCCATTCTGAGGGTTGTCTTTTTGTCTTGTTTATGGTTTCCTTTGCTGTGTAAAAGCTTTGAAGTTTCATTAGGTCCCATTTGTTTATTTTTGTTTTTATTTCCATTTCTCTAGGAGGTGGGTCAAAAAGGATCTTGCTGTGATTTATGTCATAGAGTGTTCTGCTTATGTTTTCCTCTAAGAGTTTTATAGTGTCTGGCCTTACATTTAGGTCTTTAATCGATTTTGAGTTTCTTTTTGTGTATGGTGTTAAAGAATGTTCTAATTTCATTCTTTTACATGTACCTGTCCAGTTTTCGCAGCGCCACTTATTGAAGAGACTGTCTTTTCTCCATTGTATATTCTTGCCTCCTTTATGAGAGATAAGGTGACCATATGTGTGTGGGTTTATCTCTGGGCTTTCTATCCTGTTCCATTGATCTGTATTTCTGTTTTTGTGCCAGTACCATACTGTGTTGATTACTGCAGCTTCGTAGTATAGTCTGAAGTCAGGGAGCCTGATTTCTCCAACTCCATTTTTCTTTCTCAAGATTGCTTTGTCTATTTGGAGTCTTTTGTGTTTCCATACAAATTGTGAAACTTTTTGTTCTAGTTCGGTGAAAAATGCCAGTGGTAGTTTGATAGGGATTGCATTGAATCTGTAGATTGCTTTGGGTAGTGTAGTCATTTTCACAATTTTGATTCTTCCAATCCAAGAACATGGTATATCTCTCCATCTGTTTGTATCGTCTTTAAATTCTTTCATTAGTGTCTTATAGTTTTCTGCATACAGGTCTTTTGCCTCCTCTGGTAGGTTTATTCCTAGGTATTTTATTCTTTTTGTTGCAGTGGTAGCTAGGAGTGTTTCCGTAATTTCTCTTTCATATTTTTAATCATTAGTGTATAGGAATGCAAGAGATTTCTGTGCATTAATTTTGTATCCTGCTCCTTTACCAGATTCATTGATCAACTCTAGTAGTTTTCTGGTAGCATCTTTAGGATTCAGTATGTATAGTATCATGTCATCTGCAGAGAGTGACAGTTTTACTTTTTCTTTTCCGATTTGGATTCTTTTTATTTCTTTTCTCTGACTGCTGTGGCTAAAACTTCCAAAACTATGTTGAATAGTAGTGGTGATAGTGGGCAACCTTGTCTTGTTCCTGACCGTAGTGGAAAAGTTTTCAGTTTTTCACCATTGAAAATGATGTTGGCTGTGGATTTGTCATATATAGCCTTTATTATGATGAGGTAAGATTCCTCTATGCCTACTTTCTGGAGGGCTTTTATCAAAAGTGGGTGTTGGGCTTCCCTGGTGGCGCAGTGGTTGAGAGTCCGCCTGCTGATGCAGGGGACGTGGGTTCGTGCCCCAGTCCGGGAAGATCCCACATGCCGTGGAGCGGCTGGGCCCGTGAGCCGTGGCCGCTGAGCCTGCTCGTCTGGAGCCTGTGCTCTGCAACGGGAGAGGCCACAACAGTGAGAGGCCCGTGT
>NW_006796259.1:682456-703381 GCF_000442215.2 Lipotes vexillifer
GTAGAATGAGTTTGGGAGTGTTCCTCTCTCTGCTATATTTTGGAAGAGTTTGAGAAGGCTAGGTGTTAGCTCTTCTCTAAATGGTTTGATAGATTCGCCTGTGAAGCCATATGGCCCTGTGCTTTTGTTTGTTAGAAGATTTTTAATCACAGTCTCAATTTCATCATTTCTGATTCATTGGTTTATATTTTCTATTTCTTCCTGGCTCAGTCTTGGAAGGTTGTGCTTTTCTAAGAATTTGTCCATTTCTTTCAGGTTGTCCATTTTATTGGGATATAGTTGCTTGTAGTCATCTCTCATGATCTTCTGTATTTCTTCAGTGTCAGTTGTTGCTTCTCCTTTTTCATTTCTAATTCTGTTGATTGGAGTCTTCTCCCTTTTTTTCTTGATGAGTCTGGCTAATGGTTTATCAATTTTGTTTATCTTCTTAAAGAGCAAGCTTTTAGTTTTATTAATCTTTCCTATCATTTCCTTCATTTCTTTTTCATTTATTTCTGATCTGATCTTTATGAATTCTTTCCTTCTGCTAACTTTAGGGTTTTTGTGTTCTTCTTTCTCTAATTGCTTTAGGTATAAAGTTAGGTTGTTCATCTGAGATGTTTCTTGTTTCTTGAGGTAAGATTGTATAGGTATAAACTTACCTCTTAAAACTGCTTTTGCTGCATCCCATAGGTTTTGGGTTGTCACATTTTCATTGTCATTTGTTTGTAGGTATTGTTTTATTTCCTCTTTGATTTCTTCAGTGATTTCTTGGTTATTTAATACTGTATTGTTTAACCTCCATGTGTTTGTATGTTTTACAGTTTTTTTCCTGTAATTGATATCTAGTCTCATAGCATTGTGGTCAGAAAAGGTACTTGATATGATTTCAGTTTTCTTACATATACCAAGGCTTGTTTTGTGATCCAAGTTATGATCTCTCCCAGAGCATGTTCCATGAGCACTTGAGAAGAAACTGTATTCTGGTTTTTTTGGATGGAATGTCCTGTAAATATCAATTAAGTCCATCTTGTTTAATGTATCATTTAAAGCTTGTCTTTCCTTATTTATTTTCATTTTGGATGATCTGTCCATTGGTGAAAGTGGGGTGTTAAAGTCCCCTACTATTATTTTTTTTACTATCGATTTCCCCTTTTATGGCTGTTAGCATTTGCCTTGTATATTGAGGTGCTCCTATGTTGGGTGCATAAATATTTACAATTGTTATATCTTCTTCTTGGATTGATCCCTTGATCATTATGTAGTGTCCTTGTTTGTCTCTGGTAATAGTCTTTATTTTAAAATCTATTTTGTCTGATATGTGAATTGCTCCTCCAGCTTTCTTTTGATTTCCATTTGCATGGAATCTCATTTTCCATCCCCTCACTTTCAGTCTGTATGTGTCCCTAGGTCTGAAATGGGTCTCTTGTAGAGAGCATATATATGGGTCTTGTTGTTCTATCCATTCAGCCAGTCTGTGTCTTTTCATTGGAGCATTTAATCCATTTATATTTAAGGTAATTATTGATATGTATGTTCCTATTACCATTTTCTTAATTGTTTTGGGTTTGTTTTTGTAGGTCTTTTCCTTCTCTTGTGTTTCCTGCCTAGAGAAGTTCCTTTAGCATTTGCTGTAAAGCTGGTTTGTTGGTGCTGAATTCTCTTAGCTTTTGCTTGTGTGTAAAGGTGTTAATTTTTCTGTCGAATCTGAATGAGATCCTTGCTGGGTAGAGTAATCTTGGTTGTAGGTTTTTCCCTTTCATCACTTTAAACATGTCCTGCCGCTCCCTTCTGGCTTGCACAGTTTCTGCTGAAAAATCAGCTGTTAACCTTATGCGGATTTCTTTGTATGTTATTTGTTGCTTTTCCTTTGCTGCTTTTAATATTTTTTCTTTGTATTTAATTTTTGATTGTTTGAATAATATGTGTCTTGGCATGTTCCTCCTTGTATTTATCCTGTATGGGACTCTCTATGCTTCCTGGACTTGATTAACTATTTCCTTTCCCATATTAGGGAAGTTTTCAACTGTAATCTCTTCAAGTATTTTCTCAGTCCCTTTCCTTTTCTCTTCTTCTTCTGGGACCGCTGTAATTTAAATGTTGGTGTGTTTAATGTTGTCCCAGAGGTCTCTGAGACTGTCCTCAATTGTTTTCATTCTTTTTTCTTTATTCTGCTCTGCAGTAGTTATTTCCACAGCTTTATCTACTAGGTCACTTTTCCACTCTTCTCCCTCCATTATTCTTCTATTGATTCCTTCTAGAGAATGTTTAATTTCATTTATTTTGCTGTTCATCATTATTTGTTTGCTCTTTAGTTCTTCTAGGTCCTTGTTTAAACGTTTCTTGTATTTTCTCCATTCTGTTTCCAAGATTTTGGATCATCTTTACTGTCATTACTCTGAATTCTTTTTCAGGTAGACTGCCTATTTCTTCTTCATTTGTCTGGTCTGATGTGTTTTTACCTTGCTCCTTCATCTGGTACATATTTCTCGTCTTCCCATTTTGCTTAACTTACTGTGTTTGGGGTCTCCTTTTCACAGGCTCCAGATTTGTAGTTCCCATTGTTTTTGGTGTTTGCCCCCAGTGGGTAAGGTTGCTTCAGTGGGTTGTGTAGGCTTCCTGGTGGAGCGGACTGGTGCCTGTGTTCTGGTGGATGAGGCTGGATCTTGTCCTTCTGGTGGGCAGGACCACATCTGGTGGTGTATTTGGGGGTGTCTGTGAACTTATTATGATTTTAGGCGGCCTCTCTGCTAATGGGTGGGGTTGTGTTCCTGTCTTGCTGGTTGTTTGGCATAGGATGTGCAGCACTGGAGCTTGCTGGTCGTTGATTGGAGCTGGGTCTTAGCGTTGGGATGGAGATCTCTGGGAGAGCTGTCACTGTGTGATTTTATGTGGGGCCAGGAGGTCTCTGGTGGACCAATATCCTGAACTCGGCTCTCCCACCTCAGAAGCTCAGGCCTGACATCAGCTGGAGCACCAAGACTCTTTCAGCCACACGGCTGCTATCTAGTGTTGGAGGGTCTCCAGCACAGGTGAGGGGGTGGCTGTCCCTCACCGTGTGGACAAGGACATTGGCAGCAGAAGTTCTGGGAAGTACTCCTTGGAGTGAGCCCTCCCAGAATCCACCATTAGCCCCACCGAAGAGTCGCACAGGCCTGTTTCACGTTTTTTAAGATGAATGTTAACTTCCCTTCATTTCATTCTTACTTAATATGAAGGCATTTAAAGTCATCGCTTTTGTCATGAATGTTGCTTTTGTTTCCCAACAACTAAACAAACTTTCAGAGAGTTTTAGTACAAAGTGTTTTTTACTTTCATTCTTTCCATACAGATGTAATTTAACTTTTACTTCCCTCTTAAACCAAAGGTTATGTAAAAAAATTATTCATTATTTCAAATAGGATAAGATATTACAATTAAGCATTTTTTCTTATTTTATTATGTTATTTTCAGTGTGGTCTTTGATAGAAAAATTTCATTGAAGTCTCATTCATATCCAAATATGTGATTGATTTTTATATATTTCTACTGAATGTAACAAAAGTATTCTCTATTCCCAAAATAGAAGATTCAATAGGCCTATTAAATAAAATTGATTGAATATATTATTAATTTCTCTGTGTTCTTATTAATATTTCCTCTACTACATCTGTCTGAGTTTGAAAAATAGAAATAGAAATAAACTACCATAATTTATCTTTTAATCAGTTCTGCTAGAATTGCTATAGGTTTTGTTTTATTTCTTTAACTTTAGTGTTGTTATTTACAGGGTTATGATTGTTTTTCTTGCCTTGTAAATTATACCTTTTAATATTATGTAATTTCTCTCCTTTTTTTTGTTCTATTTAGGGATTATAAATGTAGTCTTAGTTTGATATTGCCCCTTCTACCTTGTTTTTATTTATATTCACCTAGTCTTTGTCTGTCCCTTTATTTTCAAACTTCATCACTTCATTTTTAACTGTGTTTGTGATAAATAGTAGATAGCTTGGCTTTGATTTCTTACTCCAGTCTAATATTCCCTAGTCTTTATTGGAAGAATTAATTCTTTTATGTTTGCGTCATGATATAGTTGATTTTATGCATACTATTGATACTTTATTTTATGTTTTCTGTTTTTTTTCTTTTTCCTTATGTTTGTATGGTTTTATTAACTATCAATTGCTTCTTTCCCCTTTTCACCTAAGGAGTTCTACTGTAATTTAACTTTCATTAATGGTTACCTTATTTGTCCTCCTACTCATATTTATATGCATATTTATTTTAAACTATATGAAAACAAGGTCATAACTCCCTATTAAGGTTCTTAATTCCTCTACTGCTTCTCTCCCTCCTCCCAATAAGGCAAGACCTCTAGAATATTTTCACTTGCTCACTAACTTCCCCCCATCTGCATATCATATGAGATTTCTGGAATGCTGTTATTTTACTCTTCTTTCTCCATCCAAACTCCTTCTAAAACAATTTAATACTTAGAGTTTCATACAATTATCAGAATTTTCCATGTATTTTGCCTGTTTTATTTTACAAATTCTTGTTTATCCCTTAGTGTAAAAATTTCCAGATAGGCTATTATTATTCAGTTATATTTCATTATAAATCCTTTACGAAATTCTTTGCTCAGCAGCTTTACCTATTCTTCCGTTCCAGCTATCATGAGTCTCAGATTTATTATTCTCCGGTTTGAGTCTTTTCTTAAGTGTTTCCTCAGATGGAGTATATGAGTGAAAAAAATCTCTTTGAATAACATTCTTATAGCCTGTTGGGGAATAGTGTCTTATCACATATCCAGTCCTTTATTTGAAAGCATCTGTAGATACTATCCCACCACCTCAAGGTTTTGGAATTGTACAAATTCATTACTAATCTAATTCTTTTTGTTGTTGTTGTTGTAAGTTACTTGTTTCTATCTGGCTGCATTAAATATTTATTTGTCTTCATCACTGGAGTTCAGTTATTTGATAAGGACACACCTAGGTGTAGGTACTATCTCGAAATTGATGAGCTTTTTAAATCTGCGGGCCCAGGTCTTCTTCAGCTCACAGAAAATTTCATCAATCATTTGTTTAATTTTTGTCTCCATTTGCATCTTTTTCTTATTCTAGAACTTCTGTTTTTCTCATGAATCTCTTTTCCAAAATATGTATATTTTCCCTCATTTTCTATAGAGTTTTTCTCTTTTATTTCCTCTATGATTTAATATAGTTTTCAACCTGATCTCCTAGGCACCAGCTTAAGCATCTATAGTACTTTGTCCTTCACCTCATCTATTCAATTTTTAAATTAAAAGAAAATCGTGGTTTTAGTGCCAGGAACTATGCTGGGTGCTATATTTGGATTTCTGTACATGTTCTTTTACTTCTTTTAAATGTAATTTTAAAAGAAGCATCTCTGTTTCTTTGGTAGTCTATTCTGATGTTTGTTTATTCTGCTCTCTGGCTTATTTGCCCTTTTTTTTTTTTTTTTTTTTTGGTATGCAGGCCTCTCACTGTTGTGGCCTCTCCCGTTGCGGAGCACAGGCTCTGGACGCGCAGGCTCAGCAGCCTTGGCTCACAGGCCCAGCCGCTCCACAGCATGTGGGATCTTCCCGGACCGGGGCACGAACCCGTGTCCCCTGCATCGGCAGGTGGACTCTCAACCACTGTGCCACCAGGGAAGCCCTTATTTGCCCTTTTAATGGGATGTCATTTTTCTTTGTCTGCTAATCAGGACAGCTTCCATGGGAGTGCTTCAGAGAGTAAATGGAGGGAGCATCCATCTCTGCACTGTGGCTCGCTGAACATACAGCAGACTGTCCATCTCTACTCTCTCAGTGAGAGAAGACAGAGCATCTTTGCTCTGTGATCTCTTTGTGTTCTCTGAATCTCAGAGGTAGAGATGAGTAAACCCAAATGTTCACCTCCTCTGCAGATTCTTAGGGTCAGGGAGACCCTGAAGTCCAGGAGAGCTGAAATGGACTTTTTTCTTAGGGAGGGCTGCTTTCAGATCCTTTCCTTGGGCTTTTGTACTGAGCCCTGGAGTACTGATGCAAAGGGGAGAGAGTAGGGTAACAGGTCTTGGCTCATCCCTGACTATTGGCCCACAAGAAGAGGCTGAGTTGGAGTTGGAGCACTGAATGGAAGCGTGTGGAATGTCTCAAGCCGCCATTTTCTCAGAGTTCTCTTTGATTTTGTCTTTTTCGGGCAGTATTTTTGGAAGCTCATCATCTCGAACACATTACTAGTCCTGCCTTTTCTACTAGTTAATAGCGCAAGTTTGTACTCTTTGGGCCTCTGAGTCCCCATCACTGAAATAACCAGGCCTCTTCCCTGAGTCTAAGATGTCCTCCCTCTTCCAGCATGTCAGTTGGCTCAGTTGTGTAACTGCCATACAGTCAAGTGAGAATTGCCATTCCCTGTATCAGCTCTGAGTAAGAAAATTATTTTGGAGTAAAACTTGGCAAAACAAGATCTTGAGCTGCCAACAAATTATTCTGCAAGATTTCAAAACATTAAGTTTTCGCATTCACTCTCAAAGTCAAGCCAATTTTGCTTAAAGGAACACTATTGTTTGAGCTGAAAAAAATCAAATCGAAATTGTGGTTATGCATCTGGCATTTCTAATATAAGTATGAAAGCAATAGATTTGCCTGTTTTTTGCTAAATCACACAGGCTACAAGAAGTATATACACATATGGAATTGCTTTTCACATTCAAAAAGTTAAACTCAAATTGTAACTGCAAAGACTTGTTTCTTAGAAGTATGAGGAGAAAATGCCTAAGAATTTTTAGAGTGCATTATTCTTTTGTAGAGATAGCTTTTCCCTTTGTTTTTCATTGTTCCTTTTAGGTTATATTTAACCGTAGATAGTTATTGAAGAAGCCACAAACCTAAGTACCAGGTGCACCCTCTTAATGCCTCATATGGAGCATTTTAGTAATCCCTTTGACTCCAGTATGCTTTCTCTGCCTGTAGTGTCCTTCCTGTCTCCTTCCTGTTCCTATAATTCCAGGGTATAATGGCCTTTCAGTTTCTAGCATTGACTCTTTTGATTCTAGTGGCGATAAATGTGGGATTGGAGAATTTAAACTTAGGAACAATGGCCTCAAATACAGAATTATAGATGACTCCATCATATGTGTAGCCTTTTACCCTTCTATACTAGATTATAAGCGGCTTGAGGGTGGGATCTTTGGCTCTGTCATCTTTGATCTTTTAAAGGAATAGAACCAGTCCCTTACATGATGAATGTTCATTAGCTTGCATCAAAAGGACTTGAGTCCCTAAATATTTTTTCCGTTTACTCACTTATCCTTAAGTATATATCTGAGAGCCCATGAACTAAGGTTAAATTCCCCCAAATCCATTAAAGTTAATTAGACTAAGCCCTATTTCCATGATGCCCAATTAGAAGAGTTAATAATGGAATCCAAAGTTTGTGGTAGGTGGAAGCTGCTCTTCCTCAAATGCAGTTTCAGGATGCTTTACCATCACGTCCACTACTGCTTCGTTACTGAGTGTTCACACACACGTTAAGTTTTATCTACTGAAAAGTGGGAAGCTATACTAAAGGCAAAGAATAAAGCCACACTGTATGATGATTTTCCTTGACCTGGAATGGACAAAAGCATTTCTTGATTTTAAAGTTTTTTGTTTTTTGTTTTTTTTGACCTTTTGATGTCCTAGACTGCAGTTTAAGTGATTGATAGATTGGAATCAGTTGTATGCACTCTGACTGCTTCTGTGCAATTGTGCTGGAGTGGCCAATGAAGGATTAGAGGACAACTCTGGGGACAGTGAAAATACACATCAATCTGTTACTGCTGCAGGGTAATATGGATGATGTAAAGCCTGGGTAGCCAAAGATCATAGGACATTGTTCTTCCAGACGGAAGGGTCATTCTCAGGAGAACTAACAATAACAACAACTCTTTTGTTCTCATTTGTGGCTGTCCAGCTGTCTTTCACTCCTTCTACTACACACACACACACACACACACACACACACACACACACACACACACACTAACACACACACAGCAAAATACGTGATCTTAAGAATTATAATAAGCTGTTGATTATCAAATTGCTATAAAATGATGGCATATACCATTTCATGATGGCCAGCATAGGTTAGGTCTGGCAAGAACAGCTCTTGTTCTTAATTCTAGGCAGTTGGCATTTTGCAAAATCCCCCGCCTCTTTCATTTCTGCTGTTTGCTGTTTGCTGTTACAGAAGAGAAGTGAAGAGTTCCTCCCAGTCTTTTCCCTATGCAGCTCACATCAGTTATGGAGGATTCATTGGGTCTGTTACCAGCAGCAATGTTAGCCAAATTAGTGACTGAGAACTCTGGAAAAAGGAATTTCCTGGGGATTTGCAGAAGTGGGAGTTGTATTTGTTTGCTTCGCTTTTACTGTTGTTCCTCTTGAGGAGAAAAAAAAACAGCAGCCCTTGGAAAAGATTGGGAGACAGAGGCCTCCTTCTCTTCTCTCCTTCCTTCTGCTGATTTTGGATGATTTGGTAGATCAGATCTGAGATTGTGAAGGAGGCAGGAGAACACTCCTGTTGTTTCAGCTATTGAGGAAACAAAGCACAAAGCTGAATCTTCTGGAGGGACCCAAGAATCTGGAGTGTGGGTCCTGTTGAGCTAAGGTAGAGAAAAGGAGAGAAAACCTATGGGACAAGACACTTCCTTGCCTTTTGAGCATCATAAATTAGGAGGAGGACATTTATTTTGTTTTTTGCTTGTTTTATTGCATAGGTATATGTGTGTATTTGCTCTTGGGTTCAGCTTCCACATATCATCTGCAGATGTAATATTTCTTAAGTTGTTTTCTAAATACCAAGGCTGTGAAATCTGGTTAAAAGCGTGAGTTTTGCAATCAAAAGACCTGGGTTTGAATTTCAACTCTGCCACCTACTGTCTGGGTGACCATCCATTCTAGAGCCACAGAGAGCTGACTCCAGTCCTGGCTCTGCCACTTACTAGTTGTGTGAGCCTAAGCAAGCTGCTTAAAACTTCCTAAGTATCAATTTCCTCATCTGTAAAATGGAGATAACAATAGCACCTAATAGTAGGGCTGTGGTAAAGATTTAATTAAATAACACATGTATACTGAGAGAACTTTCAGAACTGAGGCTTATATACAATAAATGCTCAGTAAGCATTAACATTCTATGAGTTTAACTATGCATGCATGCCTGGGGAGAAAATTTGCCATCTAGTACTTTATTTATTCTGAGTGACACTTGGTAGTTACTATGTCAAGTGAAGTGTGATACCTCTTTCCTCCATGCCCCATAGCACACACATGAACGTGCTCTCTCCCTCTCCCTCTTCCTCCCTCCCTCCCTCCCTGTCTCTCTCTCTTTCTCTCTCTCTCTCTCTCTCTCTCTCTCTCTCTCTCTCTCTCTCTCACACACACACACACACACGTACACACACTGCACATGTACACACACACACACACACACGCACACACACCGCACACGTGCACACACACACATAAGGAATTTGAACCTTTACAGCAGAGCTACAGATACAGGGATTAGACCTGTAAGTAACAGGCCATGGTCGTGATTTCAGTCATTGAACATAGAGTGAATGAAAACTGTTCCCTAGAACTTTAACCTAGAGTAATGAACATTGCCCTTAGGAGGCCTCCCTCAGCAAACATTTGTGCCTAAAGAAGTCAAATAGTACTCTTCTTATTTTCTGTCAAATTTTAACAGCCTACTGCCCAAACAAGCACTAATTAATAGACTCATTTGAACCCCCTCCTTGAGATTCTTGAAATCCCAGCTGTATGTTAATTTACCCATGTCTGAAAAAGGAAGAAAAGAGTAAACTCTTGATGACTTCTTTTGCTCAGTTGCTCTGGAAAACCATTAAGTTAGGATGTAATTGCTATTGGTGACACCTCTGCTCAAGCTATAATGAAGTACATCTGTACATATGTGAAACCCCAGGAGGAACTAACCCTCAGACAACACTGGAACTTTGGTCAGGCCTTGCCAGGAAACCACATGATCCTCTTGGACCACTGAGAATAGGTGCAGACTTTCACAGATGCAACTGCTCCAGAATGGTGACTTGCTATGTAGTTCATACAATCAATTTCAGCCCCCTTCTCCCTGACCCCTTTTATTCCCTAAAGGGGAATATGCTTGTAAAAGTCAGAAGTGTCTAAACAAGAGAGGGCAGACATGATAGCATGGAGAGGAGACAGAGGATCAGGGGAGAGGAGAGAAAAAGAAGAGAAAACCATATTGCAGTGGTTTATAACCGCTTTCTCATAAATATTTCAGCAAGTGCAAAGTCTCTGATTAATTTTTACAGTTCCCATTCATTTCTTGCTAATACAGCTAACAGCAGATGCTCATTGAAGCATATTTTGGGCTGGCATATGACCCCTGCTCCTTTGTTAGTATCTGATATATGAGGACAATGGCACCAAGCATAGAAGTTCTTGGCTAGCAACTTTATCACCCAAAATAATGTCCACCTTTTCTGCAACTGTGGTTGCAAGAGATCATGTGCCACACACATTTCCCTTCAAGGAGAGACTAGCTTTGCAGCTGTGGGCAGTGTGGTCAGCCAATAGCCTCCAGCTGGTAGCTCCTTCAGGGTGGACCTCAGCTGCAAAGAGCCTCTTCACCCGAGGTCACAGCCCACACAGTGACTGAGTGTGTGTGTGTGTGTGTGTGTGTGTGTGTGTGTGTGTGTGTGTGATGGGGGTGGGAGATGGGGGGTGGGAGAGTATAAAGATACAGCCGTTTTGGCCCATAATGCATAAGACCGTCGCTACCAAGCAATATTTACTCCAGACGTCCCCTGCCCGCACTCTGGCTTAGGTTGGCTCAAGCTTTTTGGACCTACGTGAGAGTTTGCAATCTTTCTCTTCCCAAATATGCTTCTTCCTACTAACTTTCATAGACATTGATCCCTAATAAACACCTCGCACCCCAAAATGTCTCAGCATCTTTTTCTGGAGATTCCAAGCTGCAACTAGACATGGTTGTGTTTTCTCACTGGAGCACTTTTTTGTGTGTTCTTTTATCCAGAATCTAAGGAGCACCTAGGACTCTAAGGTTCAGAGTCTGAGGCCACCACTGCCCTAAGGTCAGAAGTAGAAGTCGTGTGGAATCTCCAAGCATTCCGTTAGTATGCAAGGTTAATTTAGTGATGGCAGTGTGAGTCCATACAAGATTAAGTGAGGGCTGTTCATTTATCAACCTACTGAGGACTTACCTTAGTATATGGAGCTGGGAATATAAATACTGTATAAACCAGGCAACCCCTGACTTCAAGAGGAGCATAGTCTAGGAGAGCATAAGAGACCAGACACTGGTCTTTTTTCTCTGGAAAAAAAAAGTGAAAAGAGTACAGGATTGAAAGAAATACAGTAGACAGGATAAAGACAGGGAGACATAGTGGAGAATGGATGGCAGAGGAGAAAGAGAAATTAACATCAGCTTAGCCTCCAAAGACATCAGATAATTCATCAGAGGAGAAATTTTTTTTTCTGACTCAGTCTTCACATTAGTGTTTTGAGACTAGGTTGTATTTCTAATGAAAGTCATTAAATATTGCATATAAAAGTGGGGAAAATGTGGAAAATAGGGAGGAAAAAACCTCTTCAGTCTCCTTAAAGAGTCTGTGAGTAACTTTCCATCTAATTCAGAACACCATTTTCCTGTGTCTCCTCATTTGCTGTGTCTTTTTTAGGTTCCCCTCCCTTTTTTTTTTTTAACCTTACTCAGCTTGGATTCCATACCTCCACCCAAATGCATTAGCATTCCTTCTGTTCGGGAGAACCAGCCGTTTTACGTTTCATCTCTTTGGTCCAGGCAGGTGGGAGCAGTGTGGCCAAACCAGTACAGTCAGAGACTTGGATGAAATCTAGTTTACTGCTGGGACCCTTGTATTATATCAAAGTGAATGCTGGCCAATGTCAGCTAAGAATACATACAAATTAAGTGCAGACATGAGGACATATCAGAGGAGAAGAATCAGCAAAACTTTAGTACCAAGGAATGTTTAGGTTAGTGAACTGATTCAAAATAATTTTTTAAAAAGTCAGGTTTGAAGGAAAATAGCTTAAGTAGCAAATATAGGGGAAAAAAAGGCAGAGGAGGCTAGGAAAGATTAAGAAGTTAGACAAGAGAATAAACAGACTGGGAAAATGTTAAGAATTATTAACAAATAAAAAAGTAGGAGAAATAAGACAGGATAACAGAAAAACTTTTATTGCTAAAGACTTTAATTTTTGTGCACCTCAACCTACTATCTGACTTTTTTCTTACTATATACTATGAAAACAGTAGAGAAGTAATTTTTGTGTTCATTTTTAATGAGGATACTGAGGTTTAGAGAGGATAAAAAGTCCATTTTTATAAATTGAACCTCTAGTTAGAGAAAAGGCTGAGATCTGTGTCCCATTCTTTTGAGTCTGAGCCTAAGATCTCTTCTACCCAGTAGACCTTGATGAATGTCGTCTAGGACTGAGGAGGATGAATACTGAGCTGCCAGCACCCCCATTCTTTTTACAACCCATAGAAAACTTGAAAGAAAATAAAGAACTTTGTCCTTAGAAACAAGCCATCTGTTACAGAGCAGAGCAAAACAGCCAGGCACTTGTGAGCCTCACATAAATTCTGCCAGAGTCTGGCTGGGCAGCCTCTTTTGCAAGCTGTTTAATCTCTAATTCCTGTGAATCAGGAACACTATCAACTGGTTGAAGATGAGTTTGGAGACGTCTAGGGCAAAGTAAATGCAACAACAAACTCCAACTTAGTGCTAGCCAAGACCAGCTCTCTGCATTCTTCCTCTTTTGGGGACAGATCCTTGAAGGTTTACCATTAGCATGATGCATGTATTACCAAGAACAGTATTCATGCCATTTATTTATTTTTTTTTAATTAGTAAGAATAAGAATGATCATTCTCACCTCGAAAGAAACATACAGTAAAATCAGAGCTTGTTTTTATTTTTGTTCGCCCAACATCTTATCAGTCCCTTATAATGCACCTCAGCAATATCAAGGAGTAATAATGCCTTTCTTTTATTTCTTACTCTTTGTTTTTAACTCTTCTTAGTCTCATCCAAGTTATAAAAATGCTGTTTTGAAATTATTAGAAGACATGATAAATTATTTTAGAAAGTTTTTCACTTTGCCAAAATAACAGAAGAACTCAAAGATGGGCATTTTGTGTTAAACATATGTGATCTGTTTTGATGAAGTACAATGCAAAATTGCACCTGTGGATTTCCAGGCATGGTTCTGCCTCAGGGCCTCTGCAATTGCTATTCCTTCTTCCTAAACATCTTCACTGTGGATATTTATCTCTCTTGCTCCCTCACTTCCTTCAAGTTTTTACTCAAATCACATGTCTTAGTTAAGTCTCTCCTAACTACCCTAAGATTCTAACCTTCCCTAGCATTCTCTACTCCCTTTTTATACTTAATTTTTCTCATAGAAATCATTGAATTCTAACAAATTTACTTATAAGCTAGTGGTGGTAGACCAGAGGGACTGAGAACATGAACAGACACTGGAGCTAGTCTACCTGCGTTCAAGTTATGGCTCCACCTCTTACTAGCGCTGAGATCTTGAGCAAATTGCTAACTATTATCTGTAAAACAGGTATGGTAATAAAGCTAACTCATCATGCTACTGTGGGGATTAGATCAATGCCTAGAGATAATAAGCACCACATAAATGTTAGTAATTAAACATTATTTTCCTGAAATTAGAATGTATATTCCATGAAGGTGGCTGACTTTCTCTCTTTTTTTCACTAATGTATCCTCAGCGAATAGATTAGTTTCTGCCTCATAGTAAGTGCTCAATAAATATTTTTTGAAGAACTGAAGGAACAATGGGAAAATGCACGGAAATGGAGCTGGTCCGTTTTGTGTACAGGGCTGAGAATCTATAGTTAAACCATATTTGGCTGCACACAAAAGCATTAAAGTTAGTTTTAATTTCTCACCTATCCTCACATTTTAAATTTAAAAGTCCCTCAGTGTTTCTAAGGTAGAGAACTGACATATTAAACTTTTCCCTTTTTTATCCAGATGTTCTGGTATCCAGGTTTGTGAGACCCAAAAAAAAAAAAAGAATAGAAAAGAAAGAAAGAAAAAGAAGAGAAAAGTTATACTAGGTGAAATTGCAGAATATGTAATTCCCATAGTTTCCTCCAGGGCAGAAACTCCTTTTTTATGTCTGTATATGTGGAAACGTTATTCAGCAGGGGGAGCACAGCGCCACCAGGGAGGGGAGGGTGTAAGGGTGGCTGGAGAAGGAGCAGGATGAGAAAGTCCAGGACGGAAGAGTCAGGCTTTCCAGGTGGAAGTTAAGCAAGGGGACTAAGACAGGTACCCAGTGCATATAGCTGGTATTGCCAGATAATACTTTGGTACATTTACCAATATGTTTCTCCTTCTCAGGGCTCTTCCTATGATATATTACAAAAGAAAAAAAGAGTCAAAGCTCAGCTTTTAAGTGTCAAAATAAACTTTTTGAAAAATGTGGTAGATTGGGCTTCCCTGGTGGCGCAGTGGTTGAGAGTCCGCCTGCTGATGCAGGGGACACGGGTTCGTGCCCCTGTCCGGGAGGATCCCACGTGCCGCCGAGCGGCTAGGCCCGTGAGCCATGGCCACTGAGCCTGCGCGTCCTGGAGCCTGTGCTCCGCAACGGGGCGGGGGGGCACACAGCAGTGAGAGGCCCGCGTAGCAGAAAAAAAAAAAAAAAAATGTGGTACAGAGGGGTGTGAGAGAAAAAGAGATATGAGTTTCAAAAGCCTTGGTTTTTCTTTTCAAAATCCACAGCCCCGAGGAATACTGGGCATAACATTTATGCATTAAGCAGTAGGTGGGGGAAAAATACAAAGCTGGCAAGAGCTAGTTTTTCCCACCTCATCTCTCCTCTGCCTCCAGCAAGGTTAAATTTCCTTAGGTTGGATGAGAGAGTTAAACCAGAGGAAAGCAAGGTTTTAGACACATGAGGACAGGTCCTGTGCCTCTGTTTTTCCATCGTATTGAAACTTCAGAAACCCAAATAAGTCTGGGAGGACTGATGGTAGGATAGATGAGTGCCTTATTTCCTAACTGGACTTGGAGGAGGCAGCGGCTTTGGCTGTTTCCTCTGTGCCATGCAGAGGAGTAGAGATGGCCAGAAAGATTCTGGTTCACTGTAAGGTAACCTTATGAAATTCCTGTGTCCTGAGCATGGTGTTAGGATCCTCAGAACTTTCACCACACGCCTAAGAGCGGTATAAATTCAACGCAAAGAGCAGTGGTCTATAAGGCCTTGTAGTCTGAAAAGGGAAGTGTATTAACAGTGTCTTTTATTTTATGTGTTACGATACTTTAATACCAGGGTACTTGTTGCTCCTGGAGGGACTGTCCCTCCCAGGTTTAGCCAATTCCTAGAGATAGTAAGCAACTTGCTAGTCCAGATAGCCAGTTTTTCAAGTGCAGACCAACCAATCCAGAGCCCACGCTCCCAACCACCTTCCTTTTTCAACTCCTACACTCTACGCCACTATCCACCTACCCTAATCACCCCATGGCCAGGTAGCAGACAACTAGGGAGAGTTCCTGTGTCCCAGAGCCAGCTGAAATTATTCAAACCAGCCAATCCTAAGCCTGCTTAACCTGCTTCACTCATTTCTTCCTACAGAAACCACAATAAAATCTCTCGTCCATGGTTTTCGCCTCCCCCTCTGCCTCCTGGAGACCCTAGTGCTTCCTCATGTGGCCCCCGTGGCACGTGGTGTGCCTCTTCCTTTTGGAATCTGTGAGTAAACAAACTATCTTTACAATGGCAGTCATATCCTGATCTGTTGGCCTGACCATAGCTAAATAATAATAAAACCTATATTAAAACAGGAAGTACATTTAGATCAATAAGCAGAAACCAGAAGGAATGTTAAGGCCAGTGGACAAATCAGGACAAGGGACCTGTTACTTTCTCCCCTGATACGTGGCACTACAGGAGCCTTCCTAAACAGAGACACAACCTGGGAATGGAGGGAAACATCCTGATTTGATGGAGAAAGCTCTAAAATCAATGAGATAATCCTGAATGTATTATGAATAAGCTGAGATGAATCTGAATTGGCTGTGATTTCGTTTTTACCACCTACCAGGAAGCAGGCCTGAAACAGAAATTAATTTAAGTTATAGCAAAGTAAAGGAAGTTATAAATCATGTACCTTTGAGCTTATAGACTGCAATTTGGATACTGGGATGGATAGAAGAAGGATTTAATGTAGAAATAAAGAAAAAACAGAGTTCATCCAACTAGAGCAGAGGTTGGCAAACTTTATACCCCATGGGCCAAGTCCAACATGTTTCTGTAAATAAAGTTTTGTTGGAACAGAGCTGCATCCATTCACATACATATTATTTATGGTTGATTTCTAGCTACAGAGGCAGAGTTGAATAGCTGTGAAAGAGACTATGTGTCTAATGAAGACTCAGATATTTACTATCTGGCCCTTGACAAAGAAAGCTTGCCCTGAACTAGAGTACAGTCTCAAGAAAGTCTAAATTAATCTTGTGATTGTGGTCCACTGACATGCAGTTGTTTAAATTTCTCCTATTGGGAAAAAGCTTGGCCTCAAAATCTAGGGTGGTTGGCCCAGTTGCAGAGGTTATGAGAAATATGCCCTCAGAGCGCCTCATGTAATCCTTTTCATGTGTTGGGTGTCTATTTATACTTGATGATTTGATTTTATATCTGGAAAGTGTATGTTCTGAGTTATCCTTGGGCATATATCTGTATATAAGTGGTTATAGTAGCTAGGTAATCTTATCCCCTGAATTCTAGTTCTCCAAAGATGAAAGGACAGACCAGGAAATCAGGTGGAGTAGGTTTTAGTTTTGGTTTTGTCACACTTTCTGAGTGACTTTGTTCAAGTCCCCTAAACCAGTGTTTTCACTGGAGGGGAGGCTGGTACTATAAGCAGGATTTAGGCAGATGGTACTATAGGTGGATAGAGACCAAAGATGCTGCTAAGCATCCTACAGAGCACAGGATAACCCCAGACAAATGAAGTCTTATCCTAAGTCAGGACCTCAAAGTGACAGTAGCACACCCATACTCACTGAAGCACTATTCACCATAGCCAGGATATGGAAACTACTTAAATGTCTATTGATGGATGAATGGATTAAAATATATGGTATATACATAGAATATTATTCAGCCTTAAAAAAGAAGGAAATCCTTCAATATGCAACAACATGGATGAAACTTGATGACATGATGCTAAGTGAAATAAGCCAGTCATACAAAGACAAATACTGCATGATTCCGCTTATATGAATTATCTAAACCAGTCAAACTCACAGAAGCAAAGAATGGAATGGTGGTTTCCAGGAGCTAGGGGAAGGGGGGAAATGGAGAGTTGCTAATTAATGGGTATTAAATTTAAGTTATGCAAGATGAATAAGTTCTAGAGATCTGTTGTACAACACTGTGCCTATAAATAACAATACCATATTGTTCACTTTAAAATCTGCTAACAAGGTAGATCTCATCTTCTAATAACCACAGTGAAATAAAAACAAATTACCTAGCCTACAATTTCAACAGTGCTAAGGCTGACAAAACCTGATTTAGATATTTTTGGAGTTCAATTTCCCCCATCTACATATGTGTCCCACCTCACACCAGTTTTTCTAAGATAAAATGAGATAATGATGTAAAAGTGTCCATAATAATAAATAACAAATATATGCTATTCTCATTATTCATTGTAAATAATAATTTACTATAATAATATTCATTGTCAAACACTAAGTATCCCTGCTAACATGGTAAATAGGCCACAACTTGCTCTATTACCAGATTATTCCATTTTACTGGAGATAGTCCTAATAGCTCATACCAAAATTGACCTGTGTTCTCACAGCTCAGGGAACGTGACTCCATTTTAGCATTTACCACATTGTATTATTTATGTATCTTCTTATATATACTATTTTTCTCCTTGAGAATCTGGATTGTACCTCACTTCCCATGGTGCTAGCCTGAAATCAATGCTCAGTAAATAGTAGGAGTAGGTTATTTGAAATGTCCAGTTATGAATGGATGTCAATTGTTGAAACCATCATATCACTTAGGAATGCTCTCAGCTGCAAGTCACTGCAAACTTGACTTACATTGTCCCCAAGGAAGGGAGGGGTTGGATGTAGTTTGTTGCAGACCCAACAGTGTGAGACTTGAGATGTCAGCACTAACATCTCTCAGTTCTTTGGCCTTTTCATTTTAGCTCTAGGTATCACTGACCATGCTCAAGGTAGAAAGTAGAGGAAGTGAGGGGCATTGCTTAGGCTGCCTCTGTCCTTTAATTTCAGTAAACAATAACTTTCCTAGAAGCTTCCCTGATTGAATTTTGCATATATGTCATGATCTGGAAGTGGCTTACATACAAACCCTTCTCTGCAAAAAAAGCTGGGAAAGTATGTGCATTTCCAGTCTCTATATTGGAATGTTCAAGGGGGAAGAGGGCTGACAGTGGTTTTGGGGGCCATCCACACTAGATTCCTTAGGTAGTAAGGGCATAGTAGTCATTTTGAAATAAACATGTTATTCATGGAGCTGGGAATTAAGAAGGAGAGTTAGACATTTAAACTGCTTATAGATCTGAGAGATAATACTGGTATCAGTTAAAGATGAAAGCTCCCTCTAATTTTATATTCCCATTAAATACAAAATGAGTCCCAAAAGGTTTACTGTAAAGCATATCAAATACCAAGAGTGCAGAAATGTTCAATTTTACTTTTTTAAAAAGTATCAATATGCTTATAATCTGTTACTTTAAATAAAACCATTAATAAAGAGGAAGTAGCAAACCTTTGTCATTTCGGGGGATTCTAATATATAATCCCTTCTCCCATTTGGCGGTAACAGCCCACGGATATAGCATTGAAGGGGATGGTGTCTTTCCTCCATTGTAGAACCTGAACGGGAAAGATGCTCCTTCTCTCTGTGGCTTCATAGCAGGGCACAAGCAGCCACAAGACCTTGTCTCTGCCAGCTGGACCTTCTTACCTGGGGCCTTGAGTTCCTTAATGAAAAGAAGGGTAGGAATTATTCCTGGTAGCTGTGAGAGTGACCAGGAGCAGTGGGGATCTGCAGCAGTGAAAGGCTTTTCTTGCCAGAGAGATCCTGTTAAAATATCTTGGATGTATTTGTTGTGTCCTTTCCAAAAACAAAAAAAAAAAAAGAAAGAAAAAATTCCTTTTTTTGTTTAAAATATCCAAAATCAGCTGTAGGTTTGCAAACAAGACCCTTGACTGATAGCGTAACTGTTGGTAAATAAGCATATTTCTGCTTACGAAGTTAAGGTCAAATAGAGTTTATGAAGTTGTATGACAAAAATAGGTTTGCATCGTATTTTTTTTCTACTTGCAAACTAAAGGTAAGATTGTTAGTAAAAAGTAGACAAAAGGCCCCAGATAGAAGAATGGAAATATAAATAGTCTCCAATCTGGCATTTTGGAATTTGAGGCTTGTATAGTGTGAACAAAACAAACTCCTGCTGCTTCCACAAATTCTTTGAACAATTTCCCCCTTAATTCCTTATCCAGCAGTGGGTTTGTCTGTTAACCACTTTCATGTACAAAATGTATTTCCTTGGTTCCTTTCATTAAATTTTTCCTTTGTTATTACCAGTTGAGAAATTGAGAACAGACTCTCCCATCGAACCATAGCAAATACATAAAACCAAAAAGAGCAGCTTTGATAAAACTAGCATAGATGGAGCTAGGACTTCAAGAATCAGAGCTAACACACACAGTGATGATGGAAACATCTTATCCACATCTGATTTGCTCACATATAGTTATTTAGATAGCAAATAACACATTCCTGGATAGGGAACCTCCAATCTGATTTCAATCTCATAGTCCAAGTAAATATGAAATGACTGCCAGCCCAGCAGACATAAATCTCTACTATCTGATTTTCATCACAGTCTCTGCATTGGGAAAAATGAGTGAAAAGGCATTTTCTCCTACCTTGTTTAGTACACAATTACATGGTTTAAAGAAGATAAGAATTTCAAATTGTTAGAATAACATTACTCAAATGATTCTGTGAGAAACTAAAACATTCCCATTCCCGCAAACGTAGGCACAGAAAAAAAGAAAAAAGAAACAGTAGGAATGAAAAATGTTAATTGTTTCATGTTCTTTAATTTTGGGCTTAATGACCACAGGCTGTGTGCCACTAGTAAAATACTCATTTGGAGAAAAAGACTGTTGCACGACATATTTCCAATTAAGGACAATGTACACTAATTCTGAGAAAACTCTTACATACTGAGCATGCCATAAACTAAGCGATCCACTTAGAAACCAAATGAACATGTATGAGCCATGTGGGTGAGTTATGATTTCCCTGGGGGTCCTAGTTTTACTTTTCCTTGTCCTTGTAGGATTAAATAATTGTTGCGACATAGCTAATTGACAAACGGCTATAGCAGTCCAATCAGGCGTCTGGGTTCAAAGAAATACTATTGCTGTGAGAATACTCAGCCATCTGAGTAACAGGAAGTGTCCATAGGGGCGTTTGCTAACTCATTCATCACCCCCAAGACGCTGATCTCTGCTAACCCGTTTGCCTCACACTAGCACCTGTTTATGTCCTTGGCCCCAGGATAGAAGGCTCGTCTTCGCTTAGCCAGTTGCTCCATGCCAGATTCTCAGTCGCCTCTTCACTCTTCTCTGCTGTAAATTCATCTGTTTCTTAAACCTTCCCAGAGCACATCAATCCATTCAACATCATTCCCTGGGAATATCTTTGCTTATGGCAGCAGTGGGTGGAGGAAAGGTCTTGCTACTATTTTATGAATGTATCGTAATGCTTTCTTTTCCAATGGATGGGAAATTCCTTAAGGACAGGGCCCATCTCTTCTTCCTTCTTCACTTCCCAGGATGACACAGCAG
>NW_006796259.1:703468-721788 GCF_000442215.2 Lipotes vexillifer
AGCAGGAATATAGAGAATATAGCCTATTAGGGAAAAGTTGTTTTCCTAAGACAGTCATTCCTACTTTCTATTTCTATGTGCCCAAAGTCTTAGCCAGGTTGCTCCCTGCTATTCGATCAGAAGTTTTCCCTCCATCTCTTTGCCTGTTTCCTCCCATATTAGAAAAATTTACAACTTTGACAGGCATTTGGGACTATTCACTCTTGGAGGTTTCCAACTGTTAGCAGAGAGGGAGCTATTTCTTCAAACTAATTCTTATCTGTAATCCTGGTAAAGCACTAAACACAAATTCCAGTTGTTCTTTAATTGTGTGTTTATATGTTTAACAGCCACAAGGGCTGGGCCCATGTTTTTTGTTTACCTTTGCATCCCAAACATTAGCCTAGAAACTAGTGTGTTGTAGACACTGTATATTCATATATTCAGCAAATACAGTGAGCATCCACTAAGTGCCAGCACTTGTCAATGTGTTGGGAAGACAGAAGTGAACAAAAGATGCACATATTCCCGACTTCTTGGGCTTAGATTGTGACTTATAAAAGAGTAAGGGCTAAGACTAGGCAGTGCTTACTCTGTTCCTGATACTTTTTTAGGAACATTACGTACATTTTTGACATTTAATCTTCATACTAACCTATAAGTGGGGTACTATTAAATATCCCCAGTTTTCAGATGTGGCAACTGAGATGCTTTGTTGAATAAATAATATGTATATAACAAATATGTTATAATATATTTTATTATACCATAATATATAGCACATATTTATTAAGTGATATAACATACATATACATAAACGCATACTGTAACATAAAACATATAGCATATGCTGTACATAATACACATAAATATTTATTTATGCATGTGTAAATATGCACATATATGCATATATAAAAACAAATACATATGTACACATATGCATATATAACATTGATAAAGATGTTGCCGCTCTAGTTTAAATGTTTGGTGGCTAAATCCTGCTGGGCTGTCCCTTCACCCTCCCCCACCTTCCCCACAACTCCTGAGGCACCTCCTCGGAGCTCAGTTTGAAAACCACTCATCTAGCCTTAGCTTTTCATTTTATATGTGGGGATGCTGAGATTCAGATAGGGAAAGTGACTTATTTAAGGTCTCACAACTAATTAATGGCTGAGCCAAACCTAGAATTCTCCAATTTTCAGATGAAAAAATTGAAGCTCAGGGATGTTGTCACTTACTAAAGAGCTCACAGGCAGTAAGTGGTGAAACTACAATTAAATCATTATTTGCCTCTTTCTTTCCTGCGTTTATTTCTCTAAGCTCCTGACACGCTGGCCTCAACTTTCCTCTATAGATGTATTCCGGGCATCCTGCAGTCCAAGACTCTCTGGTCTCAGTTTGTCATCCCCAAAATAGACTGGCAACCTGCTCTCACACACTCTTCCTTTTTTTTTTTTTGTTAACTTCTTTT
The DNA here is from genome assembly GCF_000442215.2 of Lipotes vexillifer. NCBI lineage: Eukaryota > Metazoa > Chordata > Mammalia > Artiodactyla > Lipotidae > Lipotes > Lipotes vexillifer. The sequence continues at coordinate 704,919 of NW_006796259.1, forward strand.
CTTGCCCAGAATGTGCTTTCCTCCTTCTCCACGTGCCAAACTCCTAGTCATCCTGCAAGAACCAGCACAAGTATCACTTTCTTTCGAAGCCTTTTCCATGCTCCATACCCTGATCCCATTACCTCTTCTATGTGTTCAAGGCCAGCTTCATGGATGTGCAGTCCAAGGGACCTGCGCTTGGTTTAATGCCTTTTGAAATTCTTAAGAATTTATGAACAAGAACCCTGCATTTTCTTTTCTTTTTTCTATTTTTAATAGTATTTATTGTTTTCTTTCTAATTTTATAAGCAATACATTTTCATAACAGACAACTAGAAATGCATAAAAACATAAAGTAAAAAGTAACATTCACCCAATAATTCCCCCCACAGAGATAACCCATTAGCATTTTGACACATTTCCTCCCAGTGTCTCCATATTTTTTTTTATAACTGAAGTATAATTTTCCTACAACACTATGTTAGTTCCAGGCACACAAAATAGTGACTTGGTATTTCTATACATTACAAAATGATCACCATGATAAGTCTAGTTACCATCTGTCACCATTCAAAGATATTACAATATAATTGCCTATATTCACCATGCTATACATTTCATCCCCCTAACTCATTTATTTTGTAACTAGAAGTTTGTAGCTCTTAATCTCCCTCGCCTATTTCACCCATCCTCCTACTCCCCGCTCCACTCTGGCAGCCACCTATTTATTCTCTGTATCTACGAGGCTGTTTCTGTTTAGTTATGTTTGTTCATTTGTTTTGTTTTATAGATTCTACATGTAAGTGAAATCATACAGTATTTGTCTTCCTTGAAGTTATTTCACTTAGCATATACCCTCTTGGTCCATCTGTGTTGTTTCAAATGGTAAGATTTCATTCTTTATTTTTGGCCAGCTAATATTTCTTGTATGTGTGTATACACACCACATCTTCTTTATCCATTCATCTATTGATGGACACTTAGGTTGCTTCTATATTCTTCTATCTTGGCTATTTAAATAATGCTGCAATGAACCTAGGGGTGAATATATCTTTTCAAAGTAGTGTTTTTGTTTTCTTAGGAAAAATACCCAGAAGTGGAATTGCTGGATTGCGTGGTAGTTCTCTTTTTAAATTTTTGAGGAATCTCTACACTGTTTTCCATAGTGCTTGCACCAATTTACATTCCCACCAACAGTGCACAAGGGCTCCCTTTTCTCCACATCCTTGCCAACACTTGTTATTTGTGGTCTTTTTGATAATAATAGCCATTCTAACAGGTGTGAGGTGATATCTCATTGTGGTTTTGATTTGCATTTCTCTGATGATTAGCAATGTTGCACATCTTTTCATGTGTCTGTTGGCCATCTCTGTGTCTTCTTTGGAAGAATGTCTATTCAGGTCCTCCTCAGTTTTTAATTGGGTGGTTTGTGTTTTTGATGTTGTTATATGAGTTCTTTGCATATTTTAGATATTAACCCTTTATCAGATATACCATTTGCAAATATCTTCTCCCATTCAGTAGGTGATCTTTTTGTTCTGTTGATATTTCCTTTGCTGTGCAAAAGCTTTTTAGTTTGATGTAGTACCATTGGTTTACTTTAGCTTTTGTTTGTTTGAAAAGACATTACCAAATAAATATTGCTAAGGCCAATGTCAAAAAGCATACTGTCTATATTTTCTTCCAGGAGTTTTATGTTTTCCAGTCTTACATTTAAGTCTTTCATCCATTTTGAGTTTATTTTTGTGTGTGGTGTGAGAAAGTAGTCCAGTTTGATTCTTTTGCATGTAGCTGTCCAGTTTTCCCAACATCATTTATTGAACAGGCTGTCTTTTCCCCACTGTATATTCTTGACTCCTTTGTCATAGATTGATTGACCTTGTAAGTGTAGGCTTATTTCTGGACTCTTTATTCTATTCTAAAAAAATGTGTCTTTTTTATTCCATGTTGTTTTGATTACTGTAGCTTTGTAGTACAGCTTGAAATCAGGGAGTTTTTTGATAGGAATGTCGTTGACTTTTTAGATTTTCTCAAGTAGTATGGACATTTTAACAGTATTAATTCTTCCAATCTATGAACATGGTATATTTTTTCCACTTGTTTTTGTTGTCTTCATTTTATCTCATCAGTGTCTTAGAGATTTTCCAGGACAAGTCTTTTACCTCCTTGGTTAGATTTATTCCTAGGTATTTTATTATTTTATATTTAATTGTAAGTGGGATTATTTTCTGAATTTCTCTTTCTGCTAGTTCATTGTTAGTCTATAGAAATGCAATAGATTTCTGTATATTAATTTTTTATCCTGCAACTTTACTGAATTCATTGATGACTTCTAATAGTTTTTTGGTAGTGTCTTTGGGATTTTCTATATACAGTACCATGCCATCTGCAAACAGTGACAGTTTTACTTCTTCCTTTCCAATTTGGATTTCTTTTATTTCTTTTTCTTGCTTGACTGATTGCTGTGGCTAAGGGCCCTGCATTTTCATTTTGCACCAGACCCTGAAACTTATGTAGCCATTCCTGCATGTGTTTATTCTGTGATATGTTATGTAGATGACTATTATAGTAGGTAACACATTGAGAAATAATTTGTCTCCTCTGATGGATTATGAGCTCCTTGAAGCCAGGGACTTGTCTTATTCATCATTGTATCCTCAGTACTAATGTACCAGTGATGAAGTCCAAGGCTCAGTAATGCCCTCCTCCCCATTCCATAATACTCTCCTACCTGGGAGAAAGTGTTTGACTTCTAGGGAAGTGCTTGGCCTCTAGGCAATCTGAATATGCACTCCAGGACATGGATCCTTACCTTCCCAATGTTGAAACTATTAGCACTCATATTCCAGAAACACATAGAAGGCATGTGCCTATTTCTCCTGCTTTGATTGGTTTCCAAAATACATATACTGAGGAGAATAGAAAACATTTTAGTTGCATAGATGAGGTGAGAATGTTATGAAGCAAAAGGAACTGATTTATTCCACTAGGTGGGGATTTGGTTCAGGGATAGGATTGTGATATGATCATATCGACTTCTTTTTTTTTTTTTTAATTTATTTATTTATTTTTGGCTGTGTTGGGTCTTCGTTGCCACACATGGGCTTTCTCTAGCTGTGGCAAGTGGGGGCTACTCTTCATTGCGGTGTGTGGGCTTCTCATTGCAGTGTCTTCTCTCGTTGCAGAGCACAGGCTCTAGGTGTGAAGGCTTCAGTAGTTGTGACACGTAGGCTCAGTAGTTGTGGCTCACGGGCTTAGCTGCTCCACGACATGTGGGATCTTCCTGAACCAGGGCTTGAACCCATGTCCCCTGCATCGGCAGGCAGATTATTAACCACTGCACCACGAGGGAAGCACATATCGACTTCTTTAACCAGTGATATTCCTGAAGATTATGACTGACCAAAAGTTAAAGTGACTACACAAGGCAGACTTTACTAAATAAGTCCCCTTTGCTATATAATTAGCAAATCAATATCTGGCCATATTTTTCCATTGTTTAGTACATAGAGGTTTCACATTTCATTTAGAAATAGAAAGAGGGACTGAAAGAGGTAAACTAGTGTTAGAGGAAGGAACAGGTTAGAAGGCAGAGATATGATCACAGTGCTATTATCACCTTGGCTTTATTAATAATCCCAGGCAAGAAAGAGGAGTCCAGATTGAGTAATAAAGATGACAGCAAGGTCAGCCTGTTAGAGGATGCAGCACTTAGTAAGCTTCAAGGATCGTGTTAGCTGAGCATCTACACCTCAGTGTGGTGAGTACTACATAGAGATTCTGCTTTCAGTGTCATGCCCGATTCATTGAACATTTGTTCCAGGCCTTGTACTAGGGGCTGAGAACAAAGAGAGAAGGAAAACATAGGCTCGGTCCTCAGAAAGCAGTAGTGTACGTAGGTGGTTAAGAGCTGAGAGGCTGGGGCCAAACTACTGGGTTCCAAACTTGGCTTGGCCACTTTCTGGCTGAGAAATCTTAGGCTAGTTACTTAGTCACTCTGTGCCTGTTTCCTCATCTGTATGATTAAATAGTTCCATTGCTTACTACAAAAATTTCCTGTGAGCATTAATGTGAGTTAATACATAAAAGTGACTTAGAGTAAAATGCTAACAACATATAAACAATACATAAATATTCTTAGACAGGTATAATCCAGTAGGGAAGACATATGTTACAAGAGGACTTTAATGTGAGGGGGTTGAAACCAGACTCCTGAAGCCTGGAGTGACACACTATGAATGGCAAATGAAACACCAAACTCAGGTTTAGCAGCGATGGTTGTGGATCGCATATATTATGACACAAGATGGATACCTTAATAGACTTAATCTCTGGAAGCTTTCAAATCACATATGATGTGGTTTTTAGCAGAGGGCCCAGTTGCTACCTTTCCCATTGTGTGTGCCCTTGGCAGTAGGGAGGAATTTCTCTTACCCTTATATCACTTTGTGACATTTTCTATTTCAGTAAATATCAACAGATACCAAAGGTCTGAAACAGAAAAAGGAGGGAATTGTCATTACTAAATTTCTTCACTGGCTCTCTAATGTCTTACAGCATATGTAGCTACACTGTGTCAAGAACCATGTCCTAGAAGCAGTTTAAGTCTCCATATTACTAATGAGAGAGGTCACCCTGGCTGGGCCAGTTTCCTCCAAAGGATGAGGAATGTGGACAGCAGACAGAGTGCCATGGCCCAGCCATGAAATGTTCCTGTTGTTTATGAGTTAATCTGAACTGTTCACGAGTGAAAATGCTGTTGGTCCTCTGAGTCTAGTTTTTCTTTCTCATCTCTTCTTTCCTTTTCAAGACAGCCAGCTTTCTAGTGAAATTCACATCCTAGATAAGACCCTTGCTGCACAGGTAAGATAGCAGACATCAAGACTCACAGACGTTGTAAGTTATGACCAAATCAAAACCGCTTCTCTGTGTTCTGTCTGACAGAGATATGACATTTATATGAATATTTGGCTAAGTTTCCCAATTAGTGATTGATGAACTAGAGCTCATCTTCTTAGTGAGAGGTGATGTAATTTTCCCTCTTTAGATGATATTTATATTGTAAATCTTTTAGAGGGCAGGAATGATACATTCTCTCCATGTAATACTATCTCAAAGTGGGCCTATAGTGAGAGGAAGTTGTTTTTTTTTAAATAGAATCTGAGAAATAGTGCATTTCATATAAAAATAGTGCATTTCATATAACATTTTAAAACAGATTGAGGGGCTTCCCTGGTGGCGCAGTGGTTGAGAGTCTGCCTGCCGACTCAGGGGACACGGGTTCGTGCCCCGGTCTGGGAAGATCCCACATGCCGCGGAGCGGCTGGGCCCGTGAGCCATGGCTGCTGAGCCTGCGCGTCCGGAGCCTGTGCTCCGCAACGGGAGAGGCCACAGCAGTGAGAGGCCCGTGTACTGCAAAAAAACCCAAACAGATTGAGTGGGACACTCTCTGCAGTAACTGCAGATAACTAGTTACTGCAGGAGTGGGAAGTGATTAACTTTGCGGACCCTTTCAAATCCCCAAGGTTCCTTGCGTTGAGGTGTGGCTATAACATGGTAAATACAGTAACAGGGAGCCCTGGACTCTCAGGTCATAAATGCTTTGCAAATAATTAGATACTCTTTCTCTGTAGAGCCTCATAATTTCCTTAAATGGATTTCATTTAATTTTTTTCCTAAAATAAAGTATTTCTATTTAAAGGCAACTTCAAAACTCAAAGGCTTTCATTTTGTCCACTTTAAACCCATTTTAATGGGTCAGAATTCTAAGCAGAGAGGCACTATTTGGAAAAAAAATTCCTTAAATTTCTTTAACAAGAGGTGGATCCAGTTTTCACTTAACTCTGAAAAAAAAGGCATTATTTGTTTCCATTGATTAAATTTTCCTTTAATTCAAGTCTTAAAAACAGCATTTATATTGCTGGGCTTGCAAACCTTTTCTAGATTGTCTTAGTACCATTTATATATATTATTCCACTGTTTGTGCAGCCACAGAAGTAATATGATTTTCCTTTGGGCTTTCTCCCTACTTTAGCTTCAGCCAAAAATGAAGTGCTAATCCCACATTTTGGGCAGACATCTTGCCTGCTCCTAAAATCCTCAACCGCCAGCCTGTATTATCAGAGAGGTTTTAAGATGTGTCTCTACAGGCACAGGCTACAGAGTAGAAAATGGATTGTGAAAAACCCAGGAATATCAAGGACTGTTTTCCTCTCCGTATTTGAAAGTACATGTCTTTTAAGCAGAGATGAGGAAGCACCCTTTTCTCAGCTCCCTACCAGCATTATACCACATTATGCCTAAATCTTGGTGAACGTTTGTCTGCCACTACCTGAAAGTAATATCTTCAACGACAACAACAACAACAAAACACCACAATGTGTGTGTTTTCAGCAAAATATAGCTGTTCTACTTCATGTTGCTTTGGGCCAAAAGCATCTTCCCTGTACCAGCCTCCTCCCCTTCCTCACTGAGCTCACATATTTGGATTTTCAAATGTAAGGGAGAATTTCTACATAGTCAAAAGTGAAGCTCAAGTCTTATAGAAATAACCTAAGACCACCCAAATGATAACAAACAGAGGCTGTTAATTCAGAACTCTCTGAAGCAGTCAGCTGCCACCATTGGTGTTCGACAATGACTCAATGGCAGGCAAGGGAGTGGGAAAGCTTTCTGGTGAAAAGGGTTTCAGGTATGCTCTGATTGGAGTTTGTTGGTATGCAAAACTGGAGGCAGCTAACGAGAAGTGGGTATCTTATGTGGTTGATTGGGGAGCATATTTGACTTTCTTTGGTTGATCCTGAGATGTAGAGATGGGGTGGGAGAAGGAAAGCAAAGTTGGCAGTCCTTGACCAAGTCCTTATTATTCTGGGCCAATTGCTGCAGACGTTGTGGGTTGACTTCCTGGGCTTCTTATTTGGGTCAGAGTTTATGTCATATATGATTTGGCCATTGTATCTCTGTGTATTCACTCTCTCAGTCTAGATAAAGGACTCACCTGACAGTGAAGGTGTAGAGCTGTGCTGTCCAGTACAGTAGCCTCTAGTTTTGTATGGCTATTGTGCATTTGAAATGTAGCTAATTTGAAATGAGATGTGGTGTAAATGTACAATGCACACTGAATTTCAGAGCCTCCTTATGAAAAAAAAAGAGAGAAAAATAACAGTGATATTTTAATATTGAGCATGTGTTAAATGATAATATTGGGAATATATTATGTTGAATGAAATATATTACTAAGATTAATTTCACCTCTTTCCTTTTTTTTTATAGTGCCCAGGAGAAAAAATTTTAATTTCATATGTGGGTCACATTTGTGACTTCCATTGTATTCCTCTTGGACAGCACTGGAATAGAGGGTTGACACATTAAAGTCTCAGGAGTGAGGGTGATGTTTTCCCTGAGAAATCCTTTACAAATGCTCACATAGTATACATTTTCCATAACCAGGACAAAGTAGTTTATAGTGAGAAGACCCTTTTTGGACTGAGGAGCTAAGGAGAGAAGACTCATCTGTTAAAAATCTTACTATTTAAAAATTTCATAGGATTGGCTCTACATATCTTTGGGGAGAGGCTGCATTTTGGTTTAGGAAATCCTTTTAAGGTACCTTTAGATTATATAAATATCAAATAATAGAAGAAAGGGATTGAATGGAGGAATCCCTAACTGGTATTAAAAACTGAAAGAGTTGCTTTCCTGAATTGATGAAATTATTATGGGGTTAAGATTTTTCTCTTTTCTGGAGAGATAAGCTAGCGGCCAAACATGAGAAGACGAGTCTGGGATTCAGGAAAGAGGTAGCTGAGCACATTATCTATGTTTCTGAGGATGAGTGTGGTCTAGAAGTAGAATGTGGCTGTCATCTGAAGGCTAAGGGGGAAGCTGGCTCTAGGAGACCCCTTATGGTAGAATTTGAGGAGAAGTAATGTCTAATAACCAATTTTAAGATCTCCCTTTCTGTCTTGGAACTTTCTTTTTTTTTTCCCTCAAGTCTGTAACAAAGTCAGACAGTGGAGTTGGTTAGGCTCTTCCTCAGGGAAATAGAAGGAAGGACTGCATCCATATTTTGGGTGGGTGAAGAACACGTATCAAATCCTCCACTTTCATCCTCCTCCTTTGTAATGCTGTTTGTTTAGAAACAAGCCTTTAAAAGAAGACATCCCATTATAATACTGTAAGACTATTACCCACTATTGTCTTCTGTGAATCTTTCTTCTCTTGGCTCAAGAATGAAAAACTGCAGCAAGTCTCCAAGGGTTCATACTGTTGAAAGGGTTCCTGTAGATTAAAAATAGCTTGGCAGTTTATCTTGGGTTGCTGGGTATTGGTTTACTTTTCTCACAAAAACAGGCTTTAATTACAGGGCAAAGAATAAACTGGACTTGCTCGCTCCTCGGAAAGACTGACATTTCAGTCTTTCCCACAAAATTCTTGTTGATGTTGATGTAAGAGAAAAAGAAGAGTCAGAATACAAAGGAGCGTCTTGTTACCAGCAGTTGGGAAAGCATCTTTTGTCTTCCCAGCTTAGCGGTTTTTATATGGAAGTCAGTGCGAGAGAATAAATATCAAACACAACCTTGTCATTTTCACAATCTCTTTTGTGACTATACTTTAGAAAACACCCACAGTAAGACAACTGAAGTGTTTTTTTGTTTGTTTGCTTGTTTGTTTTGAGCTGCTGGAAGAAAAAGAAACGAAAACTGCCCGAATCCCAAATTCATGCTTAGGAAAAGATATTATTTACAATAATTATACTGCATTTTCCACACATGTTGAAAGACAGATGATGATTTAACATTCAAAAGGGAGAGGAAAAACCTCATTAGGAATAATTGGTAACACATAAACCCCTCTGTGAATGCAGTTTGGGTTTAATTAAAATGCATATGCAGTGATATGTTTCAAAAGAAGAGAAAGTACTGGATATTCAGGACGAAAGGTGTCAGGGATTCTTTTCCCACCCCAGTGAGGGGCTTCATAACATACCTGAGAGAAATATTCCTTGCATGTAGGTAAACATCTGCTGTTAGCTAGATAAAGAAGTTAGACAGCAAACGATACCATGTAACTAGAAAGAGATCCATCTGAAAACAATTCTTAGGTATACAGGTAAAGAGGTAACATTAGGAGCGACCATCAGAGGGGCAGTGCAAATGGACAGATTTTGGTGAAGAAATACACATAGCTAGAAATATTTTCTGATTTATATTACGAATGCCAGCCTTTCAGGTTATTGACTAGTGCTCTTACTTTTTTTCTGTATTGTCACAGCTAGTCCCAGTAAGATGGAGTGAAAAGAGAGAGAGACAGAGACAGAGAGAGAATATCTTTCATTGATTCCAAAGAATACAGAAGCATGAAATTTTATTTAAATATTACTTTCCAAAATGAGAAGAAAATTAAATCAAATAGGATATTTAAGAAAATAAAAAGGCAATGTGAAAAATCTCTAAAGTCCACGAGATTTCTTAGCATTCCTCAAGAGAGTGTGATATTGGTAGGGAGATAAGAGGACTCCGAAACAAGAATTCACTCACAGTCAGCTTAAGCTGGTTCTTGGCACCCTTAAATCCTCATCATTCTCAAGTGTGCAGAAGGAATGCTTTAAATAACTGTTGAAAATGGCAAAGTAGAATTTCAGATTTCAAAACATTTCGGTGAGAAGCAACCCAAAGGAACAGCTCAAAATCATCATTCTCCAGCAGTATTTCCCCTGAGATCTGTGGCAGTCTGGTAGGATACAACCCAAAGCAAATGGGACACATGTACTCCTGCTTTTTAAAGACTGCACCAATTATTACTTCCTTTTTAAATTGTGAAACTAAGTCAAGTGTCCTATTATGGACTGGTAAAACAAAACTCTGAAGATAAATAAACTTATTTTTATAAATAGGACAGTAGCAATGTTTACAAGATATCCAATGGTAAGACCCATTTTAATGACAAATTTCTGTAGGAAACTTGGTAGTGCTAGAATTATGTTAACTAATCATTAATCTATAAGACATTATAGTTATTCAGTATGCACTTCAGAGACATTATTTATTTATAGGTAGGTTAAAAAATGAAACAAATCATTGAGATAACGTGTTCACTGCTTTAGGGTAATTTGAGAAAATGGCTATAATCCAAAGTAGTATTGATTATCTAACTTTTCCTAGGTCAGCTGATCTCAGAAAGTGTGACTCCCAGATTCTGTCTGTCATTACAACAGAATTAAGTGGATGAACCTGAGCCTCTATTACAAGTGGGAAATCCATGAGGGAAAGTCAGAACTAACTCATTCTGCAAAGGTAAGTTGAATTTTCACTGTCTGGAATAGAGCCATGGGTCTGAATTCACAGATGCTGTGGTACTGTTATGATTACTCAACTCCCTAGGTTATAGTGGCTCAAATTCCACCACTGACATTTTAACCTATGTCCCAACTGTTTTATTTGTCATTTTGCCACCTGTGCACTCAGACCAAAATAGGCGGGATGGCTAGAAGCCATAATATTGATGGCTGAGGTCAAAAAAGTCATGAAATTCTATTGGGCTGCCAGTGGAAAGAGTTCCTATCTCTGAATTCATCTCAAGGCAATAACTATCTTCTCAATGAAGAGTTTTAACTATACCCTTAAAATATACACTTTCCTACAATAGACTTATTTTTTGCTGCCAGTCACTCTTTTAACAAATGAGGTCTCTTTTAATCTGTAAGCAGCATTAACCACCTGAGAAGACACATTTGCTGTAATTCCTTGAACTTCGTATATGTAAGCTTGTGACCTAATCAGTGGATTATAGATGCTTAGATAAGATACCTGATCAGATTAGAGCAAAACAGTTTCTCTCTGATTCAACACTATATAATTCGTATCATCATTTTTTTAATAATATATGGTGAATGGAGAAAAATATAAAGGGAAATAAGATTGGGAAGGCCTTATTTTGACTTGTATCTTGAATCTGATGTATGATGTTTTGGAATATATAAACCTCTAATAAGGAAAAGGATCTTGGAGTCTGATCAAAATATGAAAACATTTATGGTTTCTTATGTAAGACTAACTAGCAAAGTTGGCTCAGTTGTAACACATACGGTAGGAATAAGGTAAGTGAAATTCATCCTCTACGCTATCTTAAGGGTGTATAACAAAATCCAGCAACAGAGAACATCTTGGTAGCGATAAACATTATAACTGCTCCCTGTTAAATTTCCATTTTTCCCCAGAAAAAATAGAAAAGGTATTTTGTAAAAGAGGAAATTTTATGATGAAGGTCTTCTATTACTTTGGGCGGTCTTGAGCAAAGCACCTTACCTCACTGGACCTCAACTTCCATATCTATAAAGCAAAAGAAATTGTCCAGTTTGTCTCTGAGTTTCCTTTTAGCATGGAGGGCCCTTGATTCCAAGCCGTTGAGTCCAAATTTCCAATATAGTATCATACTGCAGAGAAAACAATAAGCACATATAAGATATTAAAATAATACTAATGCTTTATCTCCTTGTGACTTAGCCATTGTCTCTGACAGTGGACACATGGCATTCTGCATGTGTATCATAGATACTTCTAATTGCTACTTCCTGTGACAGAAAATGGAATCTCTTAAGGCTATCTTTAAATTCAATTATTTATCCTTGGTAAATAAAACAGAGGTTGGTATAGGTGGATATTCTTTGTCAGAAGTAGGTATCAAATCTATCTTTTGGTAAAAAGTCAATGGTCTAGGAACTGGTTCTGCATCCATAGGCTAAACTAAGAGATGGTTTTGTTTCAGGGACACTTAGTATCCTGAATTAAAACTTAGATTACTCTGTATTTGGAATACTTATCAACATACTAACTGCATATAAAATCATGCTGAGAATGTGCAAAGCTTTCAGCCAAGACTAATTTCTATTTCGTTGCGTGATTTTGTTGAAATTCTGTGAAGATTGTAAATTGGCTCTACCTCCTATAGCACAGTTAGCATGTGTTCATGGGGTTAGAAGGGTTACCATCCCTAGCCCTCCCCTTCAAAGCTAGTAAATATCAGAGCCAAAATGAAGTTAGCTAAGGTTTGAGTGGTAAAGGGACTGACTGAGATAATCATTGTGTTTGTTGTAAGAAGCAAGTCTAGTATAATTCTCTGGATGGTATACTGGCTAGAAAATAAGTAGCTAGCTTTCTAGAAATTGCAAGCAGGGCTGCATTTGCAAAGCCTGTAATGGGAAAGGGAACGAATAGATTTTCTTAATGACGCTTTTAATGACCATTTCTGCACAGTTCCATAACCCCCATACCATGAACTTAAGCCAAGGAAGAATGATATTTCTACCTTAAGCAAGCTCTATCACTTTGCTGTACAGCAGAAATTAACACAACATTGTAAATCAACTATACTTCAATTTAAAAAAATGATTAAAAATAAAAAGCTCTACATATTGGCAAAACTCTTCTTGGAACCGTGACATCTTTTTGGCCCTTTTAAAAAAGGAAAGAAAAAAGCAACCTACTAGCTGTACTCTAGGAGAATAAATCATGATCTGATTACATAGTTTAGCTGGCAAATTAATTTGTGAATTTTCCAACATTTTTAAAAGCACATGTGTTGAAGTGCTGAACTCCTGCCCCTGGTGAAGCTTTTAGGGCCTTTTTGAGACACACAGATACAGAGAGAAAATATGTAGAATAATGTGAATCATTTTCATGATATTTAGTGTTATTTGCTCTCAGAATTCTATTAATTTAAGAGACTGACTTGCAACTGTTACTACATTAAGAAACTTGGCAAGCACTAGGGTATAATTATTTCTGCTATAGTACTGACACACACAATAGGAAGAAAACCATTCATGGAATGTGTGTATGCATCTATGGCTATTCTTATTTATGTTATTGTGCTTTACAGTTCCCAGAAATTTGCCTCCTTTCTTCCTCCATGATGGGGAAGGAAGTATACCCACATGGCATTGCATTTCCGACAATTGGTATTCTCCTGAAGAGCTAGCCTAAATAGGAGTTGCTAATTCCTAGGAAAGCTGATAATGAATTCTTAGCACCTACCTTATGGATATCCCAAAGATGTAGCTTTTCCTTGGCAGTATTCACCAGTGTTTGCTTGGTGGCTAAGCAGGACAATTCTTCGCTGTGTGAGACTGTCCTAAGCTGCTTCCCATCTCTCACTCCAGACCTACTAAATGCTAAGAGTCATTGTGGCTCCATACCTAAACACGTTTTATAAATCTCCATTTGAAGATCACTGCAAATAGATGAAACTTTAAGAATGACCCTCAGGTTATCCTGGGGTGGTCTGGGGAAGGGCTGCTATACTAAGCTTTCTCTTTTTCAATGGAAGCATAGTTGATTTACAATATTGTGTCAGTTTCAGCATATTGTGTACAGCATAGTGATTCAGTATTTTTGCAGATTATGTTCCGTTATAGGTTATCACAAGATAATAGGTATAATTCCCTGTGCTATACAGTATATCCTTGTTGTTTATCTAATTTAAATATAGTAGTTTGTATCTGTTAATCCCATATCCCTAATTTGTCCCTGCCACCTTCCCTCTCCCCTTTGGTAACCACAAATTTGTCTTCTGTATCTGTGAGTTTGTTTCTGTTTTGCATGTATTATATTCATTTGTATTATTTTTTAGATTCCACATATAAGTGATATCGTATAGTATTTGTCTTTCTTTGTCTAACTTATTTCACTAAGCATAATATTCTCTAGGTACATCCATACTACTGCAAATGGCAATATTTCATTCTTTTTTATGGCTGAGTAATATTCCATTATCTCTAATAATTATGTAGAAGGTGGAAAACTCAGAATGCCTCCTCTCCCTAGGGCCTTATGCAATATGCCTTATATTTTTAAAAGTAATTTCTCTTTGCTGGTGGGTTATGACTAAGTTAAAGAAAAGCAAAACAATAGCACTATCTTTACTGACCCAGCTGGCTGAATCATCTTACCTTGCTACCTCCAAAGGACTTCCCTAGGAAGAGTAAGATTGAAGAGTTATTCCCAGAATATCTATTCATCAGGACACAGATATATGTTGTCCTGAGGACAAAGAAAGGCTAATGTGATGACTCTACTTCCCAAGGTGTTTTTGGGAACTGAGTCAGCAAGCCAGAAATTAACTAAGGGACACGTGGAGACAGGGATCAGTTTAAGCTCAGCTCAGCTCAGCAAACTGAATTGACAACGAGCAAAAATTTAGGTTTTCCAATAAAGTCTGGCATTTAATTAATAATAATGTACCAGTGTCAGTTTCTTATAGTGCTAGTGGTGTGTATAAATCAGTGCATTGTTATTTCTGTGAGATACTGTTTCAGTTTGGTGTTCTGCATGTTATATTTTTGGCAAACATATTATAGTTATATAAGGCATTAACAATGGGGCAAGTTGGATGAGGAGTAGACAAGGACTCTGTGCTATATGTGAAACCTTTCTATAAATCTAAATTTGATCTAAAATAAAAGAAATTATTTTAAAAAATACTCTCTAAACTTATTCCTTTTACTCACTGTGCCTTATCCCTTCCTCTTCTCACTCATCCCCCAGGCTCCACCCTGCTCCCCAGTTTCCCCTTCTCTCTACAATTCCAGCTCTACCTGTTTTCCATCTTGAATTGCTGCAGAGGTCTCAAAACCCAACATTGATTCCCTTCTGAGGGTCTGTTTCTCCTGCATACTGCAGTTCTAGCCCTCTTACCTTTCTTGTTTGCTTGCCTTTTTGTATTCTCTCTTGTTTATTGTTTATAAATTGTATAAATAAACTGTATAGGTTTTTATAGTTTCCAAAGCAGCTTCCCATGTACTCTGTCATTTGATCCTCATAACATCCCAGTGAGAGTGTCATAATTATTAACAAATGGAAATGAAAATAATGTAGGTCCAGAGAGGCTAAATGATGTAAGTGATTGGCCCAAAATCATCTATCATCAACAGCAGAGTTGGGACTTAAATTCAGAAATCTTGACTCCTTCAATTATATCATATTGCCTAGAAGATAGCTAATGATTTTATTTCTGTTTCTACCTTTTCCCACTACTTTTTGAAGTTTGGGAGAATTTTGCAAGGAAAAAAATGACTCAGATAATCTAACATTTTTTTTAAAGGCAGAGTGCCCATGCAGCACCTCAGTTGGATGTGCCTGGAGCCTTGAAAGTTTGACCACTCTACATTTCTTCTACAAATGTACCTTGAGAGCTTGTTTGGAGGTTCCAGCAGCAGAGCTCAGCTATTCACATACCCTTGACTGAAAAATGGTCCTCCTCTATGGGGGAAGGTCATTCTCATTAACTGAGTGCACACCTCCAGGTGGAACACACATGGAGTGGTGAGGGAGAAAGAGGACATTCGCCTAGTCAGCCAGATCAGCCAAATCAACACTGGTGCTCAGTGGGGTGACACATGTTGCAGCCAGATTACTCTCATATCCAATAGTCTCTTGATACGATGCACAACACAATGACAGGTAGACAAAAATCTTAAATTACTAAAGTTAAAATAAACTCAATCCACTTGAATGCCAAAGTGAGGTCAGATTCTCTCATTGAATGCAATACTCATAAAAGAATAGAATTGAGAAGGCTGTTATCGTAATCTAGTTGACCACACACCTTGCAGATAAGGAAACTTGTGGCAGAGAAAATGATATGAATTCACTGAACTATTTTAAACTTTTCTTGGGCACACAAAAAGACTAATTTGCCAGCCCACCTTGAACATACTTGGTATTGAATTCTGTCCCAGGGGATGTAGGCCGAAATGATGTACGTCACTTCCAGGCCTGACATGGAATGTCTTGCACAATCTTTTAGTCTCTCTTTCTTCCCAGTCTGTGCAGCTGGAAGGGAAGGGCTCCTCCATTTCAGAGAACAATGGAAGTGAATGAGAAACCAGCTCTTATTGCATTAAGCCTCTGGGATCATGGGGTTTAGCATAACCTAGCTTATCTTAATAAATAAACTGAAGTCCCTAGCTACTGAGTAGCTTGCTTAGGCTTACTCAGACAGTAAACTATTTGCTACTGCTGGTGATATTCTCTATAAATATTTGTCTGTGTCACCATAAACCTAGCCCTAGAAAGATTCCTTTTTTTTTTTCCTTGATCTAACTGTGGATGAAATCACTCCATTCAAATTTTCAGGAATCCATTGTTACATATATATGTATGTTAATGCATAGGAAAAAGCTTATAAATAGTGGTGGGCAAAGAAATGAGACAGAGCTGAGGGAAAAGGATGAGGGAGGCAAAGGAAATAGAGATGATTGAACATTACCAACGGTATTATTTAAATATTTTTATAATAAAATGTATTCGTGTACTACAGTACTTTTAAAATTTACAAACAGAGAAATTAAACAACTCCCAGGTCAGCAAACTACTTATGCAACTGCTCTGCTCAGTCTTTCAATATCTGTTGAAATCCTACCAACCCTTTAAGGCTTATTCAAATGCTTTCCCCTCTTTGGATGCTTTTCCTAATCCTTTCCAGAGGGAATGATATTTCCTTCCTCTGAACACCTAAAGAACTCAGTGGTTGCTTATTCACACGGTGCCTTTGTCTTTGTCTTGTATTTTAGTTTCATGGGCGTAAATTCTATTTTCTTTATTAGCTGAAACTTTTCTCAAAAGTAGGGACTAGCCTGTTCTTCTTGTAACTTGTCAGAAAAATTACACCAAGATAAAAATCAGGGGATTCTGGGAATGACAGAGTGAGTAGCTTGGCAAATCGTCTCTCCAAAAAGCAGTGATAAACTGGAAAAGGTTGCTAAAAACAACTATTTCAGGACTCTAGGAATATACCATATTTAGAAGCATTGTTCAAGAAAAGCTACTGATGGGGCTTCCCTGGTGGCGCAGTGGTTGAGAGTCCGCCTGCCGATGCAGGGGTCGCGGGTTCG
>NW_006796259.1:721913-763331 GCF_000442215.2 Lipotes vexillifer
AAAAAAAAAAAAAAAAAAAAAAAAAAAAAAAAAAAAAAAAAAGAAAAGCTACTGAACCTCAGATAAGAATAGTGGGAATCTGTGATGTTATAACCTGGAGGCACCATCTCTAGGTCTACAGCCGTGATAGTTTTATCAGGATTGACAAATCCATGAAAACCAGCAGCTTGACTGCTAGAGAAGGCTGACATCACTTAGACCTAAGTATGGCAAACACCAAGCCCCAGAAACAGCCCAAGTGCCCATTAGATAAATAGACGAATATGAGGAGGTATTATCCACGTATGTAATGGAATACTTTCACTGATAAAACGGAATGATCTATTGACACATGTAGCAACATGGCTGGACCTCAAAATAAATATATTAAGTTAAAAAAGACAGGCAAAAGAAAAACAATTCTGTGATTTCATTTACATAAAATTCTAGGAAATGCAAACTGATCTATCATGACAGAAAGCAGTTCAGTAGACATGAGAGTGGAGAAAGGGAATGGAGGGATTCCAAGGGGCATGAGGCAACTTATGTTCACTATTTTGTGATGGTTTCACAGGTATATATATTTGCAAAAACAAGAAATTGTGCAATTGAAATATGTACAATTTGTTGTATGTCAAGTATACCTTAATAACAGTGTTTTAAAAATTGTCTTACCCCCAAAATCATTGAGTTGCATTGATCCTCCCCCAAATTTATGTCATGTATAGCCTGTAACCCCATTCACCTTTGATATAAAGTTTTAAGCCCCTAATGGTGTGTAAAATCTAGAAGAAACACGGATTTAGAGGAAATAGAATCACTGCACTTAAGAGATAGTGTTTCCATGATTTTTACCTGTAAAAATGGAGTGTTAGAACTAGAGCTGAAACATCTAGTCTAGCCTTTCATAATATACTTGAGGAAACTGCACACATGCAGAGAGAGAAAGGGACCTGGCTGAGGTCAGTTGTCAGCCAAGTGAGGACTTAAAGACATGCTTCTTTGCTGTAAGATAATGGAAAACAAAGGAATTTAATGTTGACTTTATCATTAAGAGAACCACATGACAAGAATGACAATAAAAATATCAATTCTTCCTCAACTCTGATTGGCTTCCGAAAAATGCAAGCCAAGCCAAACCTGTATTTTGAGATGTTATCTTTCACTTAAACATTCTTTCCTTTTTTCATTCTGATTGTTTTCATATAGTTTAAATCTTTGCAGAAGGTTCTTTGAATCTCTGACAGCCAAAACCAGCTGTGTTTGCTAGTGAGGATGGAGACAGAAACAATATTTACTAGCAAAACCTAAATCAGACTTGAGGGGGAAAAGAAAATCAATTGGCAGCAATGGAAAGAAGAGTATTGGTAATCTAGAACAGTTTTTAAACTCTAACACTGACTTTACTTTGGGCTGAGGAGGTCTGAATTCACACTACAAGAGGGGAGGGGCCATTGCATGTATATTTCTAAAGGAGGGCTAAAAAGAGGCACACGGAGCAATGCCTCCCCTTGCTCTGAAACTGAGTCAGCAATAATGGTGTTGTCTTTTCTTCTATGGCACAGTGGGAAGGGCACAAGCACTGAAGTCAGACAAAACTGAACTCAGCTCCTAAGTCTTCCACTTGTGGACAATTTTCTCTCTATTTCATGGTTTCCTTGTCTGTAAAATGGAGGTAATACAGTGTCTACTTTATAGTGGAATTGCTATATAGTTTAGAAATAATATATGTAAGTTCCATTTTACAGTGCCAGACTAAACATAAGTGATATGTGGGCACTCAATAAGTAATAACTGTTACTATTTATTATTTTTAAATTTAGCACATAACCAAGAGAAAAAGATACTGCTAGGAGGAGGAATAGACCAACTGCATTTCGCAATTCTTTTTAATCACATGGGAGCTGTTGATATTTGCCCCTCAGCTTCCAGCTGTTTCCTTCTGTTATACCTGAGGCAGTATAAGA
Source organism: Lipotes vexillifer (assembly GCF_000442215.2). Taxonomy (NCBI): domain Eukaryota; kingdom Metazoa; phylum Chordata; class Mammalia; order Artiodactyla; family Lipotidae; genus Lipotes; species Lipotes vexillifer. Next base: position 723,860 of record NW_006796259.1, read on the forward strand.
AAATTTCTCTGCAGGTTTCTTCAGAGGCAGCCAGCACTTAGGTTGAGAATCTTTGCTTTAGCTGGGTGAGAAATGGTTTTCTTCCTTTCATGCCTAGAAGGACACACTGCTCTCTCAAACAACAGGGAAGAATTTAGCTGACTTTCAGACCTTGATTAACTCATTTAATTAATTTTTCCTTCATAAATTAATAATAAATTTTATACAGGTATAGTTATTCCCTCAATTGTGTTTCCCTAGCCCTTTATAAGTAGTTTTGTCATGGCAATTATCACAATATGTTATGGATATTAGCTTATGCTGCTACTAGTATATGTATCCACAGCTGAATTTTCAGTTTCTCAAGGACTGGGAATATTTTTTTCCTTTGTATGTTCACAGCATATAATTGTGACCGCACATAGTTGAAATTCTATAAATGTTTGTGGAGTGGAATATCAGAAATCTCATACTAGATCAAATCAGTTTATTTCTCCTTAACAGTATTAGAAGTATCTAAAGTTTCCCAGTTTTGATGTCTAAAATACTATGACAAACATAGGCCTCCAATGGCTTCCCTTAATTAAATAAAGCAGATTTTGGAAAATGACTTACTGAGTTTGATTTTAAGCTTGAAAGAGTATATTTGTTTCTTTGAGGAAGTATAAGCAAAGATGTGTCAGGATGACAGAAATGAGAGAATACTACACAGTTCAATAGTATGTCAGATGTGTGTATGTGGATGGGGTACAAATCCCCAAAAGTTAGTTTGAGGAAACTGAAGAACTGGCAATAATAATTAATCTTTCACTTGCAAATCACGTATTATTCCCAAATAGAACTAGGCTCTATTCAGATGCAACTTTGTCAAGCATGTATTTGATTACATAGCACCCCATCTGAGGATCTCACAAAAATGGGTTGTGTGTATTTTAATGAAGTGTGTCTTCTTAAGGGTTCCTTTCAATTGGAACTTTGTAAAACAAAAGAAGTTTAGCTAAAGAAGGCCTGAATCTACCCACTGGGGTCCTGTAATAAATTAATAGTTAACTTCTGTGTAACTAGTTTAGTGAGGAGTCTAAGTTTGTTAGGTACACAGGAATAAAATGATTTTATTCTGCTAATAAGAGCTAGTAACTGTATTCAGGCAAAGCCTCCTTTCCAGCTGGTGGAAGATTCCCTTAACAACCTCTCAGCCAATTCTTTTCCTTTCTGTGTTTCTTTCAATTAGTAGAGGACCCTCATTTTAAATCTTTAAGACTCTGTTGTGTTCATGTTAATACTTCATTAAGAGACATATGCAGTTTGGGACTCTTCTCTTTCTCTTCCGCATCTCCATCTCCTCATCAGCACAAGCCAAATGCAAGCCTCAGCGTCTTGTTGCACGGGTGAGATCCTGGGCTCCCCTTCACCTTTCTCTCCCCTGCATGGTCTGCTTGGAGTAGAGTGCAGAATGAGGGACTTAGAAGGCAGTGCTTCCTTCAGTATGACTCCCGGTGTCAGGCACTATTGGAAAACTACTCCTCCAATATAAAGGTTGAAGAAGCTAAAATCTTTCTTACATCTCTTGCAGCTGCAACGTCAGAGTGATCCAGTTTTGGCTAATGAGACAAAAGTGTGCTGTGGAGCTTCTGAGAACACTTTTATTTTCTTGATAAAAGTAACAGACTTCGATTCTTTCTCACCCCCAGACTTTTTCCTTCCTTAAATGCAGACTGGGTGCCTGGGGTTGAGACAGCCACCTTGCAGCCATGAGGGAAAGGCTGAGAGAATTTCAGAATTGTTACAATACAGAATCAAGACCAGCAGCAACTTCCCATCTGATGATGTCTTATTATACGAGAAAAATAAATATTTGTTAAGGCCACTGAAAAGCAGCCTTTGCATTCCTTGCAGCCAAACACATTTCTAACAAATAACACTGCCCTGGGTTATGTTGCAGTTACTTCCTAGATTGGCCATAACTCTGACCTAGCTGTCCCCCACGGGCTTTGGATAGAAGGAGTGGCATTGCCAATTAGCCCTGCACTTGCCTTTCTGAGTATTTTAGCAATGCCCCTGGGTATTGGTGGCCCCTTGAGATGTTTCTCCATGTTTGCCAGCCAGTTTCCAGCTGGCAGCATCATGCCTCATTCCTCTGTTGTCTATGCTATTCTCTATGAGTCTGTGGTGTTTCCTGCATCTTATGCACTTTCAGCAACCTCCCTGCCCTAGAGCCTGCATTGGAGAATCCCATTTTCTATACCACTGGAGTACATAGAGTGGAGAAAGTCAATCCTGGCGCACTCTACACCATCTCTTCCGTGTTCTGATGGAAAACAGGCAATAAACAAGATCCAGAAGCTAAGTAGACGTTCAGGCTGCTGGATAAACATGAGTGTTCCTGCACTTACATGAGTGATTTTCCTGGGGCCTTCCTCACACTTTTCCATCCTCCACAGGGAAGTTAGGGAAGGGAATATCCTTTCTTCATGAACATTGCACTGCCCTCTCCTTACCTGCCCAGGACCTCCACATCTCTCACTCAGCCCTCTTCTTCCATCTACCAGAGTAGGAAGGAAGGAAAGATGAGATGGACAGCAGTGGCAGTTTTGGTGAACTGGCATCTATCAGCAAACCCTGTCAGGAGGGGTCTGGCCCCCTAAAAAGGATGGTTTCTAAAGTTATAATGTGCCCAACTTAGTGGTTTCTGATTCAGCTGTGTGCCTTAGTCTCCAATTCTGAAACTCAGTACCTTATACCATCATAAGTATTCCCAGTATATTATATATTTTTTGCACTTGGATCCTGGATAATTCTCTGCTTCTAATTCCAATACTTCTTCAGATTCTACTGCATTTTTCTTATCTCAGAAATGACCTGCTAGATGTCCAGTTTGCAAGATGGTGGAGTAGAAGGATGTGCTCTCGCTCCCTCTTGCGAGAGCACCAGTATCACAACTAACTGCTGAACAATCATTGACAGGAAGACCCTGGAACTCACCAAAAAAGATACCCCACATCAAAAGACAAAGGAGAAGCCACAATGAGATGGTAGGAGGGGTGCAATCACAATAAAATCAAATCCCATAACTGCTGGGTGGGTAACTCACAAACTGGAGAACACTTACACCACAGAAGTCCACCCACTGGAGTGAAGGTTCTGAGCCCCACGTCAGGCTTCCCAACCTGGGGGTATGACAACGGGAGGAGGAATTCCTAGAGAATCAGACTTTGAAGTCTAGTGGGATTTGATTGCAGGACTTTGACAGGACTGGGGGAAACAGAGACTCCAGTCTTGGAGGGCACACACAAAGTAGTGTGCGCATCGGGGCCCAGGGGAAGGAGCAGTGACCCCAGGGGAGACTGAACCAGACCTACCTGCTAGTGTTGGAGGGTCTCCTGCAGAGGAGGGGGGTGGCTGTGTCTCACTGTGAGGACAAGGACACTGGCAGCAGAAGGTCTGGGAAGTACTCCTTGGCATGCGCCCTCCCAGAGTCCACCATTAGCTCCACCAAAGATCCCAGGTAGGCTCCAGTGTTGGGTCGCCTCAGGACAAACAAGCAACAAGGAGGGAACCCAGCCCCACCCATCAGAAGACAAGCGGATTAAAGTTTTACTGAGCTCTGGCCACCAGAACAACACCCAGCTCTACACACCACCAGTCCTTCCCATCAGGAAGCTTGCATAAGCCTCTTAGATAGCCTCATCCACCAGAGGGCAGACAGCAGAAGCAAGAAGAACTACAATCCTGTAGCCTGTAGAACAAAAACCACATTCACAGAAAGATAGACAAGATGAAAAGGCAGAGGATTCTGTACCAGATGACGGAACAAGGTAAAACCTCAGAAAAAAACCTAAATGAAGTGGAGATAGGCAACCTTCCAGAAAAAGAATTCAGAATAATGACAGCGAAGATGTTCCAGGACCTTGGAAATAAAATGGAGGCAAAGATTGAGAAGATGCAAGAAATGTTTAATAAAGATCTAGAAGAATTAAAGAACAAACAAACAGAGATGAACAATACAATAACTGAAATGAAAAGTACACTAGAAGGAATCAATAGCAGAATAACTGAGGCAGAAGAATGGATAAGGGATCTGGAAGACAGAGTGGTGGAATTCACTGCTGTGGAACAGAATAAAGAAAAAAGAATGAAAAGAAATGAAGACAGCCTAAGAGACCTCTGGGACAACATTAAACGCAACAACATTCGCATTATAGGGGTCTCAGAAGGAGAAGAGAGAGAGAGAAAGGACCCGAGAAAATATTTGAAGAGATTATACTCAAAAACTTCCCTAATATTGGAAGGGAAATAGCCAACCAAGTCTAGGAAGTGCAGAGAGTCCCATACAGGATAAAACCAAGGAGAAACACACCGAGACACATAATAATCAAATTGGCAAAAATTAAAGACAAAGAAAAATTATTGAAAGCAGCTAGGGGAAAACGACAAATAACATACAAGGGAACTTCCATAAGGTTAACAGCTGATTTCTCAGCAGAAACTCTACAAGTCAGAAGGGAGTGGCATGACATATTTATAGTGATGAAAGGGAAGAACAGACAACCAAGATTACAACCAAGATTCGATGGAGAAATCAAAAGCTTTATAGACAAGCAAAAGCTAAGAGAATTCAGTACCACCAAACCAGCTCTACAACAAATACTAAAGGGACTTCTCTAAGTGGGAAACATAAGAGAAGAAAAGGACCTACAAAAAAGCCCTCAAAACAATTAAGAAAATGGTAATAGGAACATACATATCAATAATTACCTTAAACGTGAATGGATTAAATGCTCCAACCAAAAGACACAGGCTCACAGAATGGATGCAAAAACAAGGCCCATATATATGCTGTCTACAAGAGACCCACTTCAGACCTAGGGACACATACAGACTGAAACTGAGGGGACGGAAAGAGATATCCCTTGCGAATGGAAATCAAAAGAAAGCTGGGGTAGCAAAACCCATAACAGATAAAATAGACTCTAAAATAGAGAATGTTACAAGAGACTACATAATTATCAAGGGATCAATCCAAGAAGAAGATATAACAATTATAAATATATATGCACCCAACACAGGACCACCTCAATACATAAGGCAACTGCTAACAGCTATAAAGGAGGAAATTGACGGTAACACAGTAATAGTGGGGGACTTTAACATCTCACTTACACCAATGGACAGATCATCCAAAATGAAAATAAATAAGGAAACAGAAGCTTTAAATGACACAATAGACCAGATAGATTTAATTGATATTTATAGGACATTCCATCCCAAAACAGCAGATTACACTTTCTTCTCAACTGCGCATGGAACATTCTCCAGGATAGATCACATCCTGGGTCACAAATCAAGCCTCACAAATTTAAGAAAATTGAAATCATATCAAGAAGCTTTTGTGACCACGGCGCTATGAGGTTAGAAATGAATTACAGGGGAAAAAAGGTAAAAAACACAAACACATGGAGGATAAACAATACGTTACTAAATAACCAAGAGATCACTGAAGAAATCAAAGAGGAAATCAAAAAATACCTAGAGATAAATAACAATGAAAATACGATGATCCAAAACCTATGGGATGCAGCAAAAGCATTTCTAAGAGGGAAGTTTATAGCAATACAAGCCTACCTCAAGAAACAAGAAAAATCTCAAATAAACAATCTAACCTTACACCTAAAGGAACTAGAGAAAGAAGAACAAACAAAACCCAAAGTTAGCAGAAGGAAAGAAATCATAAAGATCAGAGCAGAAATAAATGAAATAGAAACAAAGAAAACAAGAACAAAGATCAATAAAACTAAAAGCTGGTTCTTTGAGAAGATCAACAAAATTGATAAACCATTAGCCAGAATGATCAACAGAAAGAGGGAGAGGACTCAAATCAATAAAATTAGAAATGAAAAAGAAGTTACAACAGACACCGCAGAAATACAAAGCATCCTAAGAGACTACAAGAGGCAACTCTATGCCAATAAAATGGGCAACCTGGAAGAAATGGACAAATTCGTAGAAAGAAAGAACCTTCCAAGACTGAACCAGGAAGAAATAGAAAATATGGACAGATCAATCACAAGTAGTGAAATTGAAACTGTGATTAAAAATCCTGCAACAAACAAAAGTCCAGGACCAGACGGCTTCACAGGTGAATTCTATCAAACATTTAGAGAAGAGCTAACACCCATCCTTCTCAAACTCTTCCAAAAATTTACAGAGGAAGGAACATTCCCAGACTCCTTCTATGAAGCCACCGTCACCCTGATACCAAAACCAGGCAAAGATACTACAAGAAAAGAAATTACAGACCAATATCACTCATGAATATAGATGCAAAAATCCTCAACAAAATACTAGCAAACAGAATCCAAGAACACATTAAATGGATCATACACCATGATCAAGTGGGATTTATCCCAGGGATGCAAGGATTCTTCAATATATGCAAATCAATCAATATGATGCACCATATTAACAAATTGAAGAATAAAAACCATATGATTATCTCAATAGATGCAGAAAAAGCTTTCGAAAAAATTCAATACCTATTTATGATAAAAACTCTCCAGAACCTGGGCATAGAGGGAACCTACCTCAACATAATAAAGGTCATATACGACAAACCCACGGGAAGGAATCATTCCCAATGGTGAAAAACTGAAACCGTTTCCTCCAAGGTCAAGAGCAAGACAAGGATGTCCACTCTCGCCACTATTATTCAACATGGTTTTGGAAGCCCTAGCCATGGCAATCAGAGACGAAAAAGAAATAAAAGGGATACAAATTGGAAAAGGAGAAGTAGAACTGTCACTCTTTGCGGATGACATAATACTATACATAGAGAATCGTAAAGATGCCAGCAGAAAACTTCTAGAGCTAATCAGTGAATTTGGTAAAGTTGTAGGATACCAAATTAATGCAGAGAAATCTCTTGCCTTCCTATACACTATTGATGAAAAATCTGAAATAGAAATTAAGGAAACACTCCTATTTACCAGTGCAACAAAAAGAATAAAATACCTAGGGCTTCCCTGGTGGCGCAGTGGTTGAGAGTCCGCCTGCTGATGCAGGGGACACGGGTTCATGCCCCGGTCTGGGAAGATCCCACATGCCACGGAGTGGCTGGGCCCGTGAGCCGTGGCCGCTGAGCCTGCGCGTCCGGAGCCTGTGCTCCGCAATGGGAGAGGCCACAGCAGTGAGAGGCCCGCGGACCGCAAAAAAAAAAAAAAAAAAGAATAAAATACCTAGGTATAAACCTACCCAGGGAGACAAAACACCTGTATGCAGAAAACTGTAAGACACTGATGAAAGAAATTAAACATGATACAAACAGATGGAGAGATATACCATGTTCTTGGATTGGAAGAATCAATATTGTGAAAATGACTATACTACCCAAAGCAATCTACATATTCAATGCAATCCCAAGAAATTGCCCTAGACATTTTTTAGAGAACTAGAACAAAAAATCTTAAAATTTGTATGGAGGCACAAAAGACCCCCGAGTAGCCAAAGCAGTCTTGAGGGAAAAAAAAGAGCTGGAGGAATCAGAGTCCCTGACTTCACACTATACTACAAAGCTACAGTAATCAAGACAATATGGTACAGGCACAAGAACAGAAATATAGATCAATGGAACAGGATAGAAAGCCCAGAGATAAACCCATGCACTTATGGTCAATTAATCTATGACAAAGGAGGCTAGGATATGCAATGGAGAAAGGACAGTCTCTTCAATAAGTGGTGCTGAGAGAACTGGACAGCTACATGTCAAAGAATGAAATTAGAACAGTTCCTAACACCATACACAAAAGTAAACTCACAGTGGATTCAAGACCTAAATGTAAGACCAGACACTGTAAAACTCTTAGAGGAAAACATAGGAAGAACACTCTTTGACATAAATCACAGCAAGATCCTTTTTGACCCACCGCCTAGAGTAATGGAAATAAAAACAAAAATAAACAAGTGGGACCTAGTGAAACTTAAAAGCTTTTGCACAGCAAAGGAAACTATAAACAAGACAAAAAGACAACCCTCTGAATGGGAGAAAATATTTACAAACGAATCAATGGACAAAGGATTAATCTCCAAAATATATAAACAGCTCATGCAGCTCAATATTAAAAAAACAAACAACCCAATCCAGAAATGGGCAGAAGACCCAAACAGACATTTCTCCAAAGAAGACATACAGATGGCCAAGAAGCACGTGAAAATCTGCTCAACATCACTAATTATTAGAGAAATGCAAATCAAAACTACAATGAGGTATCACCTCACACCAGTTAGGATCGGCATCATCAGACAATCCACAAACAACAAATGCTGGAGAGGGTGTGGAGAAAAGGGAACCCTATTGCACTGTTGGTGGGAATGTAAATTGATAGAGCCACTATGGAGAACAGTGTGGAGGTTCCTTAAAAAACTAAAAATAGAATTACCATCTGATCCAGCAATCCTGCTACTGGGCATATACCCAGAGAAAACCATGTTTCAAAAGGACACATGCACCCCAATGTTCATTGCAGTACTATTTACAATAGCCAGTTCATGGAAGCAACCTAAATGCCCATCGACAGACAAATGGATAAAGAAGATGTGGTTCATCTATACAGTGGAATATTACTCAGCCATAAAAAGGAACGAAATTGAGTCATTTGTAGAGATGTGGATGGATGGATCTGGAGACTGTCATACAGAGTGAAGTTAAAAAGAGAAAAACAAATATCGTATATTAATGCATGTATGTGGAACCTAAATAAATGGTACAGATGAACCGGTTTGCAGAGCAGAAATTGAGACACAGATGTAGAGAACAAGCCTAAGGACACCAAGGGGGAGAAAGTGGAGGGGGGGTGGTGGTGGTGTGATGAATTGGGAGATTGGGATTGACATGTATACACTGATGTGTATAAAATGGATGACTAATAAGAACCTGCTGTATAAAAAGATAAATAAAATAAAATTCAAAAAAAGAAATGGCATGCTAATTAAAATTCAGACATCTCACTCAACTTGTCTTCAGTTGCTTGAAGTTCATTTTTGAGTGCACATAGTCTTCGTGCTTTATAGAGGGACTATTAGTCAATTGTAGGTCTGTTGCCCTGCTCCTGCCAGCTATATCATGAACCCACAAAATGCTCCTTCATTGCATACATGCTTTGCTCTTGTCTGCTGTGAAAAGTCTTCTGTAACATGCCCACTACAGCCTCAGGAAGCATATTTATAGACCTCCTTGTCTTCAGGTATTTAAAAGACATATTTCAGGATACATGCAGCCTGGAAGACTCGCTAACTTGAGGTTCTTTCTCAGTTTATTTGTGTTTAGTGTGTTTGCTGGATTTCCTCCTCTCTTACACACTGCTTCCCTGCAACTGTTGGGTGGAATTAAGAGTGTGCCGTTTTCAGCCTTGCTGAGGGTTTGCTGGGAACAACTTCATGCCCACTTATGTTTCCTCCACTTATACCAGTCAATCTTTTCACTCATAAACCAGTCAGACAGCAAACACAAGAATTCAGATGACAGCAAACAATGAGAAAAAAACTTTTTTTCCATGAAAAAAAAAGAATTGTTGAATTCAGTTAGGACTACAGTTGAGTACTTGAGCCATCCCAATAACTTGAAAGCACTTTTTCACAACTTTGACCATTTTCAAGCTCCTTTTGAACTGTTTTCTAGGCACAACATTGGATGTATGTTTACTCTCCGTTGGGAGATTATAGCTCATTGAGAATTCAAAAAAAATTACCAATGACATCCAGAAATTCTAGTCATCAATATGAATATGTTTAACATTCTTCAATAAGAACTCTAAAGAGAGTAGCAGGAGCTTCTTTTGAATTTAGAAAAGCTTTATTTGTTCCTCTGTTATGTAAAACAAGACCAGATCATAAAATCTAAATCTTACCCAGGCCATTCAACTGTTTGCTTAGAAGACAGTGGCGAATAAATATTTGTCTCATGTTCAGAAATGCTGGATTTGATGCTCTAGTCACATGGGAATAGTTGTTTTTATTCTTTTATTTTTCCCTTTATCAGTGTGAATAATTACTTGTTAATTTTTCTGTTTTCTCTTTCTCCTTTAAGGCAGAACCCACTTATACTAGTAACGTACTTTGTGGTAGTGTTTTTTTCTCCCTAAGCTTTTGATGCAAATACATCAAAGGAACAAGAGTCCTGAGTGAGGTTTGCTGACAACAAGGTCAATGACAAAGCAAATGTTTCTGGTGTCACACACACTATGGTTTGTGAGTCATAATGGCTTTCCAAATTTGTATTTTGGTTGAGCCAGTCTAGACAGCTAGACTGTCTCACTCACTGACAGAGCCAGCCATGGTTTATGTGGCTCCTAGAGTTCTTGCCTGCCTTCTTTATGCTCTCTGAAATCTTACTCTAATATGTTCATTTCTTCTTTAAGGACTTTTAGCTCCATTGCTCTGAGTAGGAGTGATACCGTTAGTATTTCTAGTCTTTTCTTCAGGTCATCTGTGATAGTGGGAAAGCATACCACACAAGTCTTTAAAGGAGACCTTGGGTGTGGGAGGTGATGCTTAATGGGAAGATTGGATGCCACTAGAGTGGATTTTGATTTCTTCATTATTTTGCCCAAATCAGATGATGATTGGAGTAAGAGACATATAAATGTTGTGTCTGATGTCTCTGATTTGTATATATAGAATACAAAGGAAAAACCCGACAAGGCAACAATATAAAGCAAGTCTCTAAGAAGAAGTCTCTTGGTCAACATAAAAGATCAAAGGATTTAATCTTACCTGCCAACCCATAGAAGCAGAATAATTGAATCTCTCCCCTGCTTGGTTTATCCAGTTTCCGTATCTGCTTTCCATAGTCTTCTCTTAGCCTTGACTTGGCCAATGGCTATTTTCTAAGGTGAGCACTAAAGAATTTGAGTCTATAAAAAGAGTTGCTCAATAAGTTCACTAATGCATTGTGACACATGTCTATTTAAAACTATATGTATTTACAAAAGCATGGAAAACATCCAATAGAGGTTAATGAGATGAGGTTTTTAAAGTGTGTTACGTTCTCTGGAAGAAAGATGTCTGGTGAAAGTTCCACATGGTTTACTTCTTTGACTTCACCGACTTTTCATTTTAACTTGCTTCCGCCTGATAAATATTAGCAGTTCCCTACTCATGCCCTCAGTTTTACTGCTCTGCTGGGACACTAGCAAAGCAGCTGTGTAATGGACCAAAGTCAGGGAGAAACTAACGTTCACCTGAATGCTTTTTGCATGTTGAAGGTTCTTCCGGGCTTCTATTTGTTTCCCTATCCATTGTGCAGGGTTAAAATAATAGGAGTCTACTTTCAAATGCTTAAATTATTCTAAGGATTGATTTCTATTCTGTTTGGGAGAAAATACTGGTGATTGTTGACAAGAGTTGAAATCTAACTGTGGCATAGTCCCTTTAATATTGTGTGTTTAGAAATCTTTGTTTTATTCATGCTCAAGTCCAAATACAGTTATCCAGACAAAAAATAAGGCAGAAACTGTTGGTATTTGTGCTTTGAAAGAGACTGTGAAAGCTCATCCCTGACTCATTATGCTTCCTCTCTCAATTGTCAGGTTGTCTGAAGTCCCACCATGATTTGTTCCTTTGGTTCCTTTTTGGCTAACTGTTTTTCAAGAGTTTCCAATTAAAATGCAACTGCTCTTAGGAGGATTAGATATTAAGTTTTTATTTTTTATTTATTTTTTATTTTTATTATTTTTTTAGTTATTACACGAAAATGCTTATAATTCCCTGTGTTATACAATATATCCTTGCTGCTTACCTATTTTATACATAGTAACTTGTATCTCTTTTTTTTTCACACACACACATGCACTGTATTTTATTTTTACAAGAGATAACTAAACTGACACCAAGCATTGTAAATGGATGACCACAACATAAGCAACAATGATTGCAATTACCAAACACGAAACACACACATACTATGTCATAATATTGACATTCAGTCCAGTAATCCTCCACTGTAACAGCTCCTTTACTTTGCAGTGAAAATTGATTTGTATATTTTTTGCCTCTGAGTCCTTGTGGGACTTTTTTTTTTTATTCAAAAAGAAATTCACAAAAATTATAATCATCCTCATCAGTTCACTCAGTCCCATGTAATTAATTGTTTTTATCTTGATCTTTTGTTAGCACTTTTATGAATTCATCATTTTTCCATTAGAGTTCTGGAAATGCTTATTCATTCAGTCAGCAGTATAGTCAGTTACCAGAAACCTGTACTTGTCAGTCTTTTCCATGAATTCCTTGAAGATGAAACCCTTTTACAGGAACATTTTTACAAAAGCATCAGAGTACACCCAGAACTGTCTGTAAATGACAGAAGACTTAAAAATGACCACGGTTAAAGATTTGATGAAAGTTCATAATAATGCAATTGACAAGGAAATTTAGTTATTTCTGAGATATACATTTTAAAGTAATAACTAGAATTATGACTTATAACATTATATACCAGAACATATAAGATTTTTAGAAATGTCATGTAATGTCTGAAACATTTATATTAACATATTTCCATACAAATAACCCAAAGAAACTTTAGTATTAGTTTTTCTGTTTGTTTGTTTGTTTATACTACAGGTTCTTATTAGTCATCAATTTCATACACATCAGTGTTTACATGTCAATCCCAATCGCCCAATTCAGCACACCCCACCGTGGTTTTTGCCCCTTGGTGTCCACACGTTTGTTCTCTACATCTGTGTCTCAGCTTCTGCCCTGCAAACCAGTTCATCTGTACCATTTTTCTAGGTTCCACATACCTGCTTTAACATACGATATTTGTTTTTCGCTTTCTGACTTACTTCACTCTGTATGACAGTCTTTAGATCCATCCATCTCTACAAATGACTCAATTTTGTTCCTTTTTATGGCTGAGTAATATTCCATTGTATATATGTACCACATGGTCTTTATCCATTCATCTCTCGATGGGCATTTAGGTTGCTTCCATGAACTGGCTATTGTAAATAGTACTGCAATGAACATTGGGGTGCATGTGTCCTTTTGAAATATGGTTTTCTCTGGGTATATGCCCAGTAGCAGGATTGCTGGATCAGATGGTAATTCTATTTTTAGTTTTTTAAGGAACCTCCACACTGTTCTCCATAGTGGCTCTATCAATTTACATTCCCACCAACAGTGCAATAGGGTTCCCTTTTCTCCACACCCTCTCCAGCATTTGTTGTTTGTGGATTGTCTGATGATGCCGATCCTAACTGGTGTGAGGTGATACCTCATTGTAGTTTTGATTTGCATTTCTCTAATAATTAGTGATGTTGAGCAGATTTTCACGTGCTTCTTGGCCATCTGTATGTCTTCTTTGGAGAAATGTCTGTTTGGGTCTTCTGCCCATTTCTGGATTGGGTTGTTTGTTTTTTTAATATTGAGCTGCATGAGCTGTTTATATATTTTGGAGATTAATCCTTTGTCCATTGATTCGTTTGTAAATATTTTCTCCCATTCAGAGGGTTGTCTTTTTGTCTTGTTTATGGTTTCCTTTGCTGTGCAAAAGCTTTGAAGTTTCATTAGGTCCCATTTGTTTATTTTTGCTTTTATTTCCATTACTCTAGGAGGTGGATCAAAAAAGATCTTACTGTGATTTATGTCAAAGAGTGTTCTTCCTATGTTTTCCTCTAAGAGTTTTACAGTGTCTGGTCTTACATTTAGGTCTTGAATCCATTTTGAGTTTATTTTTGTGTATGGTGTTAGGAAGTGTTCTAATTTCATTCTTTGACATGTAGCTGTCCAGTTTTCCCAGCACCACTTATTGAAGAGACTGTCTTTTCTCCATTGTATATCCTTGCCTCCTTTGTCATAGATTAGTTGACCATAGGTGTGTGGGTATATCTCTGGGTTTTCTATCTTGTTCCATTGATCTGTATTCCTGTTTTTGTGCCAGTACCATATTGTCTTGATTACTGTAGCTTTGTAGTATAGTCTGAAGTCAGGGACTCTGATTCCTTCAGTTCCATCTTTTCCTTCAAGACTGCTTTGGCTATTCGGGGTCTTTTGTGTCTCCATACAAATTTTAAGATGATTTGTCCTAGTTCCATAAAAAATGCCATTGGTAATTTGATAGTGATTGCATTGAATCTGTAGATTGCTTTGGGTAGTATAGTCATTTTCACAATATTGATTCTTCCAGTCCAAGAACATGGTATATCTCTCCATCTGTTGGTATCATCTTTAATTTGTTTCATCAGTGTCTTATAGCTTTATGCATACAGGTCTTTTGTCTCCCTAGGTAGGTTTATTCGTAGGTATTTTATTCTTTTTGTTGCAATGGTAAATGGGAGTGTTTCCATAATTTCTCTTTCAGATTTTTCATCATTAGTGTATAGGAAGGCAAGAGATTTCTCTGCATTAATTCTGTATCCTACAACTTTACCAAATTCATTGATTAGCTCTCTTAGTTTTCTGGTGGCATTTTTAGTATTCTCTATGTATAGTATCATGTCATCTGCACTGACAGTTTTACTTCTTCTTTTCCAATTTGTATTCCTTTTATTTCTTTTTCTTCTCTGATTGCCGTGGCTAGGACTTCCAAAACTATGTTGAATAATAGTGGTGAGAGTGGACATCCTTGTCTTGTTCCTGACCTTAGAGGAAATGCTTTCAGGTTTTCACCATTGAGATTGATGGTTGCTGTGGGTTTGTCATGTATGGCCTTTATTATGTTGAGGTAGGTTCCCTCTATGCCCACTTTCTAGAGAGTTTTTATCATAAATAGGTGTTGAATTTTTTCAAAAGCTTTTCCTGCATCTTTTGAGATCATCATATGGTTTTTATTCTTCAATTTGTTAATATGGTGTATCACATTGTTTGATTTGTGTATATTGAAGAATCATTGATCCCTGGGATAAATCCCACTTGATCATGGTGTGTGATCCTTTTAATATGCCGTTGCATTCTGTTTGCTAGTATTTTGTTGAGGATTTTTGCATGTATATTCATGAGTGATATTGGTCTGTAATTTTCTTTTTTTTTTTTGTAGTATCGTTATCTGCTTTTGGTATCAGGGTGATAGTGGCCTCATAAAAAGAGTTTGGGAGTGTTCCTTCCTCTGCAATTTTTGGAAGAGTTTGAGAAGGATGGGTGTTAGCTCTTCTCTAAATGTTTGATAGAATTCACGTGTGAAGCCATCTGGTCCTAGACTTTTGTTTGTTGGAAGATTTTAATCACAGTTTCATTTTCATTACTTGTGATTGGTCTTTTCTTATTTTCTGTTTCTTCCTGGTTCAGTCCTCTAAGAATTTCTCCATTTCTTCCAGGTTGCCCATTTTATTGGCATAGAGTTGCCTCTTGTAGTCTCTTAGGATGCTTTGTATTTCTGCGGTGTCTGTTGTAACTTCTACTTTTTCATTTCTAATTTCGTTGATTTGAGTCCTCTCCCTCTTTTTCTTGATGAGTCTGGCTAACGGTTTATCAATTTTGTTTATCTTCTCAAAGAACCAGCTTTTAGTTTTATTGATCTTTGCAATTATTTTCTTTGGTTCTATTTCATTTATTTCTGCTCTGATCTTTATGATTTCTTTCTTTCTGCTAATTTTGGGTTTTGTTTGTTCTTCTTTCTCTAGTTCCTTTAGGTGTAAGGTTAGATTGTTTATTTGAGATTTTTCTTGTTTCTTGAGGTAGGCTTGTATTGCTATAAACTTCCCTCTTAGAACTGCTTTTGCTGCATCCCGTAGGTTTTGGATTGTCATATTTTCATTGTCGTTTGTCTCTAGGTATTTTTTGATTTCCTCTTTGATTTCTTCAGTGATCTCTTCTTTATTTAGTGTCGTATTGTTTAGCCTCTATGTGTTTTGTGTTTTTTATGTTTTTTTCCCTGTAATTCATTTCTAACCTCATAGCGTTGTGGCCACAAAAGATGCTTGATATGATTTTAGTTTTCTTAAATTTACTGAGGCTTGATTTGTGACCCAGGATGTGATCTATCCTGGAGAATGTTCCATGCGCAGTTGAGAAGAAAGTGTAATCTGCCGGTTTTGGATGCAATGTCCTATAAATATCAATTAAATCTATCTGGTCTATTGTGTCATTTAAAGCTTCTGTTTCCTTATTTATTTTCATTTTGGATGATCTGTCCATTGGTGTAAGTGAGTTGTTAAAGTCCCCCGCTATTACTGTGTTACTGTCAATTTCCTCTTTTATAGCTGTTAGCAGTTGCCTTATGTATTGAGGTGGTCCTGTGTTGGGTGCATGTATATTTATAATTGTTATATCTTCTTCTTGGATTGATCCCTTGATCATTATGCAGTGTCCTTCCTTGTTTCTTGTAACATTCTGTATTTTAAAGTCTATTTTATCTGATATGAGTATAGCTACTCCAGCTTCCTTTTGATTTCAATTTGCATGGAATATCTTTTCCCATCCCCTCACGTTCAGTCTGTATGTGTCTCTAGGTCTGAAGTGGGTCTCTTTTAGACAGCATTTATATGGGCCTTGTTTTTGTGTCCATTCAGCAAGCCTGCGTCTTTTGGTTGGAGCATTTAATCCATTCACGTTTAAGGTAATTATTGTTATTTATGTTCCTGTGACCATATTCTTAATTGTTTTGGGTTTGTTTTTGTAGGTCCTTTCCTTCTTTTGTGTTTCCCACTTAGAGAAGTTCCTTTAGCATTTGTTGTAGGGCTGGTTTGTTGGTTCTGAATTCTCTTAGCTTTTGCTTGTTTGTAAAGCTTTTGATTTCTCCATTGAATCTGAATGACATCCTTGCCGGGTAGAGTAATCTTGGCTGTAGGTTCTTCCCTTTCATCACTTTAAGTATATCATGCCACTCACTTCTGACTTGTAGAGTTTCTGCTGAGAAATCAGCTGTTAACTTTATGGGAGTTCCATTGTATGTTACTTGTCGTTTTTCCCTTGCTGCGTTCAATAATTTTTCTTCGTCTTTATTTTTTGCTAATTTGATTACTGTGTGTCTCATCATGTTTCTCCTTGGGTTTATCCTGTATGGGACTCTCTGTGCCACCTGGACTTGGGTTGCTATTTCCTTTCCCATGGTAGGGAAGTTTTCGAATATAATCTCTTCAAATATTTTCTCGGGTCCTTTCTCTCTCTCTCCTCCTTCTGGTCCCCCTATAATGCGAATGTTGTTGTGTTTAATGTTGTCCCAGAGGTCTCTTAGGCTGTCTTCATTTCTTTTCATTCTTTTTTCATTATTCTGTTCCATAACAGTGAATTCCACCTTTCTGTCTTCCAGATCACTTATCCGTTCTTCTGCCTCAGTTATTCTGCTATTGATTCCTTCTAGTGTACTTTTCATTTCAGTTATTGTATTGTTCATCTCTGTTTGTTTGTTCTTTAACTCTTCTAGGTCTTTGTTAAACATTTCTTGCATCTTCTCGATCTTTGCGTCCATTCTTTTTCCAAGGTCCTGGATCATCTTCGCTATCATTATTCTGAATTCTTTTTCTGGAAGGTTGCCTATCTCCACTTCATTTAGTTGTTTTTCTGGGTTTTTATCCTGTTCCTTCATCTGGTACATAGCCCTGTGCCTTTTCATCTTGTCTATCTTTCTGTGAATGTGGTTTTTGTTCTACAGGCTACAGGATTGTAGTTCTTGCTTCTGCTCTCTGCCCTCTGGTGGATGAGGCTATCTAAGAGGCTTGATGGGAGGGACTGGTCGATGTTACGTTTTTAATCTTAGATACCTTACCAAGGCCTTGAGATGTTGAGACCTAACCTTGTCATGTGAGACTGAGGATGAAGAGCAGAGGAGTGGTGGAAACAGAAGTTTGAAGGTGCCTGATTCATGTTTTAAAGGTGCCACTTTCAGGTTTTGACACCTCACAAAATTGTTGAGAGCTCATCCAGCTTTCAGTATCTTCACACAAACTAATACATTTACTGGTTCAAAAATAATCGATATGTGAATTCTTTGATTAATTCATTTATTTCAATTTGATTTATTTCTCTAAATATTTGTTAGTTTATTCTACATGCCAATGAGCATGCTGAGTTCCAAGAAGATAAGATAAGGGAGACAGGTATCCTGCCCGCAAGAAAATCACACATACAGGAGATAGACATTTGAAAAACCTAATATTAACTTATAAGGCAGACCAAAATCACACATAGAAGAGATAGACATTTGAAAAACCTAATATTAACTTATAAGGCAGACCAAAATCACACATAGAAGAGATAGACATTTGAAAAACCTAATATTAACTTATAAGGCAGACCAAAATCACACATAGAAGAGATAGACATTTGAAAAACCTAATATTAACTTATAAGGCAGACCAAAGTAAATGCCAAATAGCGATAGTGACAGCAAGCTATGGGGAGGGGGAAAAAGCTGTTTAATCTTTGACAGATCAGAAAGACACTCACAGAAGTGATGGCATTTGATTTCAGCTCTGATTGATTAGTAGTTAGAGAATGAGGGGAAGTATATTCCAGGCTGAGGCAACAACATGAAGGTAAGAACTGTAGGTTTAAAAGTCTCCAGTCTCTTGAGAATGTTCTTTTATCTGGTATGGCTTCAGTTTGGGGTATATGGAAAGATGTAGTGGAAGAGATCATTCATTCAATCAACAATTGTTGGTTGTTTTTACCCATAAAATGATACAGTATATGTAACAAGTAAGTTACAAAGCAGTACACACACACACACACACACACACACACACACACACACACACACACACACACAGGACAGTCTTCTTTCCTTACAACTTTCTATACCACAGCAGATATTTCCCTTCATCTTTGGAGCTTCTAGAAGTAGAAAGGACAGAAAAATGAGTAGGTGGATAAGGGTGACCTAGAATGGGCTCACGACTGGGGCCCAGTGTGCTCCACAGAGAAAAGCATGCAAGGTAGCTGAATCAACGGCCTCAGAACTTCCCTACCCTCTCTGAGGGAGTCTTAGAAAAGTTCCGGGGAGATGCACATCAAAGTATAGGCGTTACTAAGCCAAAACTGTCTCCAGTCAGTTAATAAAAATATAATGCTGCTCTGCTATATTGGGCTGAATGCTGGGGACAGAATGGTAAGTAGAGACTAGAGTCATGTTAGGGGGAAGCATATGCAAACCAATAACAGTAGTGAGTAAGAGCAATAATTAAAACACAAGGTACTCTACCAGCTCAAAGAGTGTTTCATTCTGCTTTCAGAGGCCAGGAAAATTTTCCTAGGAATGCTAATAGGAAAACTGAGTTCTCAAGGCTGAATCAGGTTTTTTCGCAGCCACGAAGAAGGGCACGACATTGCATACACTCTTATCACAACACCGCATACCTGCAAAAGCATACCTGCAAAAACAGATGTTGTATGGCTTATACCATACACTGCTGAAGTGATAGAAAATAGAGAGATGTGAAGACACATATAGGGATAAGAGATAGGTAGTGGTCAAATCATGAAGGACTGTATATGACCAGCAAAGGAGTCTAAATTTTATTGTATAGGAAATGGGCTTCATTAGGTGGTTTTAAGTGGTCAGGTATTTGAGTGAGCCGAGTTAACTTTTAGAAAGCACTCACTAGCAGTCTTGCGGAGGATGGACTGAAGAAATCACTTTAAGGAGATAAGTATGAGTCTACCTGAACCAATGGAGTGTCAAAGGAAACTTTAAAAGGGTCAGATGCAAGAAACATTTGAGAGGTAGAATACATGGAACTGAGGACCAATCACATGGTGGAGAAAGTTTGAAGAATAGAGAGCGGTTTAGAATGGCTAATCTTTTTAAACTGAAAAACAACTTCTAGATATACCTCTGGACTTATATTTTTCTGAGAGGACTTGTGTGTGGTTCAGTTTTTTACTTCTCCACCTCATCTTGAATCTCACCTTCTAGTTTAGCATTTCTCTACTTCCTCACAAAGACGTAGAAAAAGTAAGTCCATCCCCACTGTATGCCGATTTGGATAGTACCAGGTAAGTTTATTTTAAAAGTATACAAACTCAGTATATGTCAGTTAGAGTCCCTGAGGAAAGCAGCAGGAAAATTCAGTAGGTCAGTAGAGGGATTTTAAACCAAGGAACTAATTGTACAGGTCCTGCATGACCAAAGCAAACATCAACAATAGCAGGAAATCACTGCTGCCCCTGTAAGGCTGAAGGAACAAGAAGAAAGTGTCTAGTCCACTTACTTGGAGGACTGTGATGGGGAGCTTCCCTGCAAAGGGATAGACGCCCCATCTGGTGCTGGCACAAGGTAGGACATTAAGCCACTGCTGACGAAGCCACCCAAAGCAAAGAGAGGGAGGAAGAAACATCCTGGATATTCCCTTTGTTTCAGCTTCTCATATCCTGCCAGAGCCTCCTTCTGAATCTACTTGTTGAGAGGGAGGCTGGGAAATGTAGTTTCCAGGAATCAGCGTCCTGTATAAAGCTAAGAGGGAGAGGTCAAGGGATATATCTCAGAGCAAGTAGATAACTGGCACATACACAGATGTGTTCATTTACCATTCAATATAGAAATATAATTCACACATGAAAACAGACTTATAGATTATATGAGCTCAGATATAGAAGATATATTCTTTTTCTCCAGATACTGTCAGATATTGCCAGGCAAGTATAAATATTTTATTCATATTTCTTTGTATTTATCTGCTACATAAATTCAGAAGAGGAACAGAATTTCAAAATTTTATATAATTCTTGTGAATCAGTTAGTAGTTATCTCACTTTCTCCATAATATAATCCAATATTTACTCACTCCTTTTAGTCTAAATTGTTGCATGGACTCATTCCCTGTATTATGTAAGTGCTGATGGACTAATATTCTCTTTCTCTTTACTTATAACCCTGAGTACCCAGCACAGGGCTCTGCACATGGGGGTACTGAATAAATACTGTTCTCTAATGAATTCATAGAAGTAGAGCTTGCAAGGCGACAGTTTATTTTATTTCTTGTTTCCACTTACTTTTCTTTCCACAGAAATTCTCAGTAACCTTAGAAATGTATTCAGTGTGAAGAGTTTTAACACTAGGTTAATTTGTGGCAAGATGAATGTTTTTCCTTCATCAAGCTACATTTACTTTAAAGTCCATAAAATAGTTTTATTCATGTTGCTGTTAATTGCAGAATTCTTGGTAATCTGCCAAGGATAATGACATTTGCCACTTTTGATCAGTGCTCTGCTATAGAACAACTTGTTCAGACCCTTGCTGAGAAAAGAAAAAACTTAGTAAACAGATTACACCTCATTCGCCGTATGTCGAGTACCAAACTGAGCTGAGATCAGAGAGTGTGATAATGTCATGATTTATCTTTTAACTCAGAAATAAAGAAACACTCAAATACATCATGATTGGGATTGCCTTTACTTCCATTTGAACTTAAGGGTAATAGCTAAATCCAGAGTCACAGATTCATAAAGGACTCAGGAAGATAACTTAGAGGAGTGAAGCAGGCTGTGGCAAACAGAACAACACATGCCCTTTCTAAAGAAAGCAACTGCTTCTCAGTATCATTCCACACTTATGCAACAAATTACACCTACTGTATACCAGGCCCTGTTCTAAATACTGGGAATATAGCAGTGAACAGACAAGACTCCATGACCTATTGGGGTTTTATCTTTTAGTAGTAAGAGACAGATAATAAACAGATAAGTGAATACATAATAAGCTACATGATGACAAGTGCTGAAGAATTGAGCAAAGTAGGGTAAAGGTATATCAGATGCTGGGGAAGGGAAATTTGCAGTTAGGGTAGAAAGTGAATTACCTGTAGCCAACAAGGATATTTGAAAGGAAGGGATAAATCTTTCAGGCAGAGAGAATACTGAGTTCAAAGGGCCCTAAAGTAGTTATCCTCAGGTTTTTCTGGACATTGGAAACACCTGTGCATCTTAAAAAAATCACTGATACCTGGTTCCTACTCCCAGACCTTCTGATTTAATTAGCTTGAGGTCCAGCCTGAGCCTCAGGAGTTTCAAAATCTCCCCAGGTAACTCCAATATGCAGCAAAGTGTGGGAACCCCTGCCCTAAAGCATCAGCCAGTTGTTTCACATAGAATTACAAGATTACAGTGAACTTTTAAAGAATGGTCAGCAATCCAGTTGTTTTTTTTTAACTTTAATTTAAATATAGGTCTTTTCATTTTTTTCTTTATAAATCTTACAAGCCAGTGAAACTACCTCTGAACCAAATTTAGCCTGTGGGCTACTAGTTTTCAATTTCTGACTTGACAGAGTGAATCCATAGATTGCCCAAAAGATAAGAATATTCCCTGTATGTCAGGGTGCAACACAAAAATATGACAGCTTTAAAAGGGACAGGAGTGTGTGTGGAGGAAGACCCAGCCTATACCCACCACAGCCCTGAATTAACAGTGGAGCACCGCCGCTTGACCTTGCCCCAGGGCTGTGCCTCTGCCCTCTGCTACCTCTGCCCCATCTTCTCAACTCAGTTTGACTTGGGTCTCAGGCAGGCATTTGTTTTGGCTGTTTGACTTTACGTGTCTTTGGTGTCACTGACAAAATTGGCCCCATTGGACTCAGTTGCATAATTGGTAGCACCTATCATTTATACCTTACCTGAAAAAAATCAGACTGCAAAAGAGCAACGTGCAGTAGAACCTCATTTTAAATAATGTGTTCATATAGGTATCTTAATAGATAGATACAACAGTGTGAAAAGATATACCGAATGTTATATTTATCTCTGAAAGGCAGAATATGAGTGGTTGAACTTCATTGCTGTTAATACTGAGTGTGACTTTTTAAATGAGCTTATGTTACTTTTAGAATCCAGAACATTTTCACATATTTGGCACTCCTAGATAGAAAGGAATTGTGTCTTAGTCATTCTATGTAGGTCTAGATACATCTAGAGAGAAAGAGCGAGAGAGAGGGAAACCTGACACTTGACTCATTGTAGGTGCCTGGTAAATAAATATAAAATAAATTAAAGGAATTAAGAGGCGTAAGTTTTAAGCACAAACTTTTTATTTGTATTTAAGTGCATTTTAAGCACAAGCATGTGCCAGGGTTCAGTGAAAATTTTCTTGTTTTTAACTATGTTCAAAGCAAGCCACTCTCCCAGACACAAAAATAGGGGAAGGGATAAAAGAGGGTGTGTGTGGTAGAGATGGACCAGGGCATGGCCATTCTCAGTGGTTTCTCCACTTTTTTTCCCAAAATTCAAGTTTGCACCCCTGCCCTTTGTCCTGGTGAACTGCCCACCACCACATACTTTAGCTTATTCTAAACTATAGCTCTGACAATGAGATATCGTTGAAAAATATAAACATGGTCTATTTTTGCATAATTTAAAGATGTGTTACTTTTTAAAATGTTAATTTATTACTTATATCCTGTCTATTTGGGAAGTGGGAATTTAGGCAGCAGATTTACATTTTGTGATAAACATTGGCTATAGGATATGGCATTGCCTTTTAACCATATCAACATTACCTGGATAGAAAAGAAGTTGTAGACAAGAGGTGTGATGATTGTTCAGTACAGAGTCCCAGATTGTTAGAGCCAGGGATGTCCTTAGGATTTTCCTTGCCCAGTGATTCACAAACTTTATCTTAGCAGTGGGACCATTTTTTTTTTCCACCAGGAGAAATCTGACTGCAGTGTCACTGCATAAAACATATAAATGCAGCATGGCTTTAAAGTAGAGGCCTGAGACTTCTTGTTTCTTGAGGTAACCTGAAGGACTGTCTTAGAACCCTAGGATTCCTCCGAGCAGTTTTAATAACTGCTGAGCTAGTCTAAGGTTCACATTCTACAGATACTGAAACAGCCCCAGAAAGGCTGTGACTCATATTATACTGTCAAGTTAATGTGCAGAAAAACCACCTCTTGAATATTTAATAGTGATGATGAGTGGATTCTTAATGACCTTATCCAGTTTGTGGATTAGTCTTGCCATCTGTTTCATCTATTCTTCTCTAAGGCTGTCTGCTCTGTGGCTATTTCACACTCATTAATAGCTCCATCAGTGGTCTAGTAAAGGGAAAAGAAGATGGAAAACTCAAATCCCTTATTAGATCTTATCTAGAAGAGGAAAGATTGAAACTAATGAACATGGCAGGATTGTGTGTCAGCTCTGGCTGGGTCAGGAGTGCTGTCAACCCTGTTCCTGGTCTGTTTCAAT
This sequence comes from Lipotes vexillifer, assembly GCF_000442215.2. NCBI lineage: Eukaryota > Metazoa > Chordata > Mammalia > Artiodactyla > Lipotidae > Lipotes > Lipotes vexillifer. Next base: position 747,946 of record NW_006796259.1, read on the forward strand.
ACTTCTTTCTATAGGTATGTGTTTCCCCTTCATCCCAGTGTTAGCCAGACTTCCCTCCTGACCAAATATGAAACTTAGGAGAGTTTCCTGCCCAAAGCAAAGACTAAGTTCAATGTCAAACTCAGTATTAGTTAGATTGAGACTGAATGATAACTGGCACCAGACTCCATCTTGGTTCTCTCTTCTCTTATTTACAAATTTTGATGGTTTCAGTATCCTGCTCTCCAGCTGCTCTTTCTGAATTTTGATACAATTGTTCTCTCTGTTCCAGTTTTTTTAGGAGCTTAGTTTTGGCCTCCTATCACAACTTGGTCTCCATCATCAGCTTCCAGGCTCAGCTTTCTGGGACTGACCTGTTTTACCCTGAGGGAATGGCCTCTGGTTTCCTGGCTTGACTCCCTAACCCTAGAGCATGACTACCCATTGCCCCTGCTATGAGCCCAGTGAGAATTTAGTGGTGCCTCATCTTTGCAGAGTTCCTACTTTGCTGCTGCTGAATTAGGACTAGTGGTCCTAGCTTACAGCTGCAGGCTTAGAAATGAAACCAGCAGCCCTACCCACCTAACATCAGCTTTGTGAGTTGAAAATGGCAATCTCAAGGTGAGTAGGCTACACTGCCTACTAAAGACTACCACTGCTTTAAATATAAGTCTACATCAGGACACAAACTGGAAAGGGAAGAGACACTTAATAAAACTGAGTATCAGCTGTGTACAAAACATTCTGCTAGACACTTTTCCATATGCATATTCCTTGAGTCAACTCATTCCTTCCTTCACTTAAATTCATATGTTTACACACATATATACATTCAGATATATAATTCATATTATCTATATTAAATGTATATAGTTCATATATATATATATATATATATATATATATGAATTACTTTGAATATACCTTTAGCTGCTCTGCTCTAACAGAGACAAATAGCCTTGGCTTAAATAAGTTTTCCTCTTTCAAAAATTAGGCCTCAAAATTCTTTGAATATTTAGCTGCTCTGCTCTAACAGAGACAAATAGCCTTGGCTTAAATAAGTTTTCCTCTTTCAAAAATTAGGCCTCAAAATTGTACACATTTCCTGTTATTGCCTGTTATTAACGGGGATACTTGTGTGATCCTCTCTCCTGAAAGACCCTGAGAGGTAGTATTGTTTTACTGACAGTGCACTTTTCACAGGACACCATAGTCTGCTGCCATATATAAAGAGTCATTTAACTTGTCTTACCCCAAATAGCTCTCTCTCACTCAAGCATAGCCAATACATTTCTTATTTCCCTTTGGTAGATTGTATGCTCTTTGAAAGTGGGAATTGTGTCTTCTATAATTTACCTCAAAAGGTCTTTGGATGTGTAGATGGTGGCTATTAGCTATTTGCTGTTACCACAAAGGACAGAACAAAGGAGAAATGGCTTCAAGGGAAAGTAAATTATCAGATAAGTTGGTCAGACATTGAAGATGTTTATTGGGGAAACTCACTGAACCTTCTTTCTTGAAAATATTTTAAATAAGAGTATAAAACTGTGTGTCCAGACTGGTTTGGAAGTAGTTATAAAGACTGGGTATAAGTGCCTAAGTTTTGAAATAAACAATTTTCTATAATTTGAATTAGTTCAACTGTGCTATTTACCCCTCCATTAGCCAAGAACACATAATGCTGTTTATAAAATGTCATTTGCACTTTTCTGAGCTCAGACCCCTTCTTCATTCTCTATTCTCTTGGGGTGAACTGATGAGAGCCCTCCATCATGATCCACACACATTATACCATTTTTATGAACTCATTCATTTGGTTAACACATATTGAAGGCTTACTATACCCAGGCATAGGTATTAATTGCAGAACTGTGAAGAGAGGAGAATTATCCTCGATGGTGAGACTGGTGACTGGTGGACACTGGTGACATAAACAGCCCCTCTACCTGCCAAAGATAAATGAGCCACACAGCCTCTGAAGTTCAAGCAAATGAATCCCATACATTTTTTTTTTTTTAACCTGAAAAAAGTCTCAAATTCCCTGTATTCCCACACCCTAGTGGCTTTAGGAGTTGGAGGCTAAGAAGTGGTATTGAGATACTGTTATATTAAAAACCCAACTCTGAATGCCTATCCTATATTTTTCTTATACTCATCAACATGTCTGAGTGCTCAGATTCTTTGCTTCAGTGGGGGTTTTCCGGTTAGAGTCTGATTCCCCAAAGTCATAATAAAATGCATGTTTTGTCTCCTTTCCTCCATCTTATCAACCAGGGAAGAGTGGAAGTGCAGTGGGACAGATACTCAGAAGCATGAGGGGCTTGGTCTTTATGCACATTCTCAAAGATAAGTGCAGGCCCTCATGTCCTATCTCCCTGACTTAACATACCTTCACCTGAACGGGGAGTGGAGAGCAACGTCACCACTGAGGATCCTAAGACATTTCTAAGTCTCCAGTTTTATGATCGATTCCATTTTTAACACCTATGTGCCGAGAACTAAACCAGATGCCTCTTAAACCTACCTTCAATCTTTACAACCACCATAGAAAGCATTCTCTTTATCCTTCGGAGGAAAAACTGAGATTCAGAGAATCAAATTATTAGAATTATTAGTTAGAGTGGGCTATCTGCTAACATATAAAGACCTTCTTAGAAACTAAAGAAAGAAGTTGGCACTTGTTCTCTGCGCTTGTTACTCTGCCAGGAGACACAATAATTCCACAGAGAGCCAGCTTTTGGCATTCAGCAGCATCTAAAGTATCATTGGGTAAAACAACCTGCAGGTGGGGAACTCCTGACTGTGTGCTTTCTTGAAAAAAATTCTGTGTACTCTTCTGAAAGACCTGTGGTCTCCAACCATATCACTTCTATAATTCCTCAAGTGCCCAGGAAGCCCTGAGGATGTTCATGAAGGAATACAACTCTAGCTAGGAGAAGACCCCAGCTAGGGAAATGGTTAACCCATCAGAAAAGAAGCTAAGTCAGTCATGGCAATAGACCAAAAGCAATGAGCCACACAGCGTAGAAGGTAGAAAAGAAATGTGTTTAAGATGATTATAAGGACCCACTCTGGGGATTTCCCTGGTGGTCCAGTGGTTAAGACTCTGTGCTCCCAATGCGGGGGGCCCGGATTCAACCCCTAGTCAGGGAACTAGATTCCATATGCTGCAACTAAGACCCGGCACAGCCAAATAAATAAATATTAAAAAAACAAAAAAGGACCCACTCTGAAACAAATTTTTCATCCAGAAACATTAATACAGTCTTGGGAGACATAGTGGGATTTCAAGGGAATAATATTTGACTCTTGTGGGATATCATGCTCGACTTGTTTTCTTCTTTCTGTGTAAGTTTCACGTTAAATCCTGGTATGTTTATTAGTGGGTATCAGTTCAATATATTGTCTGGAGGCAGAAGTTCTTCGGGTTTGGGAAAGAGCATGGACCAAAAGGAATGAGTCATATCTATAAAATAACCAGAGCCCCAGGTGTAAAGGGCCTCATAGCTACAAGTGTTGCAAGTATATAAATACCATAGGAGCATCTAAAACAAATTTATAAGAATTAATTTCCAGAAGTATGTAGTGTGGGAGAGTAAGACCTCTGAAACACTCTTCTTATTTTATGTTTATAAAGTCCAACTGCCTCTTAAGTCAATACGATAAGATTTATTTACAGGGAAAACTCTCAATTGATAATTTTATGGTATCTTTTTTTTCCTCTCTAAAGTTATTTTTGTATTTGTCTATATCTGTATAGGAAATACACCTGTGTTTCTTTGTTTTTCCTATGCCTTTATCCATTTTGTGCTGTTAAGTTTCTTCGAGGACCAGAGTGACATTTATTTCCTAACACCTGGTAGTTGTATTGCCCTCAGCATCCAACTATGCAGATGGAGATGAGCCCGCAATAACCCCAGCTACACAGAGTATATGGCTGTCTTCCCGGCAAGGAGTGCCCAAACTTTTCCCCAAAATGATTCAGTTTGTCTTTAATTAAAACTTAAAGCATGAGCTTCTTGGCTCTGGCAAGGGCTCTCAAATGAGAACCTGCCTCACACAGATTTGTCTCCCTGCAATCTGCCTCACAGCAGGCCCCTTCGATGGCTGCCATTGGCTTCTGGGATGAGAGAAAGCTTGCAAGCTCACAGAGCCACGAAGAAAGGCAGTTAATGGCCAGAAGTACCTGCAGCTCCTTTCAGTTCATTAACTAAAGCTAACTTGGGAATCATTATTGGAGGGAGACTAATTTGGCAGCTGTCAGCATGGAGGGCAGAGATACCGTGATGACTGCAGGCCACGTGGACCCAAGGCCCCACACCCATCAGCTATTCTTTTTCTCTCCCACACCTCAAAGGTCAGCCACAGCTCATGAATAAAGTTTCTCCTTGTCTTTACCCACTCTTACCCTTTGTTCCAAAGTAGACCTGCATTCTGATCTAAAACTCTCATAGGATCTTTAAGAACGTTAACAAGCCAACTAGCCTGTTAAATAATAATTATTTATTATTCCCACACTCTGTCAGAAATTGTTAGGAGAAAAAAAATTTTAAGTGATACAAGTGAACTTATATATACGAAACAGAAATAGACCCACAGACATAAAAACAAACTTATGGTTACCAAAGGAGAAAGGGTGGGGGAATAATTAGGAGTTTGGGATTAACATATGCACATTACTATATATAAAATAGATAACCAAGAAGGACCTACTGTATAGCACAGGGAACTATACTCAATATTTTGTAAAAACCCATAAGGGAAAAGAATCTGAAAGAGAATAAAAAAAATATATATATATAACTGAATCACGTTGCTGTACACCTGAAACTAACACAACATTGTAAGTCAACTATAACTCAATAAAAAAAATTTTTTTTAAGTATTTAGGGGTATAAAAGAAGTAAAAGATATTATTTTTATCCACAAAGAGCTTTCAACCTAGTTGTTGAAGTAAGCATATAATGGATAAGTTAGTATTATATTCAAGAGTGTGAAATTTATATCCATGAATTTTTTTCAAATGATATGTGGAATTACATGGGGAAGTTCAAAAAAATTTTGGAATATTGTGTGATGCACAGAGTAAACTAAGAACAAGAACAGTTCAAGAAAGGAAATATACTCAAATGGTCTTATTACTGTTTTGTCCTTTTTCAGATTATCTAAAAAGAGTTCCCTTGACTAAAATATCTGATGCATGTACAAGAAATAGACATCTACATTACAAATGTGTCCTGAATTCTTTCACTAATTTATTTAATTCATATCAGTTCTCAACTTATCAGTAGAAGAGCATGAAAGATTCTCAGATATTGTAGAATCTGTAATTCCATATACCTACATAATAATGTTTGCAGACAGAATAAGCACCTTATTATTGAAACATATTCAGTGTTGCTGCTATAATTAATGAATTGTAACTCATTAAGGAGTGTTGTTGAACCCGTAATAGCTCTTTGTAATTTTTTTTCTGTCATGGAACTATTTTTACAACTGCTGTATATGAAGTGTTAGATTTTACCCAAATTCTGACTTTTGGAAATTCATTGATCATTTTCTTAAAGCTTTACCTCCTCAAGTACAGAATTCTATTCTGAACAGTTCCAACTTGTAAGTTTCAGGTAGTTAGTGCTGAGAAATATTTTCTTTTTTTTTCTTTTTTAATTTTTTTATTGAGATATAGCTGATTTACAATGTGAATGTATAGAAATATTTTCTAAGTTAATTGGCTTATTAGGTGACTATGTGGAGCCATTTTGATAGCAGGAAAAAATTTACTCTTTCATGAAAATCTCTTGTTCTCGCTGGTGAGGCTTTCTCACTGCTCAGAAGGATACCATCATTGATTGTGGCCTCTTAGTTGCTTTTAAGGTTTTTAAGCTTTTCAGCTTGTTAGAAACTATTAAGAAGTGCCTAATAATAACAGCTACCATATATATATATATATATGTCATCTATCACCTACCATATTATCTACCATATTCTCTAATTTAGTCCTTTCTCAATCCTTTGATATTAATTACTTTTTATCTGTACGTTATGGTTGAGAAAACCGAGCCTTGGAATTAACTAATAATATCTGGCCAAGGCAGAGTCTGACCACAGGTATAACTGACTCCAGAAACCACATAGTTTTCACTCTACTAAAAGGTACCTTGAGACTGTTTGGGCCTGCAGTGTAAACCCAGTATGTCTCTGCCATTCATATAGGGATGGAAAATGCGTAGATTTATGCAAAAGAGGAAAAATGTATTAATGTATTCAGGACCTATATCAGGCATGATTCTCTCTCCTATCTTTCTAGCCAAGACTTTGTTTCCTCCATTTATTCTTTCATTTCTAGAGCACATCTATGTGCCGGGCATGCGAATACAATGGGGAACAGCAGGCACTTCCTGCCCTCACCCTCGTGTGACTTGGACACAAATGGAAGTCAGTGAAAAGGCAGTTCTAATACAGGTGTGTTAACGGCTAATTTGAGATAAGCTCAGGCTACAGTATAAGGCAGAAGAATCTAACCTAGCCTGGGGAAGAGGTAGGAGTCAGTCATTAAGAAATGAGTAGGTCCACGTATTTTTACCTTTTAGAAAAGTCCTAGGAGTGGTTGAGGAAGTTAAAGCGTCTAATTTAGTCTTTTCATTGAAATAAAAAAGAACTACTCCACATAATCTGTGCCTTTTACTTTTACCACCATCAAAGCATATTAAATTAAAGCATATTAGTGTATCTTTTGTGGAGCTCTAATACTTTGGATATGTTTGCAGACATCTCTAACCTGCAGCATGCACTGTGATGGCCGCAAACGTTGTGCTCCTTATTATAATCTCCAGTCCACACTCACAGCCAACATCACCATCCAGGCCCCAGTATCTCCTGTCCAAGCCATGACAAAAGCCCCTGAACTGGTTTTCTTGTCATCTGACTTTTACTTTTCCAGTGCACTTTATGTCCAGTAGAGTCATCTTCCTAAAAACACATTTCTTTGCATTGCTTCTCTATTTAACAGGCTTACTCTTTTTTTTTTTTTACATCTTTATTGGAGTATAATTGCTTTACAATGGTGTGTTAGTTTCTACTTTATAACAAAGTGAATCAGTTATACATATACATATGTTTCCATATCTCTTGCCTCTTGTGTCTCCCTCCCTCCCACCCTTCCTATCCCACCCCTCCAGGCGGTCACAAAGCACCGAGCTCATCTCCCTGTGCTACGCGGCTGCTTCCCACTAGCTATAACAGGCTTACTCTTATCCAAAATAAAAGTCCAAACTCCTTATTAACATGGTCCTCAAGGTCCTTCACAATCTGGTCCCAAAACACCAGTTCAAGTTTGATGACCCTGTACTTCCTACCATATGTCCTATGCTCTGGCCTCTCATTGCTCTTTGATCGTAGCTTCCTTCCTCTCTATCTGACCAACACACTCTCCCTTCAAGGCTTCTTCTCTGACTTCCCCAGAGCCAAGATGGTCACATTTTTCTTTATGCCACCATGGGTCCTGGTGCTACCTTTATCAGGACATATATCTCTTTGTTACAACCACATGACTCCATGTCTGTCTTCAGTGCTAGACTGTGAGTTCCTCCAGGGTGGAAAATAAATATTGTCCACATTGTCCATAATTGTGACCTAAGTGCCTAGCACAGCACCAGTCTTATAGGTGATACCTTATAAATATTTGTCCTTTATTCATGAGTCAGTATTTACTGAGCAATTTCTATGAAACCTTCTGTTATGCCTAGTCTGTTACATGTATTATTTCTGTTTTTCCTTAAAACCTATCCCATGATTAGGCCCTACAAATATTCCTAATTTTACAGATCAGGAAACTAAGGCTTAGATTTGGTAAATAATTTGCCCAAAGTTAAACTGAAGGAAAGTGGCAGATATGAACTGGTCTCTTAAAAACTACAGTAAACTGTTGGATGAATGAATGAATGAATGAATTGGAAAAGGCAGCATGTTGCTGTTGATTAACTCTCTGATAAAACTGGAAATTGGGATAAGTCTACTCTCTTAAATGTTTTGTTAGGTCTCCTCTCATAATAAACTTCTAAAATAATTTAGGTGGGGCTTTAAAGGGGAAGTAGCAATGTCTGGGATTTATTGTTAGTCCTAAGTAGGGATAAATGATTCACACCTTGGAAATTAAAAAAAAAAAAAATGTATATATCAACATAAAGTTGTAGTCTGAGCAAGCACTTGAGAGTTCATTGCAGACCAGTAATGAGTAAGACATTTAAGGAGAGAAATAACATGCAGAATGTAATTTAGAGAATGGCTAGCTAGACAGAAAACATTTAATCATCATAGGTTTTTAAAGGGAGCAATGTCCTTAGAGATCCGAAAGTATGACTATAGGGTACAAACCAAGACCCAAGAGTCAGAATCCTGTAGTCTTCTTGCTGTGTGACTGGTCAATTTTCCACTTTCTCCAGGCTCCTCTTCCCTCAGAGGCAAAATCAAATTCAGTGAAATTCAACAGGTCTTTATAGACTGGAAATCAGGTCCAAGAAGTTGGCTCACCTGGTCTGAAGTCTCTCTCACTTCTCACGACCAGTGACTCTGAACTTCTCACTTCACTTCTTAGATGAGGACCCAGAGTCCCAAGAGTGAGGTGTTTGGCCAAGGTTACATGACTAAATAATAACAGAAGACGGGTCATTATTACGAACTGTCATTTTATACCACAAATGTACTGTGGGCTAACTGCCCTCCCCCACCACACACACACTGAGTGTAAATTTGTAGGAATTCATCACCCATTATCCTCAACAATGTCCAGAATCATCTCTGCATAATTTAAGAAATGTGGAATATTTGGTAAAATTTCAAAAAGAACCTTAGGAAATGAGAAAATGGTGTCATAATATTACCCACTAAAACAAATGAAAGTTCCATTTTTCTTCAAGAGAAGAAAGCCAGAAATAACTCAAGTTGAATTCCAGTTCTGTTGCATACTAGCTACTTGGCCTTTTCCTCTGTGAGTATCAATTTCCTCGTGTCTACAATGAGACGAGATGTTTTGACTCTCAAATAAGACAATGTATGTGAAAGTCCTCAGTAAACATCTAAAGCACTACAAAAATATCCACTGCTATTAACTGAAGGTACTTTGCTAAGAGAGGTTGTTATAGTTATCCATCTTTTCCCAAGACAGAGAAATTGCATTAAACAGTAGAAGAATTTCATCTTGACTAAAGAAAAAAATCACCCTTCTGGTAATAAGAGCTATTAGATTTTGGAGGGATGGGAGGGGTGTACAATAAAGGTATGTTAAAGCAATATGTTGTCAGAGAATTTTAAGACAAAATGTATAGTATAGTTTTTTCCTTGAAGCAGGAAGAAGGAATAGATAATCTCTGATAAGGAATATCCGATAGTAACAAAGTCCATGTGTGATATTCTATGACTGTGTTTCATCAATTTCTTTTGTTTGAAATGAGAAAGAGAAAGAAAGTTTGGTAAATTCTAGGTTCAAATACTTTATAGCTGCCAGGAGTCATGGTGTAGGATGGGGTGGTCACATGTAATTTTTCTTTACCATTTTTGGAAGGTTTTTCATGTGGTCAGGAAAATAGTTTGATCTTTCCTGCACACCTGGGTTCTCTGGCTGAAGGCAAGGACCTTCCAAGCAGGTTATTCTGAAATGGGAAGAGAAACAACCGAGAAAGCCGAGATGGCTCCGCTCCTGACAGCAAGCACACTTAGAGTGTGCTTTAAAACTATATCGCCTTTATTTTCTCCTAAGAGCAATTTGGGGAATGGCGAGTTGACATTTGCAAGAGGTTAAAAGAAAAAGAAAATTGTTATCCTGCTGTGAATTTGTTCATGTGCCTGTTTTATGTTTCCAAATAACAGCCTGTGGATTTATTCAATATAATTGTGAACTGTATTTATAAAAGGTTAAGAGAGAGAATTTTCTTAACTTAAAAAGCATGTGAAGGACCCAAGACATGGGCAGCATTTTTAAGTGCAAACTCTGCTCTTTCAGCACTTCAGATTGGTCCATTATATATAAACTGTTTCACCAAGACATACACAATATGTACGTTTTGTATATGTTAATGGCATTAAGATAAAGTGAAAGAGCAGGACAGTTCCATTCGGTCAACTTTTCTTTGCAAGAGGACTCTGAGACCACCCAGCATTGTGGATTGTCATTTGCCAAAGAACGATTGAGATCTGGGTGCTTATTATCAGGAGAGATTATTCACCTTTGAGTGCTCAGTAGCTGAGTAGTAGTCACAGCATTGGCACCTGGAAGGTGGTCAATAAACTTCTCTTGAATTGAAATGAATTGAAGAAAATTATGGCTTTGGTCACCCACATGGAAAAATGTGGAAATCCAGCTGTGTCTCTTAAACAAAGTTTGGCTCCTATTTAATAACAAAGGAGCTTGAGCAGTCTCCCTGGTTCAAAGCACAGTCATTGCCAAGGTGGACTCTCTGCCTATTCACGTATTAACTGCTTAACTTCGGTAAGTTACCACACCCTCAGGTTCCTCACTGGTAAGATAGAAATTGTTAGAATACTTACCTGGTTGAGTTGTTGTGAGGATTAAATGAGATAATCCATGCAAAGCTCATAGAAGAGTGTCTACCCCATAGCAAGTGCACAATAAATTGTGGCTGTAAGTATTACTCCTAGATAATGTCTTAGCTAAATAATCCCAAGTGTGAATGTAAATAAACATAAATATAAACAAGTATATATTCACTTTTACTACAAATGCTTATGTGGCAAGCATGGTTCTTTCCACAGCAGAAATAGAGGTGACAAGACAGTAATAAATAGAATATGCCATGAAGAAAAGCAAAGAGGGAGATGTAGTAGAGACTGGCTGGAATGGGGAGTTGGGGTGTGGGAACTGGGATTGGGGTGCATTGAAGACCCTCTGAGGGGTGACATTTGAGCAGAGAAGAGGAGAGACTCCAAGCATCAGTGGAATCCAGGGGATAAGCCTTCCACAGAGAGAGAAGAGCAAGTGGAAAGGCCTTGGATTTTTCAAGGAATAGAAAGATTAACGTAATGTGGGATTTTTCAACCTCAGCATCATTGATGTCTTGGACTGGATTCTTTGTTGTGAGGGCTGTGCCATCCATGGTAGGATGTTCAGCATCATCCCTGGCCTCTACCCAACACATGCCAGGAGCACCCACTTCCCTCAAATAGTGACAAAAGACATCTCCAGATGTTACCACATGCCCCTGAAGGGCAAAATTGTCCTTTTCCCTTCCCTGTGGAGAACCTGTGAGCTAGTGAATGAAAAGTAGTTTTGTATGGAATAAAAAGTTATACGGGAGATCTTGGTAGTTCTTCATAACTAACACTTCGAAGGCTTTATTGACTAATCATTTGACCTTACCATCCACCTCCTGGCCAGAATATAATGACCGAACATGCAAAAAATTGAGGCTGCAACTTCCTAGGCCTCCAACTTTAAGAGTCAGTTTCAATTCTACTAAGCCCCAAGGCTTGTGTTTTTATTTATCTATTCAGAATGTGAAGCAATATTATGTAGCTTTTGTTTCATCATGTGAAATATGTAATATTGAACTCTAATCCTAATAGGATAATAAGTTTTTAGAATGAAAGTGTTTCCTTAAAGTAATAAAAGTTAACACATGATGTATCTCCTTAAATAAGCATTGTATTCATTTTACCTGAAAATTAATTGAAAATAGCTGTAACTCTTTTGAGTGGTCAATGGTGAAAGGTTTGCCTGCAGCTTAGATTTGTCATATTTATCTAAAGTGCATAGATGTAAGTTAGGTTACTAAGGTGGGAGAGAGCTAGTAACAAAGCATACCAATAGTAAACCTCCTGAAATGCATTCCAGTCTTCATACAATATTAGCAAATAATTTATTCTTTAGAGTATATGTGAGTTACAACTCCTGACACCACATGGTTGAGAGGTGTTTTTATTTGCTACAAAATGAATAGTTCAACAAGACATCTCTGATGCTGCCATTTTTATGAGAATAACCAAAAAGAAGACTAGGTTCAGAATGGGTATAATCTTAATCAAGACCAACTCTAAAGTGATCCCAGTGATTTTAGATTTCTCTTCATCTTTAAACCATTATTTCTTATTTGGACATGGCAACAAATATGCTAGAAATGGCTTTCTTGGAGTATTTATGTTCTGAGCAGAAAATGCTCTCATATTTTCTAGATATAGAGGGAAGTAGAAAAAGACCCTGGAAGCTAGTCTTAAGGAATATAGTTAGGGAATTTGATGATGAGTTTTCCTGTTTCTTTCCCAAGTCGTACAATTTTGCATATCTAAAATTATTTATCTGTAAACTTTTCTTGGATTAGAATTAGCAGCTGGTTTTCATCCCATTGTGAGGTGGTAGAATACTCAAGAATCCAGGATATAATAGAACTAAGTCAAGACTCTGGAGACCTCTTTCTTTAAGTCACAGTTAGAAACCTGTCCAGTTTACTCAGATTCTTCCCTGTAGGACATGCTAATATCTCAGATGCTATGACTTATACTGGGTCACTCAGAAGTCATTCAACAGATAATTTCTTCTTGGCACACATATCAGGTATTTGAAATTTTTACCCATCATCATTCAACCCATATGCTTCAGAATAATAGCTAAAAATAATCCTTTACTAACAATGTCTTTTACCTTTGGGAATCAATTTCTTCAGAAGTGGAAATTTCAAGAGAGGAAGGATAATTGAACCCAAGTATAGACTACCATGGGAATCTCTCCATTCCCAGAGAACATAAAGAAAAGAATATGAAACCATCTGCTGGATGGGCTAGACACAGCCCTGTCTGGGCTGGGTGATCTCTTGGGCTCCCTTTCAGCTCTAGGCATCTATGACTTTTTGCAGAGGCAAAATGAATGCCACAGATTTTTTTTTTTTTTTAGTACTGTGAATCTATGCCTTTCTTTTAAAATTTTTTATGGTTTTGTCAAATTACAAAGTTAACACATGCTTATTTTAAAAGAATACAAAGTAAAATGTGAAAATTTGCCCACTACTTCGATTGCATTCCTTCGAATAAAGGTTAGCAGTATTGAGGGTATCCTTCCAGGCTTTTTTCTATGTATGTATAAATGTATTTTATGAATACATATATCTTGAAGAAACTGCATCAGTGCATATGGGTAGACATACCTTTAAATCTACATAAGTAGATCCATAGTTTCTTTTCATTATAAAAATGAGAATTCTTCAAAACTCTTTTCTAAGGTACTTCCTCTATGCTAATTTATCTCTTTCTTGTTTTTCTTCTCATTCCTCTCAACCTCCATATTCAACACCATTAAAAACCAAAAGAACTTTTCTAGTAAAGGATGATCTTAGTGGAAGGTGGAGATGGGGAAGATGCAGAGAAACCAGGACAAAATCTTCAGTAGGCATATACCATATATATGGTGTGCTGTGTGTGTGTGTGTGTGTCTGTCTGTCTGTCTGTCTGTCTGTGTCTGTATATCTGTGTATGTATAAAATTTATGTATCCTAATTTATGTAAGATGGATTCCTAGAAATAGATTCACTGTGTCCAAGGATATGCCTCTATTTCTAGTGCAACTTTCTTCAAAGGAACCTAAGAAAATCCTGTAAGGTGTTTCAAAATGAGTTTGCCCCTACAAAGTGTTTTGCCATTCCCCCAAGGACTTCATTTATCTGGGAAGGGCGTGAGGTGTTGTATGGCTCTCTGGTGAATGCAAAATTGATGTCCTAGTTCTGGGAAGAGTAATCCTGATGGTAATGAGCGGGGGAACATAGAGAATCTATGAATGGGGTCAGCAAAGCACAGAACCAGGAAAGGAGACAGGGCAAAACCGAGAGTAACTTCTTAGTCCTATTTATTGCTCATTTACCTCTCTGTCTCATCTCTCATGTTCTGCCCTTTGGTTTAAACACCTTTTTCCTCCCCCAGGAACTCTTTCATTATTAACTCATCTCTTCCCCTCCACCCATTCCCACACCCACATGTTCCATTCTTGAACTCTCACAGCATGGTGTGCTTTCAATTATTACTTTTTGTCATTGCTAGGATTAGGTTTTTTTAATCTCCATACTAAACTAAAATTCTTCAAGGCAGTCTTTTATCTCTATATCTCTAGCACCAGGCCTAGTCTGGTATATAGCTGGTGCTCAATATATGTCAAAGAGGTGAATTTGATAACCTATTACAGTAACATCATCCGAGCATCAAATGAGTATCCTTATCCATAGTTTCAAAACCTTAAAAGACACCGATATAGCCCACCTATTTCAATTATTTCCTAATATCTTAAACACAAACATACCCACTAATCTTCTGTTAAACTTGCTCAAAATTATTGAGAAGAAGAAAAATTAAGAGAGACCATGTCTTAGTGTGTCAGGCTGCCTTAACAAAATACCTCCCACTGGGTATCATATAAACAACAGAAGTCTGTTTCTCACAGTTCATGCTTGGATGAGGGCCCTCTTCTGGATCCCTGACTCCTCATTGTATCATCACATGGTGGAAAGGGTTAGGGAGCTCTGTGGGATCTCTTTTATAAGAGCCCCATCCCATTCATGAGGGCTCCACCCTTAGGACCTAATCACCTCCCAAAGGCCCCACCTTCTAAATCCATCATACTGAGCATTAGGATTCCAACATAAATATTTGGGGTGGGGTGGGGGGAGGCACAAACATGCAGCCCATAGCAGACCATCATATGGAACAAGGTAGCCATTATAAATCTGCAAACTTATTAAAATGTCTATCAAGTTAGTTTTTCTTTCTCTTTCATTCACTATAGATGTTTACATCAGAGCAAATCTGACCTTCTTTTCTGTGAATCAAGTGGGTAGGTAACTTTGCTGCCCAGTAGATCCAGTATTTTGAAAGACAACTATGTTTGCACATTAAGATGCAAGTGATTTGCTCCAGAGCCAGAAATGTACCACTAGCATCAGGACAAGGGACAGTGTCATTATCATGCCTGTGTGGTGATTGGATAGAGGCCAGTATCGATCATCTTCTAGAACAGCCTAGGAGTTCCTTAAAAAACAACTGAACAGCAATGAGTAGTGCCCTCACATTTGCATTTTCTGTTTCATGTTTCTAATGCTCAAAATACAATTTACTTAAATAATATTTCTTAGAGTCTCAGTGGCATCCATAGCAACATCCATTTACTTTTCTTATTATCAAAGTTACTTAGTTTTCTTTCTCTCTGATCATCCTCATCTTACCTATGAACTAAAAACTCCTTTCTCTTTTCTCAAGTTGGATGCCATCTAAGTTTTGCCTGACAATTGCCAGAACAAGAAGATAAAAACACAAGAGAAAGAAACATTTATCAGGGAAACAAACCAACTAGTGATACATTAAAAAAAAAAAAAAAACCTGGGGCTTCCCTGAGGGCACAGTGGTCGAGAGCCCGCCTTCCG
>NW_006796259.1:763692-798827 GCF_000442215.2 Lipotes vexillifer
GGAATCTTTTTACAACTTGGCCAGCCTACTTTAGCACAAGAATTACCCTGAGGCACTCTCAGCTGTGGCATCAATTAGGCCCTGAAAATATGTCAGATGTCCTTGTAACCTCTTATCTGGGTGTGCAGTCTGGTGTACCTAGCCTTTGAAGTATACTGCAGTGATGACTAGCTCAATAACTTAGGCTTTTCAAGAGAGTCTGAATTGACACCCTGTCCTATGCCCACTCCTCCCCGTAAGTACACAGCTCTTTCTCCATATAGAGCAGAAGGAAGCCACATCATCCTGAACAGTTCTCAGAGATGGAATAGTCATTTCTTCAGCCCTAATGTTCTGTGTGTGCATTTCCCTCACTACGTGGTACAGAACTGAAACCTCATGCTTAATACCATGGACAGAAAAAGACTATATGCAGTTAATTTCCCTTTATATCAAACATTCATTTAAGGGCACTGAATATAAAGCAATTGCTGCTGCTCACTGCAGTCTCATTTTTAAATAGTTGGCAAATGGAAACATCAACAAGAAAGAAGACAGAATTTTTATGTGAGTGCTGAGAGCTTGGGGTTTGTTTTGTTTTGTTTTGTTTCAACATTTGATCTCAACTGCTGATTGATTTTCAGTGGTGAGCTCATTAAAATCAAGATTGCAATTGTTATTTCAGGTTGCTGGGGAGCAGGGGCTGAGGTCAACTATATCGTGGTCTTTCATACCTCACAGCCCAGGAAGTAGAGAAGCCTATGACTCCCTTCTCTTCCTTGCGTGCTCCCCGTCTATCATTTTACTCCTCAAATTGCTTGACCTTTGAGGTGTTTGGCCACCTTTCACTAAGATAAAATAAGGATGAAAATAGTTGGTTTAAGAAATAAGGAGTCCCATATATGTATTCATCAGGATCTTGTCAGGAGACGGAAGCCACACCAGTTGTTTCAATGGAGAGGATTTAATGTAAAGAATCATTAATTAGAATTGAATAGACAAAAATGGAATAATAAGGTTTCATGAGAGTGGAATTGCAGGAAGCAGCTACCACTCCCTAGAGGTGGAGGCACAAAGAGGAGAGTTTGGAATAATGAAAACTTAGAAGCTTAGAGGATCAGCCCCATGTAGCTGAGACTCAAATCTACTCTAAGTGGTGCTGCTTAGTTGGTGGTAGAGAGTCTGAGCTTACAGGAGGGATCCTACAGAGTTGGGACTCAAATCTCTGAGCCAGATGTGTGGCTGGCTGCTGTTGATATCTCTGAGGAGCATAATAAGACTGGCTTGTGAGTATTAGAAACACTACTATGATCAACAGCTTCTACTGGAATTCACAGAAAGCAAACAGGAAAACACAAGTCCCTTCTTTCTCCTCCTACCTGCAAGTGTCCATCTACATTCGTTATTGATGAACTGTAACAGGGTCCCAGCTGGCAAAGGAGAAACATGACTTTCAGAGTTTCAGTCCTAGTATCACCAAAGCAGGGGAGAGAGGGGTGGATTTGAAGCTGAGGGACAATAGCTTAATTCCGGCCAAAATATGTTATCACTCTATGGAATCACATTTTCTTTCTTAGTCTTTTTTGTTCTTACAAAAACCAATAAACTTTCCTTCCATCCTTTTCCTTCCATCAGTGTGAACTTCACTGCTTACACTCTCTGCCTTTGCATTTTGCTGTCTTTTCAAAGCTTTGTAAAGTGATTGGTTGTAGGGTAAAGTTTGCTTTATTCCTCTGGCTACAGAAAAGAAAAAAAAATTTAGGGTGCTTGCATCACTTAGTGGTGTGACCAACTGACTAATTATCTCATAAAAATCTAGCATTATGTTGATGGTAAAACATATGGGAATGCGGGAAACATTGTAGCCCCTTCGGATCCAGGCTTAAGGTAGGCTTCTCAGACTCAACTTTCCATCTTTTGCTGGCCCCAGGCACAGTCTTCTCCCTGTGCCCCCAACCTTACCCCTCATTGCTATGTTGATATTTGCAGTTGCCTTTAGGGTACTCTCACCCCTTTTTGCACAAGCTTGAAAAGATTTCAACTACCTTTATTTAACCTCACTTTTTTAGTCACTTAGAGATTATTCTTATTTAGCTCTAGCAATTCATTAAAAATCCTACTTTGTCCAAATCTAGTATAGTTTTATAATGGAAGGACCATCAGAGTATTTAATCTATACATTACTGCCTGGAGGTGATAACTTTTGATAGATGGGCTTTTCGTGTATTCTCATGCTATAAATGACATTATTTTTGAGGAGTAAATAATTGGTGTATCTCTGCTAGTTGGTCTTTCATAGGGAACAGAGCCTCAACACTATAAAGTGAATTGTCCATGGCTTAAAAAAAAAAAGGCAGTGGTTTCTATTCATCAGCACGTTCTAGCAAGGACTCAAGACTTCAAGGACTACTTAATCTTCACTCTATTTCTGCTGATCAATCTCTTGCCTTTATCTAGTAGGGTGGGAAATTTTTCAGTAATTGTAGCATTTCATGTACTTGTAAAACATTTTAGAAACTGAGTAGCTCTAAGAAGGCTTATAGCTCTTCCTTTGTTTTTGCAGTAGTCCCATCTTACATTTCTGTGATGAATGTCTAAAGCAATAATGAAAGAATATAACACTAAGTTCCTGGCTCACATTTCTCTCCCTCTCTCTAGCCTCACTTAGGTATCATCATGGATACCTTATATTATTTTCTAGGGACTGCTCACAATGATTCATCATGAAAATGTACTGTCATGCCTAGAATCTAAGCATCTTGTCCTGGAATCTGTACCAGGAAATATATGCAAGTGACAGAGATACCAAGCTAACTATGCTTAATGTTGGCGGGTGAGAGATATTACCAACACATTTTGATAAGCTTGGGCAAGAGCAAGTTTTACAAATTTCATCCCTTTAACAAAGATCCTAGGGCATTGAATGATTGTAGTCCCCAGCATAAGTGATATGTAAGAGACTTAATCACAAAACACTTTCAATGGCTACTGATTACATGATTACTTTTTGAGGTGTCTTCCCAATCCATGAGCCATTCTCTCTTTCCTGAGAACTAATTCACCACCAACACCACCACTAATCTACTAACAGGGTCCTGGAAGCCATGTTTGCACTGTAGGACCTTGACTGCAAAGAATTGGCCCATGGTTGATTACCTGATCAAATCGGAGCCAGTCAAAGTCTCTTTTTGGAAACTGGAATTGGGAGACAAAAGGATTAGACATTGAAAGCTTAATAAAGTTAAAAGCAGAGATGTAGAATCGAAGTCCACAAAATGCTACTACAATAGTCCAGAGTTGCCCAAGTCCCCGGCCCTTCTGGAAGACCTGATTATTTTTCTTTTTCTTAGACAACACAAGATAATTAGTGTGATGGCCATAAAGGTGTGCCACCTACATCCCCCTTCAGGAACGGGCTTGCTCCCCTCACTTCTGAGAATGTTGTCAGCGCCTTCAGGATTTGCCTTGGCTGCAGAGAGCTGCCTCACCCAAAGTTTGCCCTTTCCAGGATGGCCCATATCCCTTTCTGATCACAGTGAGTGCATAATTTCTCTTTCTAACCATATCTGCTTTCATTCCACCACCCTCCCCCCCCCCCCGCCACCCCCCCACACACACACACACACACACACACACACACACACACACACACACACTTTGCCAGAATACCTAAGACATTTCCTAGGTGCCAAATTCCACCTCAGTATCTCCTTCTGGAGAACCCAACCTGTAATACTCAGTAGATGACCAACAATTTCCTGTTTATTCTTAAACTAAAGTGAGTTGGCTCTGTTGCTTGCAACCAAGAGTGTTAATTAAGACATTCAGTATTGATGTGGTGGGCAGCACAGATGATCAGCAGGGATGTGTAAGAACTTGGAGAACACCTGGAGTGTTTCGATGCTGAATGTTTGAAAAACTTTCCCTTTGAACAGGATATGATTTCTAGGTTCAGTTGAAATGGTACAATCCAGTTGGAATTACATTGGCTCTTCTTTATAACCCCTCCCTCTTTGGAGAACACTTTCAAAAAGAGTAATAACTATTTTGTTTAGCTTTATAAACCTTCCGTTTAACACTGTTACTAGAACTTAGAAAATGCTCAGTATTTCCTGAATAAACAAATAAAATCTTGCTACCATTTCATTTAGTAAGACCGTTTTAACAGAAGAGGGTCAACCACACTGATTTTTAGTGATAACATTTTGTACCAGCTATTTCATGATTCACATCCCATTGTTGCCTCTTACTCCTATTCCTTTCTGCTCTGTTCCTTTCTGTTGACCCACATGTTCACGGTTCCTCTCCTCTCCTATCTTTCTTCTGTCACACCTAGAATCTTTGTTACATGGTAAACACACCCTCCATAATCTCAGTCTTCTTCCTGAATACTCCTTTGCACCTCCCCTCAGGATATCACTGCCCCTCGCAGCTCTCCGCCCCTTACTCTGACTGTTCAGACAGAGGCATCTCTTATATGTAACAAATATTTTCATGTTGATTGGTATCATGTGATCTTTATTAATCACAAAATTAATGTCATATCATGTCAGACTCACCAAGGTGACAGACTTAGAACGTTTCTGGTATTTGTAATTCTAGCTTTGCATCCAAGAGAATGCTCAGCTCTGGATGAAGTAGGTACCACTACTGGGAAAAACATCCATTCCAATGATCCAAAGATGATTTCAACAACGGTATATCCGTCAGGGGAGTTTGCAAAGGAAAACAGAAGCAACTCTTTGTATTCCAAGTGTGAGGGTTTTAACAAAGGAGGTTAGTCTTATCAATTACTGAGAAACACAGAGGAATAAAGGACAGGGAGTACCAGAGAGCCTCTTGGTCCTGAAGCGGACGATTCTCAACAGCTTATTTATAAGCCACTGCAGATCTTAAGAATTAATGGGAAATTTTTTATGTAGTTTACAAGAGTGAAATGGATGGTTTTGCAGGATTAGCTGGAAATTTGCTTTAATCCCATAAATCTGCCTGCAGCATACTGGCCTCTCTTTTTCTAACACCTTCCAGCTCTTCTACAAGTGTTCTTAGGGGCTGACTGGAACCTGGAACAATAAAGGGAAGGGGATTCTAGGAAATGTAGTTCCCAGCTTCTGCACTGCAATGCAGCAGTGAATTCCAAGGAGCAGCAGTGATGCCAAATTGCCAAGGGAGTACTCAGCACATTTCCCACTGGGCCTTAGGAAAAGTGAACACATTCACAAACTAAAAGAGGCATCAACTTAGCCATAGTTTGCCCAGGCCAAAAGTTCATGTTTCATTCCTTTCTTTAGCCAGGTTACATAGAAGAAATGGGTTTGGGGTTCCAGAGTGTAAAACCCTCTCCAACAAACATCGTGTTGCCAGAATTAAGCAATTAATTTAGGCAATGTGAGACTTGATAAAAAGCAATTTTTTTCTCCTAAAATATCCCCATTCCCTTTTTGGAATGTTATATAACGTGTGCCAATCCTCAATCTTTCTACTATTTCTGAATTACACTAAAACATTAATGAAATGAATGCAGCAATCAATCCTGGCAGGTTTTTCCCTTGCAGTAGAGCAGAAGTTAATTTATTTCTACTTAATTACCTCGTTTCGGCCTTGCCATGTTTATTAATAATGAATATCTGTTCCTTTTATAATGGCATTGATCACCAATTTCCACTGCCACTGAGGAGATTTGACATGACAAATGTCCAGGGCTGGAGGTTCAGAGTTATTGTTTAACTTGATATACTTATAGCATAATCAATATTTTAGGCAATCCATAGTACAAATATATCAAACAAGTTAGAGATACAGTATAAGAGCAGAATTTTCATTCCCTCTGTCGGCTTGTTTTGTTGAACCCTGAAATCCAACTTAACTTTCATGAACTTGGAAAACTAATACATTTACATTCATTGTGTGACTTTCCCTCCCCCGTTCCTTCTCTAGGTCCTGTTTCATGCAATGAATGTCACCAAGACTAACTGACCCATTTTCAGGTTAGGAGAAGTCACCTCAATTGACGTTTCTAGCCATCTTTTTAACGATGTTAAATGGTTAGAGACAGGTGAGGTGAAAGACATTTACTGCTTGCTGTGAGTGAGTGGTGTAAACGGTATTGATCTGTTATGAAGGGTTTACAGTAGAGAAACACTCAGGGCACTCTTTAAAGTGTGAATACCTATTTGATTTATTTTTTACCTATATCCAAACATTTGTAATACTATTTTACTCTTTTGTTTGGCTTTTTCCCTTTTCCTCCTTTTTATGTTTTGCCACAAGCCATACCCAGCCAGATCTGGCCTATGAAGTTGTTTGGGTTTCATTTTTAATCGCTTGAATGACGAAAATAAAAAATAAAAGGAAAAAGAAAGGCTAGTGGACATGCATCTAAATTTATAGTTGTCATAAGAAATAAAACTTCACAGCTCATGCCAAGAAGCAAGGCCAAGGAAGACCTCCTCTTCAGGGAGCTCTCTTGCCACCTCCCCTCGACCCCATTATAAAGTAAAAGTATCCTTCTCTAATCTGGTTTATCTCGAAATACTCAGAAAAACAGCACCTGGGTCACACAGATATAGGTGTTCATTCTCTCTGTTTGAATCAAGCTTTAATTGGCCAAGAGAGAAAACTAGGGTAGAGGTCTCTCAGGAAATGAGAGCGTGAGTAAGGACCAATAGGACAGAAAAGATAGTCAAGTTGGCAGAGCTGAGAAGGCATGAGGTAAAAGAAGACTATTTTCCTTCTGTTCTGTCAAATCAACAGGAGCTGAGGCAGAATTCAAATGCCACATTCCCATTTAGATAAAGACGAAGAAAAAAAAAAAAAGAACTACAGTGGCCAGTATTTTAAGAGAAAATTCTCATAACAGCATCTAATGAATGTCAGAAACTAAGACTACTTTTGTAGATAAATAATTTCTGAAGTAATATAAGGGATATTGTATCTTGTTGTAAAACATAAAAAATGCAGAGATAAATATCACTTTCTAATTCCCACTCCTCTTACTAGAGGTAACCTTTGTTAATCATTCCATGTATAACCCTTTAGTTCTGTTTTAAATGGTATCATTTTATGTATCCTTGTGATTTGCTCTTTTTACTTAGAATGTCTTGAAGCTTTTTCCATGATAGTACATATATCATTCCTCTAAAGAATTACACAGCCATAGTTATGTGCATATCAATTTCAGGCTTCCTTTGTGATTAATGTCTAGTCTATTTTCCACATACTTTTGCCATTAAAAATAATTATTCAATTAACATTTTGGGACATAGTTTTCTGTGCTTATATGAGAGTGTTTCTATGTGAGAGATTCTTAGAAATGGAACACCTGAGTAAATGTTTTAAGTATTTTCAATTTTGGAAGATGGTGCCAAATTCCTTCAAGTGGGTTTTTAAATTCTGTGTTAGCAGAAAAATATATCCCAGCGCTGTTCCCACCATTCTCACAAACACAGGATAGAGTCAAATTAAAAAATTCTTTTGCCCATGTGAATGACAAAAAAATTGATTGGTATTGTAATTTGTATTTCCCAATGAGGGAAATATAATTTTAATATATCTTGGAGATTTTAAAATATGCTTTTAAAATATGCTTAATGAGATTTAATTTTAAAATATGTTTATTAGCCACATACATATCTCTTTCAAGAATTTCTTAGTTATAGCCTTAGCACATTTTTCTATTTTGTTGGATGTGAATTTCCTAAATTAAAAGAACATATTTTCCAAATAATTTTATGAATATTCCGTTATTTCTCTGATTTGAACTGCTACTTTTATCATGTACTGTTTCTGACTACTCATTTGTTCATCAATCTGTTGTCTATTTTCTAGTTAACTACTGTAAGTATTTAAGAATTCTGTTGAATTTTTAAATGTTAATTTTGTATGCAGACACCACTTAAATGAATTCTCATTATTTTCAGATGATTCTCTTGGATTTTCTAAGTAGAAAATGACAGACTAGTTTCTTTTTTTGCAATATGTATACCTCTATTATTTTATCTTATTGCATTGATGAAGGCTTCCGACTATATTCAGTAGTAGAGATAATGATGTCTTTGCCTTTTTCCTGCTCTCTGTGGAAATGGTTCTATTATTAGCTCATTGAGTAAGGTGTTTGTGAGTTTCTAGCACTTAATCTGGTCAAGGACTTTTTTGTGTGTGTGTGTGTGTGTGTGATTCCTAGAAGGATGTTGTTTGATAACTATCTGAAATGCATGTTGACTATTACTTAATGCTTTTCAACATGTACTGAGATCATTACATAAATATTTTTCTAAAGGTTCATTTTGTGATTTACATGAAAAAACCTCCCTAATCCTGACACATTCTAGCAATTTTTTCACGATTCATAACTTGGTAATAATTTATTATTCTTTTATTATAATGTTATATTCAATTTGCTAATACTTATTTAGAAATTTTGAATGTATGTTTGTAATTCAGAGTGACTTATAGTTTGTGTGTATGCCTTTGTGTGTGCAAATGTTTATATATTTTTGGTATGAAGGCTATGCTGACATCTTAAAATTATTCATGAAAATTTCCTTCTTTTCACATCTTGAAATGGTGTTTCACGAATCAGATTATCATATCATCTCTTTGTGCACTTGTTAACAATACAAATTCCCTGGCATTTTCCCTGAAGCTTGCAATTTAGTAAATCTTAGATAAAACCCCGGAATAAGTGTTTTAACAAAATCTCTAAAGATTCTTATTAGGAATTCCCCAGCGGTCCAGTGGTTAGAACTGTGTGCTTCCACTGCAGAGGGCCCGGGTTCAATCCCTGGTTGGGGAACTAAGATCTTACAAGCCATACGGCGTGGCCAATAATAATAATAATGATTCTTGTTAGCTGACAAATTTTGGAAATATTTAAAGTTTGGCAATTTTCATCTATAATTTCACCCAGATAGATTTAAAATTTATATTTAGATCTTCTCTCACCCCAAACTCCAGTAATATGGCCTTGCTGAAAAAGAGTTAAAGCAGCAACCCATAAGGACAAAGAGAAGGGAAAGGAAGACATAGCAACACAATTTTGTAGCTATAAAACAAGATAGTGTGTGAGTGATAATTAATTTATCAGTCCTAGGAAGCTAAATCCTAAGGCAACAAAGGGGAAGACGGAGAAGCAAATTATATCACGGAAATCCTCAAAGGCCCAGGAATAGGCAACAAATCAGTTGTGGAAGAGATAGACAGAGATGGGGTTATCTAACTAAATCTCCTCCTTAATGTTCTCACATTTCTGTCTCTAACAAAAGAGACAGGAGGGCAAAATCCTTAGGATGATGGTGCAGGGAAATCTCAAGAAGACAGCAGTGCTTATGATTTAGCAGGTCTAAATCATAAACAGTCCATATTGGAGTAGGTCAGAGAGCTCCCAGTGAGGCATCATTAGGAATATCAAAGTAATAGAAAATATGTTTCAGTGTATTGAGAGGAGGTTTACACAAATAGTAGAGAGTTTGGAGTTCCTTGAATGATAAGTACCTAGAAAGCAAACAAAAAACCAAATACTAACTGCAGGAAATACTAACTGTTGATCAGAAAAAAAATTAATGACAAATGACCATATGACTCAGCTCTTAAAAGAGAATAACATGATCATAATAATATAAACATGAAATATTGAAGTAATCGAATTGCAAAATTTCCTTTGCAAGGAGAAAGGCAAATGCGAGAAATTAAGAGATGATACCTAAACTCGAGAATCAAGAAGCTGCAGTGTCAGCATGACATTTAGGAATATGAAAGCAAATACCATATTATTGACTGATAATATGATTGAATTACCAATTGAATGTTTTAATCTGCAGAAGCAGGAAGAGATGACAATAGGTCAGGGCACTGCTTTTAAAAAAACTATTTGTTTTATGAAGAAGAAGATGTATAATTATTTGTATTTAAATTATGTAAGTGTAAAAAATCAATAGAAATAAAAGCTAAAGTGGAAAAATTAAACTTTTTTAAAAATTCTGGTCTAATAGGCACTCTAGGAATGTACGTTTTACAGCAAGAGAGAAAGGAGAGGAGGAAGTTGAGAAATATAGTAAGAGTTAACCTAGCTCTGTATAAGATTGCCAAAGCAATCTTGAGAAAGGAGAACAGAGGTGGAGGAATCACACTTCCTGCTTTCAAACTATATTAGAAAGCTATGGTAATGAAAACAGTATAGTATTGGCATAAAAACAGACATATAGAATAATGGAACAGGATCAAGAGGTCCGAAGTAAACCCATGCATATGTAGTCAATAACTTTTAAACAAAGGAGACAAGAATATACAAAGAGGAAAGGATAGTCTCTTCAATAAATGGTGCTGGGTCACATGCAAAAGAATGGAACTAGAGTCCTACCTTACATCATACACAAAAATCAATTCAGCTTGAATCTTGAACATCAGACTTGAAGCCATAAATTCCTAGAAGAAAACCTAGGGGGGGAAAGCTCCTTGACATTGGTCTTAACGATTATGCTTTGGGTTTTGATACTCAAATACCCAAAGGAAAGGCAACAGAAGCAAAATAAATAAGAGAGGCTGCATCAAATTAAAAAGCTTCTGCCGAGCAAACAATCAAAAGTATAAACTGGTAACCTAATTTGCAAATTAGCCATATGGTAAGGGGTTAATATCCAAAATGTATAAGGAACTCATACAACTCAATAGCAAATAAATAAATCGATAGGTAGGTAGATAACCCAATTAAAAAATGGGCAAAGGACCTGAATAAACATTTTACCAAAGAAGACACACAAAAGCCCAACAGACTGAAAAGGTACTCAACATCACTAGTTATCAGGAGATTGCAAATCAAAGCCACAATGATTTATTTCACTTAGTACAACATAGAAGACCCTCCCTCCGCAAAAAAAACACAATAAGATGTCACCTCACACCTGTTAGGATGACTATTCTCAAAAAAGACAAGAGATAACAAATGCTGAGGAGGATGTGGAGAAAATGGAACCCTTTGACACTGTTGGTGGGAATGTAAACTGATACCCATTATGAAAAACAGTATGGAGGTTCCAGGGGAAATTAAAAATAGATTTACCCCTTTAAAGATTGTAAATAAATAAATGTTTTAAATATAGAGTTACTATATGACCCAGCAATTCCATTTTTTGGTATATATTCAGAGGAAACAAAACCATTATCTAAAAGAGATATGTATACTCCCATGTTCATTGCAGCACCATTCACAATAGCCAAGTTATAGAACCAATCTAAGTGTCATTGATGGATGAATGGATCAATAAATTGTTATATATACATATAAAATTCAACCTTAAAAAAGAAAGAAATCCTGCCATTTGTAACTACATGGATGAATCTGGAGGGCACTAAGCTAAGTGAAATAAGCCTGACAGAAAAAGACAAAGACTGCATACTGCATTGTATCACTTATATGTGCAATCTGAAAAAAAAAAAAAAAAAGAGAGAGAGTAAGAAAGTTGAACTCAGTGAAACAGAGAGTAAAAAAGTGGTTGCCAGGGGATAGGGGGTGGGGGAAATAGGGAGAGATTGGTAAAAGGTACGAACTTGCACATATTTCTGCTTTAAATGTTTATTTTTCCTTCCTTCTGCTAACTTTGGGCTTAATTTATTTTTCTTGTTCCTTAAGGTATAAAGTTAGATTGTTTGAGATCTTTCTATTTTCTTAATGTATGCCTTCATTGTTATGAACTTTCCTCTTAGAACTACTTTTTCTGCGTCCTGTAAGTTGTAGTCTGTTGTTTTTCCATTTTTGTTCATTCTAAGATACTTTTTAATTTCCTTATCCTTTCTTCTTTGATGCATTGGTTGTTCAGGAGTGTATTGTTTAATTTCCATGTATTTGTAAATTTTCTAGTTTTCTTTTTTTATTGATTTCTAGTTTCGTACCATTGTGGTCCAAAAACATACTCTGTATGATTTAAGTCTTCTTAAATATGCTAAGACTTACTTTGTGACCTGATATATAATCTACCTAGAAAATATTTAATGTGCACTTGAGATAAATGTGTATTCTGCTGTTATTGGCTGGGGTGTTCTCTATGTCTCTGTTAGGCTTATTTGCTCTATAATGTTGTTCAAATCCTCTGTTTCCATCCTTATTTTCTGTCTGGATGATCTGTCCATTATTGAGAGTGAAACAATTGTAGCTTGGTACCAACTTTAATAGTTGATATTACAGATCCTAAGTATTATTATATATCTGTATACTTCTTTTAGTTCAGTTAGTATTTGCTCAATATATTTAGGTGCTTTGATGTTTGGTGTATAAATATTTGATATAACTATCTTCTTGATGGATTGACCTCTTTATCATTATATAATGACTTTCTTTTTCATTTTTTGTACCAATTTTACTCTTTTTCTGATATGAGTTCTAGCTATCCCAGCTTTTTGTTGTTGTTGTTACTGTTGCTTAAAATATCTTTTTCCATCCTTTCATTCTCAGTCTATGTGTGTTTTTAAAGGTAAAGTGACTCTGGTAGACAGCATATTATTTAATCTTTTTTTTTATACATTCAGCTGTTCTATATCTTTTGACTAGAGAACTTTATCCATTTACATTTAAAGTAAATGTAAAAGAAGCCAATCTGAAAAAGTTAAATAAACACTGTATGTTTTTTACCATATGACATCTGAAAAAGGCAAAAGCCCAGTGTTTGGCAGGGGTTGGGTGAAGGGAGGGATGAATAGGTAGAGCACAGAGGATTTTTAGGTTAGTAAAAATACTCTGTATGAGACGATAATGATGAATACATGTCATTGTACATTTGTCCAAAGCCCTAGAATGTACAGCACCAAGAGTGAACTGTAATGTAAACTGTGGACTTTGGATGATTATGATGTGTCAGTATAGGTTCATTAATTGTAAAAAAAAATGTATATCACTCTGGTTGGGAATGTTGATAATAAAGGAGGCTATGCATGTGTGAAGGCAGGGTATATACGAGAAATCTCTGTACCTACCCATTAGTTTTGCTCTGAACCTTAAACTGCACTATAAAGTCAAAATTAAAAAAAAAAAATCGTAGGTGCTCTTTGTAGAATGGTTAGAAGACACAAATTATATAGAAAGTATAAAAACAAACTGTATAAAGAAATGACCATTACCATTATTTTAATGTGTTATCTTCCCCACTTTTTTTTTATTGCTCCTTGTGGACTTTGAAGTAAGATATGCATGATTTGAATACTAACCCAAATACTACTATCTGTGGATCTTGGGTGACTTGTTGAACTTCCCTGAGCCTCTTTTTCCTCCTCTGTAAAATGAAAATACTACTCAGCAATCTAAATTTTATCACACATGTTTATCATCAATTAAATCACCAATTAGATTAGGCCAACTCCTATTTGTGTTTAAAGACTCCACTTAAATGTAACTTACCCCAGGAAGCTGTATTTGAAAAGACTCAGTGACACACGTATGATCAATATATGAACAGACAGTGAAGCAACCAGAGCCCCTAACATGGTGCTTGACTCATGCCTGTGTTTGATACATGCAAATTACTACTCTTATTATTATTTCAAGATTATATTGCACTTAGGTTGTTTCCATCTCCGGGCTATTGTAAATAGAGCTGCAATGAACATTTTGGTACAACCTAAGTGCCCATCGTCGGATGAATGGATAAAGAAGATGTGGCACATATATACAATGGAATATTACTCAGCCATAAAAAGAAACAAAATTGAGCTATTTGTAATGAGGTGGATAGATCTAGAGTCTGTCATACAGAGTGAAGTAAGTCAGAAAGAGAAGGACAAATACCGTATGCTAACACATATATATGGAATTTAAGAAAAAAAAAATGTTATGAAGAACCTAGGGGTAAAACAGGAATAAAGACAGAGACCTACTGGAGAACAGACTTGAGGATATGGGGAGGGGGAAGGGTGAGGTGTGTTAGGGCGAGAGAGAGACATGGACATATATATACTAACAAACGTAAGGTAGATAGCCAGTGGGAAGCAGCCGCATGGCACAGGGAAACCGGCTCGGTTCTTTGTGGCTGTCTGGAGGGGTGGGATAGGGAGGGTGGGAGGGAGGGAGACAAAGAGGGAAGAGATATGGGAACATATATATATGTATAACTGACTCACTCTGTTATAAAGCAGAAACTAACACACCATTGTAAAGCAATTATACCCCAATAAAGATGTTAAAAAAATAAAAAATAAAAATTTAAAAAATTTAAAAAATTTTAAAAAAAAGATTATATTGCATATACAATTTTACGTCTTGCCTTACTCACAAAGTGAGTATTTCCCCATTTTATTATGAAGTGAAACAAATTAAAGAATTTTAAAAAAGAAAATGAAGTATAAATGGAGATTTTTTTCTCCATCTTTGAAACCTGGTTTCAGAATTTTAATATGGAGTCACTCTCTCAGTGTTTGAGAACATCATTCTTAGACTTGGAGAATAGAAATAAAGAATCTCTAGTTGGAAGGCATCATAGGTCTTCATTAGTCTAACTCACTCCCATTGAGAAATCCTTTGGATAGTGTTATTAACAAATGATCACTTGGGCCATATGTGGCTGCTTCCAGTGACAGGGACCTCACTACTAGCTATTTTTGCTAGAGGAACTATGCTCTCTTCTGTACCTTTTGGAAGGACTAGAGCTGTGTGTGATTCCAATGTAAACTGACAATAAAAGAGACGAATTAACATAACTGGCTGTTTCAGTTATGAAGATTAAATAGCCTTTTATTGCAGATGTTTACCAAGGAAAATGCTCCCCAGTGGAAGACTCTAAGCAGTTAAGATAGATTTGATGAGGGTTTTAATTGCTGTTATGTAAGTGGTAATGGAAAGGTTTTATTAAATGTCACACAAGAGTCAATCGATAGTTTAAAAGAGAAAAGCTTCACTCTAATATAGACCTCAGGCTTCTCCAACAGTAGTTTGTCAGCAGGGGCAGTTCTATCAGCAACCACAAATATTTATCAAGTACCCCGTGTGCATATGGCAATATCATAAATGTGTCGGGGACTGTTGGGGATTAGAAAAAAATAAGTCCATGCTGCAGAGGATCTAATGATTTGAAGCAAGAAAATAGCTACCATGGAAACCAAAATAAATATAGATATATGCATTTATATAGAAATGTATATGCATTCTACTAAAGAGCAATTCAATATACAACATCAAGAGTCAGAATAAGATGGGCTTCCCTGGTGGTGCAGTGGTTGAGAGTCCACCTGCCGATGCAGGGGACACAGGTTCGTGCCCTGGTCCGGGAAGATCCCACATGCCGCGGAGCGGCTAGGCCCGTGAGCCATGGCCGCTGAGCCTGCGCGTCCGGAGCCTGTGCTCCACAACGGGAGAGGCCACAACGGTGAGAGGCCTGCGTACCGCAAAAAAAAAAAAAAAAAAGGAGTCAGAATAAGAGATACATTAAAATTGAATATTTATAAAAATAGCATTTTCTTTTCAAAATAGTTTACCACAAAGATTTTTGTTCCTTTATTTGTTTTCCTAGTATTACAATGGAAAAAGCATTTGGCTGGAAGACAGAACACTTGGGTTCTAGTCTATCACTGCTTACCTATAACTGGGGCACTTCTTTAATTTCTCTGGGTCTGAGTGTTCATCTGTAAAATGCTGCTTTGTATAAAGTTCTGAGGACTTTTTGCTAGCTCTAAGATTCATTGATTCTATGAAGGACTAAGCAACCTCGGTATAGGCGTATAATAATTTGTATTATAAAATTATTTTACACAATTTTTAGTACTCCATTCATTGCATAAAGTACATGCATGCTAAGATGAGAATTCTGTTTCTCACAAAATGCATATATTTTAAAACTAAAATAGAAACTTGATCAGTAGATCATAGTTGGTATTTCCCAGATCCCCAAACTTCTGCAAGATTATCTAAAACAATTTTTATCAAATTCAGCATACTGTCAAGCTTGTCTCTTTCTATTGGTGTCACACTCTCTTAACTACTTAGTGAGCTATGTTGATAAGTAAAAAGCACATTTGCTTTTGAAAAAGAGCTGATCCTTCTTAAAATGGATGATGGTAGAACATGAATCATTCTGTGCCATTTGTAGTTTTGTGTGATCTATCACAACTGAATCAGAAACTTGACCTCTGTAAAGAAGTGGCTGACTTTGAGAGGTTATTGGATTTGGAGTGGGAATGCCTGCATTCAACTCCCAACTCTACCATTCTTTAGATCTGTGACCTTAAGAACATCGTTTCCCTCCCTGAGTCTCTTTACCCAATTTAAAGGGCATGAATCTTTGTATTGGGCTGGCCAAAAAGTTCGTTCGGGTTTTTTCCATAACATCTTTCGGAAAACCCAAACGAACTTTTGGGCCAACCCAATATTGGAAGTGAGATAATCTGCAGATGTCTATACTACAAGTAATCATACCTTTGGAGGTTATTACTTTTGTGATTTTAGACAGACATTTCAGATTTTTTTTCTAGGATCAAAAGGATTTATTGAGCGCTTATTCCATGCTAGGCATTATGCTAGTCAATTTCACTAAGAATCTTTCAGTTAATCCGGAAGAGCTACAACCAGATTAAAGATTGAACTGATATAAAATAATTTATGAGGATTTGGTGAAAGTGAAAGTGATGGTTAGTGGGTTACTGCTTTTGAGGAGGAACCTGCTATAGCGTCCCACTTTCAGTATTTGCCATGGATAGCAGCTTTGGAAACGAAAAAATGCTGTGCATGGATTAACTCAATTTAGTTGCTAGGAATACAGTAAAGTGTCACTGCATTTTCAACCCATTCTCTCTAGCCCCCAAGATCTAGCATGATCTAAAAGCCACCTACCAGCAGCTATGTTTGTACAGGTTAGAGGGCGGTGTTAGAGTCATTTTCAATGGAAAGGATGTCAGAACCAGCAGGAAATGCACAAAGTAAGTAAAGAATAGCCTGAAATGTGCTTCTGGATCAATTATTTAACAAACACAGTTTACTTCCTCTTCAGAGTATAATAAACATGGTAATTCTTTTCTGAAAGATGACTATTAATGAAGGGAAAATTATGAATATGCCTACTATGTGCCAGGCACTTTATTAGAAACAAAGCAATTTATATACAGTATTTAATTCTGTCCCCTCAGCAATCCTAAGAATGGTTATTCCTAATGTTTCATTCACAGGTGAAGGAACTAAGCCTTAGGAAAATAAGTCACACAGCTGAAATAGTGGGATTTAAACCTACGTCTCCATTGTAATCCCAAACCCAAGACTATTTCTGGGCATGCTTTCAGGTTCCCAGTAGATGGATGACTTCTCATCTATCCACCGGCTCACTATCATTTCGGTTCTACTCTATGAGTAGGAAAGGAGTTCCTGTAAAGGGCCTCGGGAATGTTCTCATCTCGAGTGTATTGCTTTCTGTAAACACACGTTTAGAATTTCATTGGAATTTGCCTTAAAGCTGGTTTCCTCTGTTAAAAATTTCCCCAAGAAGGACCAACAATCTGTTATCAGCTTCAGGATGTGTGGTACATTAGATCATTGTTCCCCTTTTCTTCATGCCCTCCCTGTAGAACTGTATATCCATACCCTTTGCCATGTGACCTTGAAGTTCTTCCCTTTAAAAGTAGAGTTTCTTTCCATTAGCTTGATGTCAAGTTTGGCCATGAAACTTTCTTTGACCAATGGAATGTGGAAGAAGTGACAGTGTGCCAGTTCTAGGCCAAGACCATCAAAGGCATGGAATATTTCCATACGTCCTGTTGTACTCCTACCTGTCACCACAAGGAAAACGTGCCTGGGTTTCTGCTGGTCCAAAGAGGATGAGAGAAATGTGGAGCAGACCCGAGCCCAAACTGCAGCCTAAAGCAGAGCTGCCTGTAGACCCAGAATAAATGGTTTGTAATGGAAGCCACTGAGATTTGGGATGTAATATAGCATTATCATCACAATAGTTAAATAGTAGTGTGAATGAATGAATTGGGTTCTGTTTAAAGGAACGTTTTGGTAGGAAAGAGAGTAAAGAGAGCAGATTGCTGGCTGTCTTCTGGTAAAAGAAGTGGAGAAAAAGTCAGAGAAGATGATTAGTGTAGGAAAAAGCAGAAGAAGGCTCCCAAAATGACAAAATGCATATCAGGTCTTTGGAGACGGGTGGGTCAGAGAGCAGGGATGTATTGTGTGACTTGGTGCTTCCTTGAGACCTTTATGACAGGAGATGAATATCCTCTGGTATAAAGACAAGTGGGAGTGACAGAGGCATTGAAATATGTAGGCAAACTCTGGAACTGGTAACTCACACTTCATGTTCAGAGGCAAAAAGAATTTAATAGATTAGAGAACCTCCACATTTAATCTCCTGCTCTCTAGCTAAAATTATGGTGCTGTAGGGTAAAGCAGGATGTCTGAAAATTATCTGTGGCAAGTTTTGTGTTTAAAGAGAAGGTTCCAAATGAGGGGGAAATAGTGTGTTTTTTTTCTTCTGAAATGACTTTATTTCTGTAGTGCTCTAATAAGCATGCTTTCCTTGATGGGCTAATGGCTGGCTGCATTATGTGTGTTTGTTTCTCTACTGCTCTTCAGAGCTACAATAGCACTTCAGATAATGGCTGTGATGTAATTGCCATTACACAGATGTTATTTGGTCAGATGCCACTCATCTGTCTGGCTCCTAAACATCTGATCTCCATAGCATCCCACATTGTCATTCAGGTGGGAAGAAGCAGAATTTCTGAAGCTCATTTCTTTTTCCAAAACCTGCTTCTTAAAAAAATGACAATAAGTGCTGCCTTCCTTGGGAAGAAAAAAACAAACTCTCTGGAGAGAAACATAATATTCCATTTGCAGAGGACTGACTAAATTAATCTTCTGTTATCTACATGAAGAACTACCAGGCCACCATAAAATAGGATAATGTTTATCTATATTTACTGATTTGAAAATATATACATTTCCAATTGATTCATTTAAAAAGCTCATTGATAAACAGCATACTGTAGTATGATTTTTATTGTACAATAATGTGTATATATATAGGTAGAAAAGAATATAAATTAATAATATTCAAAGCCAACAGCCTTAAAGGGGCCAAGAGTTTATTAGTGGTTACACCTGAGTGATAGGATTTTTTAAGATTTAAACTTATATCTTATACTTCTTCCAATCTTCTTTTTGCAATGAGTACTGCCTTCTGTAATCAAAGAAATAAATATTTTACTTTCAAAAAATAAATGAAGGGCATGTCTGTAACTTTTTATGAAATGTCATAAGTATTTTACCTTACTCAAAATAATGTAAAGCTGCTCTTTTTCTTCATATATGACTAGAGTAGAGGTAAGTTTTTATAAATGGACTAGGATGATTTGTAGAGCTTTGGAAAGGCCACTAGTTAAGCATGATAGACACTGTAAAATATGCTTTGTTGGGTTAAATTTAAATATCTTTCCTTGGAAAGGTGAAAGTACAGTTAATCATTCATTCAACAAATATATATTCAACATCTAGAGCAAGGTACTGTTCCTTCTCTGTACTGGAGGAATAATAACACTCTATATTTGCTTTCTAATATTCATCCTATGCGTTATCATTTATTGTCCTCATGGTATGAGGTGCACCAGGCCAATGTACCATCACTTTTCAGATGAATGAACCAAGGCTCAGATAGTGAAATGACTTGTGTACATCGGCAGGGCACCACCTCTCTCCAGATTTAGCTGCCTTATCGCTGGTCTCTCAGTCCAGTGTTCTTGGCACTCCAAACTTCACCAAAGCAATGGGAGTCTCTCTTATTTTTATATTATTTTCCTATCTAACTGTAGTTGCCTTTTGAACTCAGCTTTCCACTTAAGGGATGTTGCTGTCTAAACAACTGGAAACAGTCACCTGGAATTGGGTTAGCTTTTCAGATGGATTACACTGGCAAAATCTGACTGGTCATTAATATTTTATGAATGAGTTTATAAGAGTGTCTTGACAGCAGGCTGAGAGGAGGTAGAGGAAGAGGGCAGAAAGCAGGACACCAGGATGGCAGATAGGAGCAGTAATCTCCTGGAAGCCAGTGGCAGCATGGGTGACTTGGATTCTGAAGTAACCACATTTGTTGATTCTCCATCATCCAGTCCATCCCAGAGATTAGTGTAAACTGGTCCATGCAATCCCTTTCCCTTACCTAGTAATTTGTTTGGGAAGTAACAAGCAACCCAATTCTGGCAAGTAAGATATGAGAGAAAAATCTATTTGGAGCCTCATCTATCAAGTAGGCACAAAGAAGTTTCCCTAATTCTTCCTCTCAATGTTTCTGTGAAGGAAGGTAAAACATGGAACTGCTGCAGCCATTTCATGGCCCAGAGAAACTAACTTGAGGTCATAGTTCATGGAAGGAATTTGGTGATGGCCTGGATGAGCCACTGAATCAGTAAGCCTTGAACTCAGAGTTGTTGACTTCCTGTTATATGAGAGAACTCATTTCCTCATAGCTGAAGCCCATCACACTTATGGTGTTCTGATATTTGCTGCTGAAACTTTCAAACTGATGTAGTTTCCTAGGAGAGGAAAGTAGAGTTATAAGAGGGCAAAGTAGGAAGGCCCTGATAATAAAAACTCTTATTTCAGTTTTTCCAATGGTCCTTCATGGCAATACATTGCAACATAGAACAGTGTAGATTAGAACTTCTCAAACAATGTAGAGTCTCTAGGGAAGTTTGTTAAACTTCAGATTCAGATTCAGTAACTAGCTTCCAAGTGATACTGGTGTTGCTGGTCTAGAGCAAGATTGTAGAGAGCAAAGAATTGGATGTTGAAACCATACATATTGATTTAAGCTCTAAAAGCCTTCTCATCATATGAAGGTAGTAATTCATAAATTTTGAATCACTCTATAAGACCTATTAGTGATGAGGATGATGATGATGACGATGATTAGGGTGATGATGATGCCAATGATGAAAACGGTCACTGCATCTGCATAAAGATGATGGGTATAGTGAGGTGAATAAGAACATGGAATCTGGAATTAGCTAAATAGGACCAAATCCTGGCTGTACCTCTTATTAACTGCATGACCTCAGATAAATTACTTAACATCTCCCAGTTTCCTTATTAGCAATATGGATGTGTTAATGATACCAACCTTAGAGAGCTATTCTGGAGATTGAATGAGGTAATAAATACACACGGTGCTTAGAGGTACCTGGTAAATAGTCAGTGTTCTACTAATAGCAGCAGCAGCAGCAGTAGTAGTAGTAGTAATATCTTGTGCATAGTTTCCCTTTGATTATCTTACTTCTGTTGTGACCAAACTCCTCTCTGCACTGAAACGTTTCTTTGAGTGTTCTTTACTGTTTCTCCTAAAATGAAACTTGGTTTCACCCTAGTAATCCCACTTCTGTTCACTGATCCTTGATAGCCAGCATGGAAAACGGCATAACCCAAGAGTCTTACTATAAGCTGGTTAAGGCCACGTATAAGATCTAGAAGCGTATAAAAACAGTCCTTATTTGGGGATTACACTGGCTCATTCCAACCCCCTCTGGAACCACAGAAGGGAGGAGATTCTGACCCACCCAGCACTCTGCATGACAATTCTGTAGACAGCAGAAAAAACTGTACCCGTTGGACTTTTCCTATCATCTCTTCCCCTTTATCTGTTCCCATTGTTTTCCTCATCTTCTCTCCTCTACAAATGAAATACCAGAACTTAGCGCTTCCAAACCTGACTTGCTTATCTATCACTTTGCTCACCTCACACCTCTTGAGGTTTTTCCTAATCCCCCCGACGCATCAGGTTCCTTCTGGCTTTTCTGGATCCTCAAATGCCCTCTAACTCAGCTATTTCAATACTACTCTCTCGGTTGCTTTAGGACTTCCTACTCCCTTGCTCTTCAGTAATGCTCCTCTGTCAGTCCCCAACCTGGGCCACAACCATAATTCTGTTTCTCTACTCTTAAGTTCTGAGCTTCAGTGGAGAAACTTAAATAACAACCAAACCAAGACACTGATTAGAATCAGTATCAAATGGACCCCTGTCAATTCCCTGTCACATTCCCCACACTAGCTGCTTCAAACGTTTTCCCACATTTTTCAGGCCTCTGACATGATTCCTTTCTCTTAGAGCAGTGTTTCTTTAATATTAATGTACAAATGCATCTCCTGGGAACTTTGTTAAAATGAAATGTCAACAATTGATGCTGAAATTGTTGGTTTAGAAACCAGTCTTTTGAGTAGGAATGTCTTAGTTTTCTGCCCCTTATGCTTTCTCTGGAACTTTGGTCAAAAACCTATTTTCCTTTTGTCTTACATCTTCAATTTCTTCTTCACAATCTCCCTCCCGTAGACCCACAAGCATAGTCAAGTCTAGCAAATATAAACTTTTATTAACTCCACTATTCTTTAAAGTAGCATTTCTCAAAATGTGTTCTATGGAACAATAATTTTTCATTAGTATTTCATAGTATTCCATGCAAAAAAGTGGATTCTATGTCAAATACATTTGGAAATGCTAGATAAAACATAGTACAAAAATTTCTTTAGACAGTGTTTTCTATATGTAGTTCCTTAAGCCACCAACTCTGGAATTAGTTTAGTAAATACGATTCTAGAACTCTGTCTGACTTACTTCACTCAGTATGACAATCTCTAGGTCCATCCATTTTCCTGCTAATGGCATTATTTCTTTCTTTTTTATGGCTGAGTAGTATTCCATTATGTATATGTACCACATCTTCTTTACCCACTCCTCTGTCTATGGACATTTAGGTTGCTTCCATGTCTTGGCTATTGTAAATAGTGCTGCATTGAACATTGGGGTGCAGGTATCTTTTCGAATTACAGTTTTCTCCAGATATATGCTTAGGAGTGGGATTGCTGGATCATATGGTAGCCCTATATTTAGTTTTTTAAGGAACCTCCGTACTGTTCTCCATAATGGTTATACCAACTTACTTACATTCCCACCAACAGTGTAGGAGGGTTCCCTTTTGTCTATACCCTCTGCAGCATTTATTGTTTGTAGGTTTTTGATGATGGCTATTCTGACTGGTGTGAGGTGATACCTCCTTATAGTTTTGATTTGCATTTCTCTAATAATTAGTAATGTTGAACATCTTTTCATGTGCTTTTTGGCCATCTGTATGTCTTCTTTGGAGAAATGTCTATTTAGATCTTCCACCCAGTTTTTGACTGGGCTGTTTCTTTTTTTGATATTGAGCTGCATGAGCTGTTTGTATATTTTGGGGATTAATCCCTTGTCAGTCATATGGTATTACTTATATGTGGAATCTAAAAAGAATGGTACAAGTGAACTTATTTACAAAACAGAAATAGAGTCACAGATGGAGAAAACAAACTTGTGATTACCAGGGGGAAAGTGGGGGGCGAGGGATAAATTGGGAGATTGGGATTGACATATACACACTAC
Source organism: Lipotes vexillifer (assembly GCF_000442215.2). Lineage (NCBI taxonomy): Eukaryota > Metazoa > Chordata > Mammalia > Artiodactyla > Lipotidae > Lipotes > Lipotes vexillifer. The sequence goes on from NW_006796259.1 coordinate 787,038, forward strand.
TATATATAAAATGGATAACTAATAAGGACCTACTGTATAGCACAGGGGACTCTCCTCAATGCTGTGTAATGACCTATATGGGAATAGAATCTAAAAAAGAGTGGATATATGTATATGTATATCTGATTCACTTTGTTGTACAGCAGAAACTAACACAACATTGTAAATCAACTATACTCCAATAAAACTTAAAAATAAAAAAAAAAGAGGAGTGCAAAAAATACTACTCTAGAACTACCATCTCAACTGACCTTTCTTTTCAAGGCACAACTTCTCCAAACCATAGTGTACATAGATTGTCTCAAGTCCATCAGCACCTATTGAGTCAGGAAGCCCTTGCTCGTCAGCTTTTGCTCACTCTTCAAATGAAACTGTTCCTTCAAATAAAACTGTTCCTTCAAATAAAATTCTCTTTTACTAACCGATTTTTTAAAATTACATATTCCTGTATGTAACAGAGACATATAGGGGAAAGTAAGAAAGTAAAAATTATCCATAATCTCATTACCCATATATAACCATGGTTAACATTGTTTTACATATCCTTCCAACCTTCTGTCCACATATGTATGTTAATGAACATACACGCATACCATATTCTTATATATGTACATAATATATGTGTATATATATATGTTCATACACTATGTATAAATATATGTATATATATATGTATGTGCGGGTATATATATAATATATATAAGTATGTGCATGTATATATACACACATATACACACACAAATGTATTGTGTGTCTGAATAGTATATATTGAGTAACAAGTTAAACAGTTTTTCTCTTAACAGTGGCTATCACAGTTCCTTTAAGGCATAGAATAGTTCCTACTTTTGACAACTACTTTAGTAAGTGCTTAGAGTAGAAGGTGAGCTCCTGAGGGGGGAGGAAGCTGCATTCCCTAACAGAGGGGAAAGTATTTGTCCTTTTCTTGAGACTTTGGGAAGGGTCATAGTGATGAGAGGGGAAAGGGAAGAGGAGTTGTGTGTAGCACAGAACTCTGTGCTGTGTGGTATTATTCTCTTTGAGCCTTCAAACATTTAAGAAAGCCTGAGCAGCTTCATTTTGTAGCAGCTGGTGGAGGAACTGAGTTTCTTGTTTACCTTCACACGGTACAGCACCCGGTACAGATAGTACATGAGCGTGTAAGAGCCCAGACACAGAGAAGGATATGAAGACAAAATCACCCAAGTTACTACATGTGTATCTTGGGAAAGATTTAAATATCCATAGGTGTTACGAGTCGGAGGTTTAAAGGCAAGATTACTTATATGTTTGGAAACAAATGAGCAGCCACCCCTAACACTGGGAAGATAAAGTATATATTTAAGTATTATACGACTTATTATATATTCCTTTGCAAAAATTGATATCAAACACCATAATGTGTTTCGTATCCTGAAAACCAGGTTTTCAATTTTATTGGCTGGACCAGCCATTGATTTTTCAGCAACCTAGTCTTAATATGCAAATGCAATTTTATATAAGTGGTTTTGATAAAACCGTTAAAAATCTGACCATATCATATCAGCTTTAATAAGTTTGATTCTTGGGTTCAATAACACTGATAATATGTTAATCTTAGGCCTTGTGGTGATGCCTCAGCATTAGAGTCCAGCTCTCTCTACCCTATTCCAGTCTTTTCATCCTCATCTTTTCCTACCCATCCCTTCCTCTCCTACTTCCCCTAAAGAGATTGCAAAACCACATACACCATAAGCTCTAGGCACACGCAAGTACTTAGCAGCTACTAAATGGCAAAGCCTTTCAATACCCCTTGTGTTCTTGTTGTCTGGAATACCCGTCTCCTCAGTACCCACCTGTCTATTTGAAAAAGTCTTTCTTCAATCTCTCCACGCAAAATGGATGGTTCAATTTTCTCAGCTTTCCAAGCATTTTATTTATATCTTTATTATGGCAGTTATCATTTCATTATTTGTTTACGTGCGTTCTTCTGGCCTGGAGGTGGGAGGGGAGATAATTCAATATTATAAAATACGAGCACATTCTGAATCTTATTTATGATTACTAATAACCATAATGCCAAAGCTAATGTGATGATTATAATATGCTAGTACATGTAGCAATAGAACTCTGCCCCAACTATTACGCCTGCACAAATGTGCTTAGGCTTTCTCTCTCTCTTGCTTTCTTCTTATTTAGCAGTTGGATAATGCTCTGAGGTCTATTATGCCATACATTTTCCTCTCAAACACAGTGGATCTCAAACATGAACTTGCATATTAAGTATCTGGGTATTTAGTTAAAAGTACAGATTCTGATGCAGTAGATCTGGAGTGAATCCTGGGAGTATGCATTTCTAATATGCTCCCCAAAGAGACCAACACAAGTGACCTTTAAGTCCTAGAAAACATGTGTCCATTGTTGTGAATTAAATGAATGCTAAGGCCTGGCAGAAAATTTATGCATGAAGAATTTATATCTCAGATGAGGTTTGGGTTCTAAAATCAGCCAACACTACATATAGTTAAAATTATCTTTGAAAATGTCATAGGAAGTTGCCGTGGTGGAGAAGGGCACAATAAGGGCACAGTTTTCTCAGTAAGTTCAGTATATCTTTAGGTTGATCCTTCAGTGTTTGACAACTGACAAAGGATCAGTGAAATGCACATAATTAACTGGTTCTATCCAGACTGTGCACCCAAGCCTTACAGTCCAACATTCTCTATGTCTGGCTAATATTTAAAACCGGAAAAACAATTTTGATCAACATGGTGTGGAGAGTTTATTCCCTGTCTTGTCTGCAGAAATTTGATAATTCTTTGGTTGAGTACCATGTGAAGGAGTCAGTTCACAGGTAGAGATCATGTGGCATAAAAATAAACAAATGATAAATAAATAGCTAAACAGATAAATATCTTAAAACACTAGAATTATAATGCTTACTCTCTGAGAAGCATGTGGGAACTAAGCCTGCTGTGTGAAAAATATCTTCTAACCTCCCATCTCATGTTCATTCTTGGGTATAGGTTCACTGAGCAGAATGGCAATCAGAACTCATGCTACGTTAATTGTTGTATTCCTCTCTTCCTTTTTCTATTTTTGACCGAAAGGGTATAGTTAAATGTGTATAAATTATATGCTTGTAGTCCCAGTGTTCTCGTGATATTGATGCCAAACACATGTAAGCTTTTTATGTATTCCTGCCATCTATAGATTGAGATTAAAAGTTTAGGATTTCTCAAACAGACAGCCTGTAAGCCAAGGCCTGCAAAGCAGTGGAGTGGAATATGGAAAGCCTGTCATAGACTATTGAAATAAATGTATTTCTGCTGAAATCCATAAACCTGTCGTTTTCAGTTCCCAAAGATAAGCCAATATAGGAAAGTACATGATTTTTTCATAATTCCTTATCCTCTTTACGGACTATTTTTTGTTAAAAGAACTGGATAGCTATTCAACCTTTATTGTCATTTGGTTCCTGTTCTCTCTTTAGGGTGTAGTTGATCATGAGTGTTAGGCACTTCTAGAATGTTCATTTTACCTTTACAAATAACAGTGAAATTGAAAACTTTTATGTCACTCTGATGGAGCCCAATGTACTTTTCAGGCATGTGATTAAAGACTAGGCAATAATCGATTTTCCTATAATCTATTTCCATACTTATCCCTTGCTTTCTCTACCAGATATATTGCTCTACCAAATCAATAGAATTTTTGTAAAAGAACATACTTCTAAAATAAAATGCATTAGTCCCTCTTACTTCCTAATCTCAGAGTCAGACTGGACTAACAACCTGTTCTTAATGTCTCTGAGCAAGCTAATCCTGCCTCCTACCTAAGGGTGCTGGGGAGATGATTGAAAATATTGAGATATAAAAACACACTGGAGCTGTAATAAACAACTCAGCAATATGCCTTCTAAGGTGGACAGATTCTTGGTAGGCAGTCCTAATTACTGCAGTCTCTTTTAGGTGTTCTAATGCACTCGGCTGAATTATGCACCACACTGCTTCTGAATGACACAGCCATTTCTGACTCCATTAATATGGAAGATTTCAGCCAAATGCTCTTAAACGATAGCTTCTCTTTATTTGTAATTTCAGACTCTATTGATTTCCTTCTGTTCCCTTCATTATGATTTCAATTGATTACCTTGGCAACTGCAATAACAATGATTGCACTTGACACTGTCTGAGACTCTTGAGATGGTATTTGAATAGGAATGGTATAATTTGGGGGAAAGTGCCTGAAAGAACCTGTCATTAACAGTACACTTACACTTTACTTTTATTGACTTTCCTCTCTTTTGAGTAGGCCCTTGTCACAGAGTTGGCTGTTAACAGGGCTACAGTAGTAGCTGAGATTTCTGCAGCTCTTCAGAGGGTAAAAGATTCTTATTATCAAAGAGAGTGGTATGGGCTTGCATATATATACACACACATATACACATGAAAATATAGTGTGTGTGTGTGTGTGTGTGTGTGTGTGTGTGTGTGTGTGTGTGTGTGTTTAGCTGTTGTCATTTTGCCAATGCTGCTGGCTCTGTGACTTGCCATTCAGGTCAGCATACCAGCTGTGGTGGGCATTTTGTGGTGATTGAACTTTTAGGGCATCAGACCTTAGATTAAAGGCTCCAGCCAAGATTTAATAATATATTCTGAACAATGTCTTTATTAGGCTTTTAAGAAAAAAGAAAAACAAACTTGCTTTATGTCATTGTCATACCACAGAATTTAAAATGCAGAGGCTCCATTGTGGATTGCAAACTGCGAATTTTATGCAAGCTCTTAGGTCTCCACTTTTGCTCAGCTGGCACTTCCTGAAAGAGTGTTTTCTCTATGAGATTCTTGGAGAGTAACAGCTATGCAATGGGAAGGCATCTATGTCACACTCTTCTATGTTTCTCTCTTCCAGTGTTGTTTTGAGTAAGTAGCCACCCATTTATCCTGTTGATAATAGCACAAGTCTTCTGAAAGGAGATTTTCGACAAGTTGCAGGGCTATACAAGAATTTAGGAATACTAAATTTCAGCAATTTCTGCTGAGAGGCCCATGTTCTGTTCGTTCTTTGGAAAAGACATAACACTCTGATTTCCACCAAAACGTTGGGCTTATTTCTCTGAGATTTGTCAGGCAGCCTTAGTGTACTGGGAAGAATCATGAATTAGAACTCCATAGACATGGTTTCCGGGCTCATCTCTGCCGTGGACTGTGTGACTTTCTACAAGTCAATTTACATCTCTAGACCTCAACTTACTCATTTGTAAAACGAGGATTGGAACTGATGATGCCTAAGACTCTTTACATTTTTGTAGAACATTTGCCCGTGTAACTTGGTGAGCCAGCTTATTATATATAAATGTCAATGAATTGTAGAGGAGGAAGTGCCTGGCATAAAATATGCTTAGTGTTTGTAGAATCTGCACATTTGAAAACCAACAAACAAACAAATAAATAAATAAATACCAAGGAGTTTTCTTGAGTTCAAGCTATTTTGTGTTTCTCTTCAAAATCATTTGTCCTTGACCATGTGTGTAGCTCCATTGTTTTTAATGAGCTGAAAGCTCATTAGATTTGGTCAACTATTTCCTGTTTGGGAGACACAGGATTCTAATTCCATCCTGTGTACACAACCAGTTTTTAGTTTTCTTTTTCTTAATTTTGCCCCCAATGGGGTGTGAGTATATGTGCATGAGGATTGAGCAGGGAAAGCCTATGGCATTGCAGCTCCATTTCAGAGAATGGTAAAATAAGCTTTTCAGGGTTATGCAGCTAGATCGGCGAATGCGCTGAGATTTAAGTGACACAATTCTGAGAAGACACTGTGAAGGTAAACCAGTTAGGATGTTATGCGTTGATTATATATTGTATATTTTATTATGGAAGGTGAGAGAAGAGAGGTGAAGAACAAGTAAAGGTCATTCTCTAAAGAAAAAGGCAAAGGAAGAGAAAAAGCAAAGACTCGTGAAACCAGATCCAGCAGCATGTTCTCCTTTCTGAGAAGTCTGTTTTTTCACAGAACTGTAGATTCTCATTTGGTTTTGACATGACCCATCCCTCATCATTGCCAGAAGCAAAATCACTGTCTTACAGATGAAAAGTCTTCATCTTTACCATGTTTAAGGATGCCAGTCATTCACCAGCCTCAGTATTCAGACTTGCTTGTCTGTCAATAATCATACCGCCAGCAGTCCAAAAAAGGAATCTGGAGTATACAGTGGATAGATGACAGCTAAATTCCTTGACAACACTGAAGAGTCAAGGGAAGGTATAATTTTAATCAAAGAAGCCAGAAGTGGAAGGCGCTTACCCTTTCTCTTTAACAAGCCCTACTCATATCTCACTGTCACCTAACACAACCCCTACACAGGGGGATCTTGGCTGTTTAAGAGAGGGTTGGTGACAACCACTTTATGATGAAACACTGCTAGAAGATTAGGAGCAAAGATAGGATACTTAGAGCCTACACTCTTGACTTCCACAGCTCTTGGTAATTGCTTCCTTTCTAAACTAAAAGGCCAATTTAAAACGGAGACGACCCATAGAACAGAAGGAACTAGGCTGTACCAACATAGACTCAGATAATGTTACTAGCTTTATAAGGAGGTTTCGTATATTCAATACAGTATACCATTTGATTCTCACAAGAACACCAAGGGGCAGATATTATTTTTCCTTTGTGTCATTGGGAAAACAGGCGCACGGAATTTGGTGGAGTTTATGCAGATAGTAAGAGGCAAAAGTTGGGAATTGAAAGCTAATATTACATCAGGTTAGAAAATTCTTTCCATTATAACACAGCTTTCTCCAGGAAAACAAAGTTCTGTATTTAGAAAAATCATATCAGGGTAGAATGGGATGCCCTTGTGAGGAGTTGAGATGACATTGGCCTTGGTCAAGCACTGATTTTTGGATCTCGGAGACTGTGATTGCTAAAAGCAAGGGCTTTCCTTGGCATCAATTCCAACACCTAACATTAAGCCTGGGGTCTTTCTTCTGCTGTCAGTGCTTCCACGCTGGCCTAGCATAGCACTCAGTGGCTAACAGATCTGGGAGACTGGCACAGAACTTTGGAATGAACAGATATTCCTTGTGTTGGTACCCCTTTGTAATGGTTTTTCACTTCCTCATCTCACTGCCAGGGAATGCGTCCTTTCATGAGGGCGTTTGAAGGAGATGCTTTTTTGTTTAGTGATTTTCTGCACCAACAGTTTCCTCATTTAGAGGTTGAAATGGATATACCTCACCTTGGGAAGTGATGTTCTAGAATCTGTTCCTTTTTCGTGAGCAGCCAGGTGGCAGGGACACTGCAGACATGGAACGAAAGAGGAGACATCTTTGCAGAGGAGAAAAGGATCTGTGCAAAGTGTCAAGGGGATGACTCTGGCCATCCCTTCCCAGAACCAAAATTAAAAAGAAACAACTCTGCCTGCCAAGACTGGGGTAAAGAAACCCTGTAGAATGTGGTTTCTGCTAGGGATTTCTTTTTTTTTTTTTTTTTTTGCTTGTCAGTAGGCATTCTTAATGTTTATGTCTATGATATTTTAGTAAAAAACTTAATTCAGGGACCATGACGGCTACATTAGTGAAGATTTTGACAGTCCAGGGACTAAACCAACATGGCAACAGCCACGTGCAAGAGGCACATAAACCTGAATTAAGTTCACTAGAACACAGAGATGATCACATTGGGTGACAGTCATTAGGCACTATGTTGTATATAAAACAATATACTCTTTTCAATTGCAGTGTACATTAAGAGACTGCATGTTAAAAAAAAAAAGAGAGACTGCATGTTTTGGAGTCAAAAAGGTGGCTTAGGCATGAGATAGTTCTGGATTAAAAGGCCAGCTCTGCTACTTACAAACTGCATGGCCTTGGAAGAGTCATTTAACCTTCCTGAGCCTCAGTTTTCTCACCTGTAGAATGAAAATAATGTTCTAATTTGTAAATATGTAAAGCACTTGATAAATTGCAGGTATCATTGTCACTATTTAACTCTAAAATGTATTGGTCGTATTAGCATTATTTTTTGTTGTTCTCAGTGATTATTTCTCTGGTCACTTGTTCTACATATAATTGCAAAGGTTAGTACGTTGCTTTTAGATATACACTCTTAATGAACTGGTAATAGAGAACAGGATCAAGAGATGGCCTCCCTTCGTTAAGAATAGCAGTAGAGGGCTTCCCAGGTGGCGCAGTGGTTGAGAGTCCGCCTGCCGATGCAGGGGACACGGGTTCGTGCCCCGGTCCGGGAAGATCCCACATGCCGTGGAGCGGCTGGGCCCGTGAGCCATGGCCGCTGAGCCTGCGCGTCCAGAGCCTGTGCTCTGCAACGGGAGAGGCCACAGCAGTGTGAGGCCCGCGTACCGCAAAAAGAAAAAAGAAGAGCAGTAGAGAATCATAAAATGTACCAGTGTTCATAGTTATTTGGTTGGAGAGGTATGATTTGCATCCCAGTTGATTGCCATCAGTTCACTGACACTGAGGTTAATCTCTAGATTCTCAACTGCCATAGCATAGTATTGAACTTTTGTTCATTTAGCATCTCATATATTTTTAAAGTTGTTTTGAAAAGAAGACTTGGCCAAGAATCTATATTGACTTTATATAAGGTCATTCCATCTTATGTAATTTCTTTTCAAGTTGGTATTTACTCCTAGATCTAGCTCAAACCAGTCACATTCTTCATTGGTTGTTTGCAAAAGCATAGATTTCTAGTCATTGACAATGGGGTTAAAATTAATGGTAATAGCAAACATATATATGGTTCTTACCGTTTACTGGGCATGGTTCTAAGCACTTTAAATATATTAACTTATTAATTCTTATTAATAAGTGGATTCTCCATTATTATCTTCAATATACAAATAAGTAGGACCACTCCTGGGGCAGGGCAGGAGGAGTCTCTGTCCTGACCCCTGTGCTTCAGTAGGCTCTGCTTTGGGCTCTTCTCCAGCTGTACCCCTCCCAGAGGACAAAGGGTCTGTGGAGCCAAGGGTGCATGTTCAACTGGATGGTCAAGAGAAAGCCAAGTGGTAGCTGCTTGTGGGAGTCATGGAAGGAGCTCACATTCGTGGTCAGCGTAGTGTAAACATTGTATCCTTACCATAAAGGAAAAGCGTGGCGGAAGAAAGGAGTGTGAGCTACTGGCCAGCTGTCCTGGTGCCACCATGTCCCCATATGATACCCTGAGAATTCTACATGTGAACTTTGTCTTTCTAGAATGATAGAAGATAAAACAGTATACTAGCTTGAGTTATGATCTTTCATGGGATGTATGATAAGTGGGCCTCCATTCATACTCTTTTCCCAGGCTGCACAAATGCTAGAGGTTGGCATATGAATGAGGAAATTGAAGCATATTGAAGTTAAATGATGTGTTCAGTTTCCCAGAGCAAGAAAGTGCTAGAGCTGTGATTTGAACACCTTATGCTATGCTATTGTTATAGTTGAGTTTAAGGAATCTGCTAATGTGATGTTGGCAAGACCTTTCACCCTCATTCTTCACCATCCTCAAAGAATGGTCCTGCAAGAAGATCCGAGATTTCTATGCTGCTGAAGCAGACATGAGAGCACGTGCAGCCGTTGTCATGCTGCATTCAAGGAGACACACAGTTCCCCGGGGTTTGACTCAGGGGCCAGTGGGCAGCAAGGGGCAGGCAGAGTTATAGACCAGATCCACTAGAGGAGAAACATTTTGAGCCACCAGAAAAATCAGGATGTTGGGTAAAATTTGGTTGAGGGAAAATGAAGGGTTCATTACAAAAAAAAGGAAAAGAAGTTAAAACGCCCTGGTATCGTAGGGTGTACTTCAGTTTTGAAGTCAGAACTGTATTCAGATCTTAGCTTCTCTATTTGCTAAGTGACTTTGGCAAGTTATTTATGCTGACCAGGCCTTTGTTCCCTCATTCGTAAAAGTGGAGAGGACAGAAATCCCATGAAAACTTATTAGCACAGTGCCTGACACAAAGAAGCCACCCTATAAATGGAGATATGAGCATAACAGAAGTATTAGCAGTAGGGAAAAAAATAGAAATAATAATAATGATAATAATAGCTAATGTTCGTATAGAGTTTACTAAATTCCAGACGCTCTGCTCGGCGCTTTCTGTATTTTAGCTCTTTAGTCCTCATAACAAACGAATGAGAGAGTTCTGTCATTACTAGTCCCCCTTTACAAATGAAGAAACTGAGGCATCAGGAGACTAAGTAACCTGTACAAAGTCACTGGGATGAAAAAGTGGCAGAGACAAGATCCTAAACTAGGGGTCAGAAAACTTCCACTATAAAGGACCAGATAGTAATTATATTATGTTTTGTGGGCCAGACTGTTTAGTTCCAAGATCTGCCATAATAAAGAAGGGGCAGGAGAAGGGGCAATTGGAGGGAAAACAAAAACCTCAATATTTTAAGGGTTTTTGTTTTGTTTTGTTTTGTTTCTCGGTACGCGGGCCTCTCACTGTTGTGGCCTCTCCCGTTGCGGAGCACAGGCTCCGGACACGCAGGCTCAGCGGCCATGGCTCACGGGCCCAGCCGCTCCGCGGCATGTGGGATCTTCCTGAACCGGGGCACAAACCCGTGTCCCCTGCATCGGCAGGCAGACTCTCAACCACTTGCGCCACCAGGGAAGCCCTTTAAGGGTTTTTTACCAGACAGTTAAAGTCTCATTTAGTGATGGAGATGCTGTTTGGTTAGAGAGATCTTTTAATGGACACATTGGTTATGCAAAATGAAGGCATAGATTGGATGGGAGAAAAACTAACTCCTTTGCCTAAGAGTGCTCATCCTGGGTGGGTGTGATGCTCATACAAGTTGAAAAATCTAACTTAGCCTAACCTTGTGCTGCGGGGGCCGAGGAGGAGGAAAGGAGGGATAATAGATAGGTTTTAGGTCTGAGTAAACAGTTGATCAACAATAAAAAACTAAGTCGAAAAGTTTGTTCATCCTTGCTTGTTTTTATTGATGCAAATGAAGACATTCTAATCACCATGAAAGAGACACTCATGAAGTTCTTGCAACAGGCACTAAAGTGTTACGATAGTTTTACGTAATATATAGAGAGAGCTTTTGTCCACAAAGAGCTCACAATTTCAAGAAGTTTTCCAAATATTAGGTTAACACCTCCCTTTCTCTGGTGTAGATTGGAACCTCTTGCTAATGGCTCCTGTCCCTGTATAAAATTAAGACCTAGATGAGGTGGAGAAGCCTGATTAGTTCTAAGGGTAAAATCAAGCCTGTTAATAGTGGCCGAAGCTGCTGGTACCGTCCTGTTACTTCTCCCCACCTGCTTCCTACTTCTCCCCCTACCTGCTGCTGACTGATCATTTTAACCATTGTTTTGTGTATGAAAGTGGTCGCTCTTTTCTTTTTAAGGTGGAAGGAAATATGAATAACAACAACAACCAAAAAAAGAAAAGTAAATAGAGGGGAAAAAAGCATTTAAAATCATCCCCATCCAGTGAGAAGTTCCTTTCAGACCTGGTGTGCAGGGCTTATGATCAAGGATAAACTTCTTGCCAGGATCTGGACATATTTAAACAAGCATCTAAAGTACACCTAGGAGGGACTTCTCTGGTGGTCCAGGGGTTAAGACTCTGTGCTTCCACTACAGAGGGTACAGGTTCGATCCCTGGTCAGGCAACTAAGATCCTGCGTGCCATATGGCACGGCCAAACAAATAAGTAAATAAAGTGCACCTAGGATCATATTTACTAACATTTTCTTTCTGAGTTTCTTAGAGAAAGGCCTATTCCTTCAATTCATAAAGAGCACATTATATTTCACATATTACCCTAGAAGTATTTGTAGGGAA